>NC_137787.1:24027163-24374244 GCF_963383645.1 Muscardinus avellanarius | reverse complement strand
GGATGAAATCCAGGCATCTGCACCCATCCATCTTTGGGGTCTAATTTCCTCAGATAGGCCTTTCTAGAGAGTATTACAAAGGTTCAACATGGGATTTCAGATTATAGCCTACTAGCTGGGTATAGTGGCACATACCTATAATCCCAGTGTTTAGGAGGCTGAAACAAGAAGATCGCAGCTCTGAAGCCAGCCTCACTATCTTAGCAAGACTCTCAGCCACTTCGCAAGAACCTATTTCAAAATAAAAAATAATAATAAAAATAAAGGTCTGGGAGGAGGGTTAAGCTCAGAAGTAGAATACCCTTGGGTTTAATTCCCACTACCATACACTCACACACATGCACAAATTTTACTACTAGTTTAGTAATTCCAAAAGAAAAATATAAGATGCCTTTCTCCTGAAATATCCAGCAAGGGCTCTAATTTTCATGGTCACAAATCATATCTGAGCCAATCTGCATGTTTAGGCTGATGCTGGGCTCTCGTTTTATGCCAGTAACAGCACTCATCCAAGGACCTAGAAAGGACCCAAACCCCACACCAACCATACAGGGGTAAAATGAGGAAAGGCTTGTTTCCCCAAAAGGAAAATCAATGTGCTATTATACAAAGGAAAATGGAAGGCAAATGCTGTAGAGATCATTCTTGAAGGCTTAGGTTGTTGGCTCAGGTAAAAATAATCTCAGTCACAAAGGGGATGGGCTCAGAAAGCCTGGCAAGCCTAGTACAAATTAAGCATCACAGCTGCAAATAAATAAATAAATAAATAAATAAATACTCCATTTTCTAATGCTGATGGATCAACACTGCATCTCCCTAGACACATAAACATGACACATCACAGCTATCATTTGAAAGCAGCATTGTAGGTAACAGAAAACAGCAAGTAAGAGTGTCATTGAGAGGTGGTTTAGCTCATCTCCAGCCGCCAATAAAATCACCTCAGCCTTCAATTTTGGAAGACCTACAAGAACAAGGTGCTATGGTAATCATTCCATTATAATTAAATTATTAAGAAAAATCATATACACTGCCTTTTCTAGCCCTCTCCATGCAAGGGAATAATTTCTTCTACACATGTAATTAATTAATTTGTTGTAACAATTAGTTTCAATGCTCTTGTGAGGCATACTAATCCCTCGACAGGATAAAATGCACTCAGATAAAAGTTGTGCTTCGAAAGGGAGACATGAATTTCCAAACCTAGTAATGACTTCTGGATCAAAATATATTCCATCACCTCAAGGCCTGTTCACATGGAGTTCAAAGGTCTGTGAAAGTGTAGATAACTTCACTGGGGGTGACCTGCCAACTGGCATTTAGAATTCTCCTATTGCAAATGCAGCCTCCTCGGATCATCTGTTCAGTGGCAACGTCGGCCACAGCAACCATAGCTGTTTACTCCCACAGCGATTCTCCTCTATCACAATTTACAAGAATGTCACACCAAACTTAATGTAAATTAATTTTATGTTTGTCTAAATAACCCAATGCCATTTGTTTAAGTTTCATACACAGCCAGGTTTTTGAATGCATTATCTGAAAGGTAGAAAAACATTCTGTGCAGAGGGTTTCAGGGTTTTTAAAAGCAGGAATTGAATAAATAAGAAGCTTGCCATATGTATAGTCTGGGCCATTGCTTGTAGCATTTAGCAGGGTCAGATGATCAAGTTTCATTATCTGATACATCTCCAGGCTTGCAGTGGAGTCACAAGGAATTGATGGGAGCAGCAAATTCATTTTAAAACGGGGTTGTCGCTTCATCGGACATTCATTTAAGCAGAATCGACAGCGTAACTGGATCTCTTTGGCCCTCTGTGACATGTTTTTCCAAATGGAATGATAATAAGTATAGAGATGTAATAAGTAGTTAAAGACTTCCCATCTCCAGGAGGCACCCAGATTTTTGAAGGAAGAAATTACTTTCATTCTCAAGCCATTGCTCACTATGAGATCAATGGCCATCCGTTTTAGGGCCCTGCTAAAGAAACATCTAGAGGTGAGATAATCCTTTTGGTTTTCAACGAATGACACTAGCAGCTCTATTATAAACAAACCATCATGAAAGTGTTCATTCCTGAAGAGAAAAATAATAAATGGAGTATTTAAAAATGATTATAAGCCCGGCATGGTGGCACATGCCTATAATCCCAGTACTTGGGAGGCTGAGAAAGTAGGATCTCAGGTTCAAAGGCAGCCTCAGCAAATTAGTGAGACTCTGTCTCTAAAGTAAACATAAAATAGGGATGGGGGTATACCTTGGATGTAGAATATCTGGGTTCAACTCCCAGTACCACAAAAAGTTAAAAATGAAAATGATTAGGATGCATTTTACTATAGCCACTAAGCTAAGTAAAATAGGGACAGAGTATACATTAAGAAGATAAAATTGAAAACAATATTATTATTTTTTTAGAATTTATTTTTTTTATTGGTTCACCATATTCATACATCATAATGGGATAAATAAACTTGTGTTGACATATGTGCACACATCACCCAGTTAGCCCCTACCCCACACCATTCCCTTCTCCTCCCTCCTTCCCATGCTTGGCTTAGTGGTTGACATCTAATATAGCAATTTATCCAAAATTAACAATAATAATCTCACATAACAGATTCATCTGTCTGATATCAAACTTTTGGTCACTTAGAGATAACATTTTAATATTTCTTTTTGCTTTCTTTCTTACCAGAGAATATTTTTTCTTTTTTTTTTTTAAGGTAAAACTATCATACTTTTTTTTTCCAGAAAAAATCTATCCTAACATGAAATATGAACTCTAGATACCCAAAACCATCGCAATAAAGAACAAAGCTAGAATATGTACATTTTCTGATTTCAAACCTTATAAAGCTGCACTAATTGAAACAATGTAGTATTGCTATAAAGACAGATATATAAACCAGTGGAGTAAAATAAAAAGCCTAGAAATAAATTCTCCCATATATGGTCAAGTTATTTTTGACAAGGTTTTTAAGAACATTTAGTGAAGGAAATAATGATCCTTTCACTGAATATTGTTGAAAAATAATAATTACATGAAAAAGAATAAAGTTGGACCCTTACCTAACACTATATACAAACATTAACTCAAAATAGATAAAAGACCTAAATGTAAATCTTAAGATTATAAACTTTTAGAAGAAAACCTGGGTCATAATGTTTCACAACATTGAAATTGGCAGTGATTTCTTGGATATGATTTCAATGGCACAGGCAACAACAGACTAAACAAACAAACATCCTAAAAATAAAAAAATATTGTACATCCAAAGACAATATAAACAGAGTTAAAAGTTACTGATAGAATGGGGTAAAATATTTCCAAATGCTGTATCTGAAGGTATATTAATATTCCAAATAGAAATCCTGAAAATTAGCAACAATAAAAGCAAACAATATAATTTAAAAATAGGTAAAAGACTAAAATAAGTAATGAATCTCCAAAGATTTTAACCAATAAATACATGAATATATTATTCTTTGCTTAGTTGTCTGCTGGATAGAAAACCTTGTTTCTCTGGTTCTGGTGTGTATTACCGATTTCTTCTTTGTAGTTAATCTCTTTGAGTATTTTCTGTAGCACTGGTTTTGAAGACATAAATTCCTTCCGTTTCTGTTTGCCATGGAAACTTCTTATTTCTCCATCTAATTTGATAGATAGTTGTGCTCGGTAAGAAATTTTTGGCTGGAAGTTGTTTTCTTTCAGAGTTTGGAATATGTTACTCCAAGCCCTTCTGGCTCTCATGACTTGGTTTGGGAAGTCTGGAGTGATTCTAATTGGTTTGCCTCTGAATGTCACTTGGTTCTTTGTTTTTGTTGCCTTTAAGATTCTCTGCTTGGCTTCCACATTGGTCATTTTGACAATTATGTGGCATGGGGATCCTCTTCTCCGATCCTGTCTAAAGGGAGTTCTATAAGTTTCCTGGACCTGTGTATTGATCTCTTGCTCTATGTTTGGAAATTTTTCTGCTGTTATTTCTTTAAAGATATTATTGATCCCTTTGATTTCACCTTCTTTTCCCTCCTCTATTCCAATTATTCTTAGGTTAGCTCTCTTAAAATGGGCCCATATTTCTTCAATGTCAGATTCCTGCTGTCTGATTTTTTTTCTAAGTTAGAAATTATGCATTCGTTTTTGGAGTGATCCTCTTCTAGGAGCGATATTCTATTCTCCATGTGGTCTAATCGATTGTTTATACTTTGAATTGAGGCCTTTACCTCAATGATTTCATCCTTTATGTCTTTTAGACTCTCTCTAAATTATTTTCAAAGGTCCTGTATATACAGTTATATTCCTGATTTGATCTTCTGGAGATCTCTGAATTTCTGTGTTATCAGGTTCTGATAATATGGGGTTGTGGGCATTCATTGCTCTATTGTTGTTCCTCTTTCCCATGATTTCAGAAGTTTGTGCCTTCCCTGGATCACTATGACTTCACTTAGGGTGCTCTGTATCTCGAGTTTGTGGTAATCTCAGCTGCCACTACTCCTTTACTGGGTTGTATCGCAAAATCTCAGACCCAGGGAGTTAATCGAGGCTCCGCGAGACCTTGGGGGTGCCAGGCTGGGCATTTTCACACGGAAGCTGCGATTAAGGTGTGGTATCTCTACCTCTGCTACTCCTTCACTGGGTTGGACTGCAAAATCTCTGACCCAGGGAGATTATCAAAGTCCCTGGACATGCAGTACAGAGATTTCTCCTTTAGGGGCCGCAATTTCACTCACAGTTATTGTGCATGTTGATCAGGAGCTGTCAAGGGTGTGGTGAACTCCTTGTCACTGCTGGCAATATGGCAACACTGCCACGCCGTCAGCTGTGAGGCTGACGTATTTCTTTTCTGGTTTTGAGCTCTGTTCTGAGTCCCTGGAAGGCGTGATGAGCTTGACCACCGGGAGTTTTAGATGTTCTTTGCGCTGAAAGAACTGCTGAATTACACCCGAATGACCCACAGCTACTCAATTCAGCTCCTTGTTTACCTTTCCTCTCTGGATCCTGGTGCTGTGAGGAAAGATGGTGCCGGTGTGGCCCCGCTGCTGCATTGCGGGCTTGATTTCTTGTCTCTGGTTGTTCTTCTAGTCTTTTTTTTCTCTGTCCCTTGTGTTTACATTTTTTTATTTCTCTGCTGATGGCGTTTCCTGGCTATGAAAAGCGCTGATTTTGTGGCAATAGAGATTGAGTTTTAGCAGGGCTTGTAAACGCTGCTTCTCTAGGTCGCCATCTTCCTGGAAGTCAACAATATTATTAAAATATAAGCTATTTCAGATTTACAGAATTTGGTAAACTATGCATATGATATGCATACCAATTCAGTCTATAAGATCCAACTCCTGGTAAGCAATTATGAATTTGAATGAAATAACTGAGGTCTTATATACTGCTTTTGATTTACCTGTGTCATGACCCCAGAAAAGCTCACCTCAAAATATAAATTTATGTGTGTGTGTGTGTGTGTGTGTGTGTGTGTAGTAGTAGTAGTAGTAGTAGTAGTAGTAGTAGTAGTATGGAATGAAGCCAGAAACGTTCTACCTCTGACCTACAACCCCAGTTCCATTTTATTTTTTAATTTAAAATGGGGTACTGATAAGATGCTGAGTGTCTCACTAAGTTGTTAAGGCTTGACTTGAACCTGTGATCCTCTTATCTCAGCCACCTAAATTCTAGGCATACCCCATGACACCCAACCCAAATATAATTTTTTATTTTACAATTGCCTATTCATATTATATTTTGAAAAAAGTCATAGGTAGTGAAATAATATTATATGTTATTTCATATTTCCAAGATCTCCTAAATAGATTTCACATGTTATCATCATGAGTATTCTGAGATATTTATTAGAATACTATCATAACAAATAATTTATAAAATGTCACTTTATCACTAATGATACCATATTAAAGACTACGTCTTAGATTTGCTACCTGAGTGGGATAACTCCTGTCCCACAGTCTAGACCACTGGTTCTCAACTCTGCCTGAATGTTAGAATCACCTGGACAGCTTGTAACATACCTTCTACCCTAGCCAATAAAGTCAGAAGACCCAGAACTTGCTGCAAGTATCAATATTTTAAAAAATTCTTCAGATGTCTCTTCTGTCAAAGGTGAAAGCTGCAGGTTTCGAGCACTGGCTCCTGCGATCCTAGCAATAGCAGCCTCAGCATTATCTGGGAACTTGTTAGACATGCAAACCAAGTCCCATCCAGACCTACTGATTGGAAACCTTGAAAAGTCAGGCAGTGAACCGGTCCTTCCAGGTGACCTGATACAAGCTGAGATTTGAGAACTGCTAATCTATTGAGTGCTTGGAGTAACCCATGAGGAGAGAGTTCAGATTTTCAGGGCAAACTGGTCATCACTGTCCACTGGTCTAAATCAGAGAGAGCAAAAGGCCAAGGGTGGACCCAGGCATAGAGGAGCTTGAAGCCTATAAAATTTCATGACCCTTAAAAAAATACAAAATTAGCTAAGTAGCCATTTAGAGTGAGAGCAATCATACCAATTTGACATTTTTAACACTACTAAATTATCACAAACACTTATACTTTCATTAATCAATTGACTGGACTACCTCTGTTTGGCTACACTTGTTTTCCACAGAATGTGTTTGGGTTTCCTTCTCCTATAATAAAAATGGTCAGACATTTTCTGTAAAGGGAGAAGTGGTAATCAGTCTTTCCTCTAGCATGGTGATCAAGAAAAATATTATTTGATTATCAACAGTTTAGGAAAGGTGCCTACAGGGTTGTTGTAGAATTTGAGAAAGCCTTGACCAGATTTTATTCATACTTTACCTGAGGCCTTTGGGGTTAGCTACATATGGAGAAATGTGTGTGGTTAACTGAAGTCATATGACCAGAGTCCCTTCAATCTATTAATCTAAAAAGTATAATGTTTCAACTGCTAAAGTGGGAAAGGCCCACAGAACCTGATAAAACTTTTTGCATAATAAAATAAGGCACAGATGTTTATTGTGGCTTTGATATCAAAGGCCTTCTCACTACCTCTGTGAGGCTTAATTGTTCAAAAATAAAGTGCTAAAGTTCCTGATCAACTATATCCTGGGTGAAGATGATTCTTCAGAGTTCAAAATACATTTTTACTATGGTTTTCTCCTAATGCAGCAAATAAGCAGAAAAAAAGTAAACTGAAGAGACAAAGATAAGAAACATTGATAACAACAAATAGCACCTTCTCCTTCATCCTTCCTACAGGTACAGCTAAGACACATGGTGGACTAAACACCACTTGAGAGGAGGTTGTACTCTGAGATAGATGTCCTTCATATACCCAACTGCATACCCAGGTATACCTTATTAAATATATGAAAGCAATTATTCTGCTACTTAGCAAACACATGTCTAAGTTTTGGTTATTAAAATCCCTGGTACTTATTCAAAGGAAATGAAAATACTATATAAACAGATAACTGCACTCTAATGTTTATTGTAGGACTATTCACAGCAGCCAAAATATGAAATGATCTAAGTATCTATCAACAGACACATGGATTAAAAAAAAACTGGGTATATATAAGCAGTGGAATTCTGTTCATTAAAAAGAACAAAGTTCTACAATTTTCCACAATGTAAATGAATGTGGAGAACATTGTGTTATGTGAATTAATTCAGGCATAGAAAGACAAAGATTGCATGATCTCAGTTGTTCAATCTTCAAAAAGTTGATCTTAGAGTCAAGAGTAAAAAGAGTAGTTACCAAGCTAAGTGTGGTGGTACATACTTGCAATCCCAGTCCTTGAGAGGCTGAGACAGGAGGATCACAGGTTCTAAGCTAGCCTCAGTAACTCAATGAGACTTCAACAACTTGGCAAGAAAATGTTTCAAAATTGAAAGGGCTAGTGGTGTAGCTCAGAGGTATATTACATTGGGCTTAATCCCCAGTATAAACAAAAAAGTATAGGTATCAGAAGCTTGGAATGTTTGGGGGACTGATTATTGGATACAAGAGGAAGAAGTTCTGGTATTCTATTGCACAGTAAGGTGACAATAGTTAACACTATTATATTTCAAAATAACTAAAAGAGAGGATTTTTAATCCACTTACCACAGAGAAATAATAAATGTTTGAGGTGATAGGTCTGCCAGATATCATGATTTGAATATTATAATACATGTCCATGCATTAAAACATCACACTGTGCCCCACCAATATGTAAATTATTATTTATAAATTTAAAATAAAATAAAACTTTTAAATCATAAATAAATAAATGATAAAATTTCTTCCAGGCCAGCACTGAGGCCATATCTCCTCATATGCATCTATTTTACTCAAGAGGCTTTTCATTTTATATTCCCTCAAGAGCAGAGTGTCAGAACAGAGCAAGTATTTTACAAAATTTGGTAAGATTAAAGAATAAATAAGCTTAAAGTTTACAGATTATAAAAGAATATAAACAGTTCACATATGAGAAACTTAAAAATGTATGTGGCATAGTATTTGATAAATAACTAAGAAAATGATCATCTGTTTATAATCTGTTTTTTTTTTAATCAGTATTTGTCTTTTTACAAGCTAGGAAAAAACAGAGATAATATCTTGTTAGGGAACTGAAGAATAGTTTAATGAAGTGGATGGCATTTTAGATGGGTCTTGAAAGATGAATTTTGATAGATGACATATTTCAGAAAGATATTCCAGATGGAGGGAACTTCATTAACAAAAGACACAAAAGAAAGAAAGCATTGGTGTTGTTTTAGTTAGCATTCTCATTGCTATAATCCAAAACACCTGATCACCACAACTTTGGGGAGGGGATTATTTGCTCACAATTCTGGATTTTTCAGGGGTTCCATCCATGTTAGGCTTGGTAATGTCTGCATAACTCAGAGCATGGCATTGGGAAGCAGAGAGAGCATAAACAGAAGGACTCTGCTGTCATATTATAGAGGCCGATGTAAGAGAGAGACCAAGAGGAGGAGGGAACACATGTAATCTCCAAGACTACAACCTCAGATACCAAGTCTCAGCAACCAAACCCCACCTTCAACATAGCTGCCTTGTCTCCATGAGGTCTAGTGGGACATTCTAAATCCAAACCATAACAGGCATGTTTGTAGAAGAGCAGCAATATAGTTAAACAAAAATGTAGAGTGCTGGAAGGAGAGAAAACTGGCCCAAAAGTGTGGGGTTCAAATGTCAACTAAGAGCTGCATTTCTCCCCATAGGAATGTGGGAGGCATGGAAAGATTCAATGAGGAGAGTGACATGATCGGGATGTACTTTAACAGACAAATCTGCCATCAAGGATGCAGCAAGAACTAGAGAAGAGTGATTATAGATCCACAGGACCGGTAAGAATATTAAAACAGTCATTCAAGTACAAAGGAACAAATTGTAGCTAGGATGGTAGATCTGAAAATAGAAGTGGGTAGATAAATGTGAGAAACAGGACAAGGGAACCTTCTGCCAAATGTCTCAATTGGGAAAATTTGTGAGCAGGGTTAAATAGGGCAGAGAACACACAATGAATAATAACATCCAAGAAATCTCTGAAGTTTGAAATCTGGAATCAGGGTAAATTTGCTGGTAACACGTGCAGCTGCATTATTTCCAAGTGCTGATACTAGAGACATGCCCAACAGACCAATGGTTGGACATATCTGCACCTTTTGGAGGCATCAGCATACCTAACCTGTAAGCTCCATGGAGGCAGGAATTGTGTTTCTTTCACCATTGAACACTCAGTACATCGTCTGATGCCTCAGTGTACAACCTGGTTATTTTAAGAAATATATGTTGGAAAAGAGAGTAGGAATTTTAGTCGAAGCAATGGAAAAGATTAAAATAGCAATATGTAAATAAGCATAGAAATTAGGGAAACGAATAAAAGAACATTAAATAACATTTACAAATTACACTTTGCAAGAGAAAGAAAGCCATATAAGAGTAGGAGTAGTACCATGACAGTGTTGTGATTTAAAAATAGTGATGCCTAACATTTAGAGTAAGCAAGTTATAACTCACAGGCTTAGAATTCACTGGAAGATAGGAGAGAATTTGTACCTAAGATATTTGTTATCTCGGGGAACTAAAATTGTAGCATTACAAGTTGATGTTTTCTTAAAAATGAGGATTAGAAAAGGATGGGGGAGATTGAGTCTCCCACAGAACCCTTTATGAGTGACCTAACTTTCAGAGGACTCCAGAGGTTATGGAAGGGATAACAAACATCATGTTGTCAGAACGGTCTTTTCATGATGTAGGTCAAACCTGTCTCTCAGTTTTAAAATACATCAATAATACTGCACCAATAAAAGTACATTTTTAAAAAGAGAAGAAAACCAAACTCTTCAATAACTTCCCATTACACATAAGAAAAATCCAAACTTTAACATCCTTAACATTATCCTGTCAGTTTCTTCTATTCCATTTTGAGATTGCATCTCCTGCAGGTGAGACACACCTACCATCTTTACTTTCCCCAAATGGTCTCTGCTACCTCCTGTTTTTCCTTCTTCTTTAAAGAGCGTCACCCTCAACCCACTGGATTTCTTCAGTTAAATGTGTTCATTCCTCAATATTAACTCAAACATCATAAGGGGCAGCCTTGCCTCTCCCCTTAGTTTAAGTCAGATTCCCGTTATATACTCTTAGTTCCATGTACCTTCCCTTTACAGCCTATATCATAATTTATGATCAGACACTAATTCCTCCCTTTTCAAGTGTTACTCTCCATTAGTCTATCCTCCTCTGGACAAGGAAACTGTCAGCTGTATTTGACTTTTTTATGCTTTTATCATCCAGCAGAGTGACTATCACATAATGGTGCTCTTCAATATTCTTTGAATGATGATAATTGAAAATGATAACACACTATTTCATATATATTAAGCATACATAAAGTATTTCAAGGATTTACATGAATTTAAGTCTATAGATTGTAACATCAAAATTCTGAACTTGGAGCTGGGCATGGTGGCACATGCTTGTAATCCCAGCATTTAAGAGGCTGAGACAGGAGGATCGAGTTCACGGACAGCTTCAGCTACTTAGTGAGACCCTGTTTCAAAATAAAGGATAAAAAATAGGGCTGGGGGTGTAGTTCAGAGCTAGAATGCCCCTGGGTTCCATTACCAGTACCATAAAAAAATTCTGGACTTGGAAACTGACAGTCTGGGTTCATACCTCAACTTTACTACTTATTAAATATGTGAACTCAGGAAATTTATTAAATGATCTCTACTTCAGCTCCCTCATCAAGAAAATAACAATAGTATTATGATTAGGTAACTGAAAACCAGACATTGATTAACCTTCCCAAGATCTTAAAGCTACTAGCAATGAGGTGTCACATGCCTGTAATCCCAGTACTTGGGAGGCTGAGACAGGAGAATAGCAGTTCAAGGCCAGCCTCAGCAACTTAGCAAGAGCCTGTTTCAAAATAAAAAATAAAATAGTGCTGGAAGTAAAGCTTGGAGGTAGATCTCCCCTGGGTACAATCCCTAGTACAAAAAAAAATACTAATACATATCATACATGATATACAGGTGGTTTCCACTTCTAAAATTACTGTACAGACAGGAATAAGCATCTGTAAGACCTGTAACTCTCCCTCACACTCCACCTGTTTCTTCCTCTTCTTTAAGAAGAGACCTAGTTCAATGGGAAAATATCCCAGAAAGCCAACTCAGGCCAAGAGATCTTCCTAGTCAATGCCAAAGAGTCAAAAATAGAAGATGCTCAACAATCATAGGTGACCTACAGTAGATTGGTTGCTGAATTCGTATCTTGTTTTTACATAGAATGTCACATCACTGATAGGTTTTAAATACCACTCCTTCCTATGTACATACTAATGTGCTTTTTTGGGTATTTATCACTTAATAAACACATAAAAGTTTGCACATCATCTGTGTCAAGTAATCTTTGATGATAAAGCATAAGTGGTACAATCCTTTTCCAAACCTAATGCAACCTTGCTTCAGTCCCCTAGTGCTGCAGCTCATGTGAAACAAATAAAGTGCTCATGCATAAAATTGATGCAGTATGTTCTCCAGCAGGTGACAAATTGGGAAAGAAAACAGGCCCATATAATCATTTCATCCCTCTAAAGGCAGATTTCCCATGAAACCCTGAATTACCTATATCTTGACTTGTAAAGTTCTTTTAGAAATTATGTCACCATCTCCCATAAAACCCAACAGGGCATTGCAGTCAAGGTGGAAATAAAGGATGAAATGAAGTTATTGAGAAGATGCTTAGAAATACATCCACTTCATCTTACAGAGAAAAACAATTTCTCTCTAGGCCTTGAGGTGACTCTGCTTAGCCTTTGCTGCTAAGTTATCCTCATGAAACTTGGGAGGCTGAGACAGGAGGATCACAGTTGTTGAAGCCTCAACAACTTAGAGATGCTCTCAGGAACTTAGCGAAACCCTATCTCAAAATAAAATAGGACTGGGGTTTAGCTCAGTAGTAAAACACCTCTGAGTTCAACCCCCAGTACCGTAATATATATGGATATATACATTTACATGTATATAACATATACGTATATTTTTATGTATATGTATATCCTCTCTCAGTTGACCTGTGTGTGAGTGGGTCCTGAATTCCCTTGTTTTATGTAGTTGATTGTTTGCCTTGGAAACCAATGATAAGCAACAGTATCTAGGGCATCATCCTGAAAACAAAAAGTTTCCATGGCTTCTCTGATAATTGCCTGTAAGCACCTTTGCTTCTGAAAAACATGAGTCTCACAAGGACATTCACAGATAAGCTCCATGTATCCTGGGAACCACTCAATGAACTGTACTCCTGAGGTCTGAAACAGAAATAAGAATGCATTTTGAAATTTGATATCGGAACAATATCTGGTTAAAAAAATCCCCACTTACAGCTTTGGAAGACAAAGGAAGTACCTGTTGCTGCATGTATCCCATTAGACCTCCCCAGAAGAGAAAAAGGAAGCATTTGACTTACTTAGGGAATGTATTGTTAATTAGTTGCATGAATCATGAGAAAAATAAAGGATTCTGGTTGAAATGATAGGGAGGATGGCAGTTGTTGGTTTCACCTTGCCAGGTTCAAAGCAACATCTGTTAGGAACTTCAGACAACTGCTATGCTATTTTTTTATTAATTCTCATTGCAATTCCAGTTGTAAAATGAACTTTCAGAATATGTTTCATGTGGCTAGTGTATACTCAGTAAATTATATATGTGCATGTGTTTGATGGCTTCCTTTTGAGGTTGTTAGTATGTAAGTTTCTCATATCATTTTGAAGAAGAAAATAAAAATATCACCTTAAAGTTTTCTTTTCTAGAAGAACTGGCAAACATTCCATGTTTGCCTCTTCCCGGTGGGGTCCTGAACAACAAAAAGTTGTTTACATATTAAATTGATAACATGAGTCTTTCTGGTGAACAAAAGGCAAGCTAAAATGCACCCTAGGGAAATTCTAAGGTGCAAGAATATAATCTTGTTTCTGTCTAACCAGAGCATTAATATTAATAGTGAGTTAGGTGTACTTCCTTAGCAAGCAACTCCTTTCCCCAGGGTGCTCGTGTGGCATTCACAGTCTCCCTGGTTTTCATTCTGTTCCCTGACTAGCATTTTCTTGCAGATCTCTCCTTTTCTTCATAGGTCCAAGAGCCCAGAGGCATGGTTCAGTTGTAATAATGCAGCAGTGCATCTCTCAATCACAGGGATACTATACATATTAGGAGAAATGCCTCGTTAGGCAATTTCATCATCATGCAAACATCATAGCGTGTACTCACACAAACCTAGATGGTACACCCTTCTGCACACCTAGGTGGTATATCCATATGGTATAGCATAATCCATTGCTCCTAGGCCAGAGTGAACGAAAGTCATGAAATTAAGTCAAGCACAAGAAAAATGCTAAAATCAAGAGATGCAGTAAAAATGAGATGTATGAATTTCTACAAAAATTCCATTCACCAGAAGAAAATCTGTATTGCACTCTGCCCTTGTCAGGATCTCGACTCTCATATGCACAGCTATGAACCTCTCACTCCTGTTTTACTAATACGTGCTTCTGGAAACTTGGAGAACACTTGTGATTAGATATTGTAATTATTTATAAATCATAGGGAACATAGCATTCAGAATAGAATTCCATGTGTTACTACTCGTATTTATTTATAAAGCATTTCAAAAAATAATGACTAAGATTACCGTCATCTTACATTGTAAAGTTAATTATAAAAAGTACTCCTACATGTGAGAGCCTGCCACAAACACAGACTGGGCTATTTGGGGATTATGGGAGATTGATTCTATTTTTTAACTTTTTTTCTTTGGTTCTTAAAGGAAGATAAAGTCTCTGTGCAGAATAGCCATGAGAATTTTCTGTGTAAAAAGAGAATTTCCTCCCTCTTCTTCAAAAAGTGCTAATAGAGATGATTGCCAGGTTATATTGTAGACTCACTTCAATCTACATCATTCTTCTCTCTCCCTAATAATTGCATCTTATGATAGATGTATATGAATGAGTAATTCTTGATACTGAAAAAATGCCTCTATCTGCTTGCACCCTAATGTACTAAGAATGGTAAACTAAAATAATATTTTAAAATGTATGCAGTCTAGCCCAATCATGTCATAGATGAGTAAATGAAGTTCCAAAAAGAGAAGTGGTTTTATTTATTTTATTTTATTTTATTTTATTTTTTGTAGTACTGGGGTTCCTGGAAGCCCTTCTACCTTCGGGCTACACTCCCAGACCTATTTTATTTTTGGAAACAGGGTCTCTTAAGCCACTTTGAACCTGCTCAATCTTCCTGTCTTGGCCTCCTAAGCGCAGGGATTACAAGCATGCATCACCACGCCAGGCGTGAGAAGTGGTTTTAAAGAAACAATAATGGAAAACACTGTACAGTTGTACAGAATGGAATACTTAGACTAGTATACTGGAATACTTAGAATATTATAATGAGATACTTGGAATATCATAATGGAGCTTTCCAATAAAGATAATGATTTGAACCCACGTGTTTATCTCCACAAAATTATTATTAAATAAGAATTTTTAAAAAGCAACTGAAAATATCCAACATAGTAGGAAAGGAGAATGACTATAGATGAGAGATTCCATGGCTTTCTAAAACATAGACATAGAAGATGAAGAAAGGGTAATTAATGGAACAGAGTAAAGGACAGTTGCACTGTTAATATATAGGGCAAGATGTCAAGAGGCAAGGAAATCCCAAAGCAGCCAAGTCCAGCAGATCTGGAGAAAAAACAGCCAGCATATAGCAGAGGGACAGAAGGTTTGGATAAGAAGATTCCTCGAAATCAGAGGAGAATGCCAACAAAATGAACCTTTTGAGAAGAGTGAGCTGTGGTATGTATGACAGGGAAGTTATATGACAAAATGAAAATAGAGATAATTTGCAATTAGGAAAAACAATTGCTGTAGAAATAAAGAATATAATCAGAACTGGCAGTTGGACCTAAACTATAACGAGATATATTAAAACATTGAGCATTTACCATATAGAGAGAATTGTTAGAATGTTAAGTCAAGTAAGATAGCCCTGACTAGTTGGACGTCTAGGTTTAGTAAAGGAGAAACACATAAACACATCTAATTATAATGCAAAGCATAAGAAGCTACATTCTATGAGAATGGTACAAGAACTTGCTATGATAGTTCAAAAGGAGAAAAGTGATCCAGATTCTGGAATGCAGAGATTTTAATTAGACACTAGCTTTAAAAAACAGAGACGATTTTGAAAAATAAGAGACGATGGCAGACGAGTCTTTCAATAGGAGAGACTGGGACAGCTGAGTCCTGAATGAGTGGAAGGAACGTTCATGCAGGGTCCATGAGCCTGCAGTGGTGAGCAGGGACAGGGGCTGGATCTGGGCTTGCCATGAAGAATGGACTTTCCAGATCATGAAGCACCTGGAAACCCAGAGGAAGGAATGTGGATAGATTTAAAATGCTTTAAGCAGCATAAAATCTACTAAATATTTAGTACAGGAGAAAAATGATCACTATTTTTAAAAATCAATCTTTGTTGGCTTTTATCTAGTAAAATGCACTTTTTTTAAAGGAACAGCATGAAGAGTTTTAACAAATGTATATACTTATGCAAATACCATCCTGATCAAGATATTGAACATTTTCATCACTTTTTCCCAGGCAAACACTGACCTGATTTCTACTACTGAGGGTGACTTTTGTATATTCTGAAAATGAATATAAATGGCATTATATAGTATATACTCTTATGTCTGACTTTATTTATTAGGTGTACTGTTTTCTGGGATTTGTTTTGCTTTGTTGATCTCATAAAGCTCAGAAGGGACCCATCTGAAATAAGAGCTAGAAGAAGAAAATAACCTGCCCTCTCTCTCTCTCTCAGATCCTGCAATCAGCCTCTCTCCTACTTGTCTATTGCTATGTAACAAATGGCCCCCAAGCCAGGAGTGGTGGCGCATGCCTCTAATCCCAGTAGTTGGGGGGGAGGGGGCCTGAAGTAGAATGATCACAGGTTTGTGACTTGGTGAGGTCCTCCACAACTTAGTGAGAGCCTGTTACAGAATAAAAAATAAAATAAGGCTGAGGATGTAACTCGGAGGCAGAATGAACCTGGGTCCAATCCTCAACATAAATAAATAAATAAATAAATAAATAAATAAATAAATAAATAAACAAATAAATAAATAAAATGAATGAATAAATCTCAGAACTTAACAATGAGCAATATTGCATTTCTTCTCCCAACACATTAGCCATTTGGGCAGGACTTGCTGGGAAGAGCTCACCTGTGCTTCAAATGGAATTTCAGTGTGGAAGTTCAACTAGAGCTACTTGGTTCACTCCCAAGATGATTCGCTCATAGAAATGACCAGTTGGTGTTGGCTTTACTTATCTCTCTACAGGGCTGCTTGGGCTTCCCCTCAGCATGGCGACAGGTTTCCAAAAGCCAGTATTTTAAGACACAGGGAGTGAAAGAAAAAAACTGATATTTTTTTCAGGTCTGGACGAAGAACTAGGTACATCACTTTTTCTAGAATTTGTTAGTCAAGCACTCACAGAGCTTATACCCAATCAAGAGGCAGATATATGGATCCCAAACTCTGAAGAGAGGGAGAAGTCTTAAAGAATTTGCAATCATTTTTTATCCACCACACCTTCCATTCAAGGGAGAAGTCTTCTGAGCAAAAGATTCAATCACACTAATGACTTACAGAAATTAATCTAGTGTTGCTGCCAAACAATTGGTGAAAACAAACGCAGGAAAAGAATGACCGATATGGACAAGCAGAATAATGCTGTAGGAAACAGAATTGGTTTAAATAATTGAAAATAATTTTCCATCCTAATTAAACTAGAATTATCCCCAAAGATCATAGAAAGGATATTACATACATAAAATAAGCACAGGTTGCTATTTTTTTTTTTAAATGAGAGCCGAGAACAAGAAAAGATTCCTGGAAATTACATATTTGATTACCAAAATGTAAAATTCGCTAGAGAGATTAAATCTTAGAATGAATGTGGCTGAAGACCAAGTTAGACATCTGAAAGATAACACAAAAATAAATCACTCTGAATTTAAAGCTTAAAAGACAAAATGATAAAGTAGAGAAAAATTAAAGCGCACAGAAGCTAGATCCAGAAGGCACAACATCTGTCTACTAGGCATTCCATAAGGAGAATGTAAGAGAAGTAAAGGGAAGAGATACAGACACAAAAAAAAAAGAAAAACTCTATCTAAAACAATGCATGCATTTTCTGATGGAAAAGTCCTCAATGTCAAGAAGAATTAATGACAAAATATTCACAGGGAAACATTTTCTAGTGAAATTTCTGAGCTTTAAAAAGAAAGCTCTAAAAGGCTAAAGAGAGCTAAAAAATTTACTGATAGTAAAAGAATTATATAAACAACATTAACAGTAGTAACACTAAATCCTAAAAGTAAATAAACTAATGCCTTCAAATGTCTGAGGTAAAATGATTTGAACCTGTAATTTTATGACTAGCCAAACTATCACATGAACGCACTGACAAAATAATTGTGTTATCAGTCCTAAGAAAACTCAAAAAAATTATCTTCCAAAACCCTTTTTTAAAAACAGCACTTAAAGTTATCTTCTAGCAAAGAAAAAATTTAAAAAATGAAAAGAGAAATCCAAGAAAAAGAAATGAGATCAAAGAAAGAGTAGAGCCAAGTCAAGAGTTCAATGAGATGGTATCACAGGATCACAGTAGAAAAGCAAGACGTTAGAAGCCTTGGAAGGAATTATTCAATTACATTGTTCAAAAACTGTTGAAAATCTTAATTAAAATTTCAGAAAATTGAAAAAAAAATGCATTTAGAAATTTTTGATGGGGCACAGAAAGCTCTCCAAGAAAGTCATCGTCAGAATATGAAGCTAAGTATTGAGTAAAAAAACAACCTATTTAATCTTAGATGTGATGATATTTTTCTTCAAATGGCATAGGTTGAGTGATATTGCACTATATTCCTCTCTAGATTTAATCATGAGCGTCTTGGTTTAGTTCTATAGCATGTAAAATTTATAATCGGTATATATGTAGCACTTCTTATTTTAACTTTCATAAAATAATAAATTAACCAATGAACAGATCATAAAAGCTTAGAAAAATGAATCTTTTTGTCTCTTTTTCTCTTTCAAGTATAAATATATATACATATAAAAAAGAAAAATATATTTATATAGACCTACATATTACCTCATGCGAATGACATACCCAAACATACACAAATATGCATTGTTACTTATACAGATCACTCTGTAAAATCAAAGGAACAGCCCTGCAGAAGCAGTGAAAAGGAATAATGGAGAAGGGAGCTATGCAAATGCCCCTGTTTTCTGCGAATAGACCCTGCTTATGTTTAATGGTTTGAGCCAGGTGTGGTGGTGCACACACCTGTAATCTCAGTACTTTGAAGTCTCAGACAAGAGGGTTGATGATTCAAGGATAGCCTCAGCAACGTTTGCAAGACCTTTGGCAACCAGAGATTCTGTTTCAAAACAAAAAATAAAAAGGACTGGGGGTATATCTCAGAGGTAGAATCTTCCTGGGTTCAATTCCCAGTACCACAAGAAAAAAAAAATTAATGGTTTCCCAGCTATTTAAAAACAGTGACAATTACAAGAACTAAAGAGAATAAGGTAGCTAAAAATATCTAGAAGTGAGTGGAAGGTAACATATGTACATAACTTCCTCATTTTTTTTTCTAGTGGATAACATAGATGTTAAAGTCAGTAAAGAAAGAACTAGGGAGCCAGGCGATAACTCAGTGGTAGAGTATGTATTCAGCATTTGTGAGTCCCTGAGTTCAATACACACACACACACACACACACACACACACACACACACACACACACACAAACACACACACACAGGCCACATGTATGTCAGTAGTGAAAATTTTGTTGGAAAATAGAAGAGAGAAGGGAGCCTGAGAGACACATGACCCCCCCCCCCTTCCCAGGGAGAGGCAGCACCATGTTCTTGTAGGCAGGAAGCCCCTCTTGCTGAGCAGTAGAGCCTGTGCTCTGCAGTCTTGCAGTAGGGAGGAGGGTCCATATGTACCACAGCATGTACTACAGTGAGCAGCAGAGCTTTCAGTGCTTCTATGTTTATATAAAGGGGATTCAATATTTAGGATTTTGTTGCACATAGATTTCCTACATTACTCAGTAGTTGTGAGATGCTTCTTTCTTGCTTGTATTTAAAAAATTGTGTGAGAAATAACATAGAAATATTTTCAAATCATCTTTTCCAATACGAATTTCCTTTTGTAATAGGCTCTATAAAACCATGTTCAATTAAAACATATTTGCTAGAGCCTTCCAAAACATTAGAAATCCCCCTCTTCTTATGCAAAATGAAGCTTTTAAAATGTGCAAAGGCTTCATCTCTCCTAATTACAAATTATCTGGGAAATTTATTCTGCTTCTAGTCTGTATCATGAAGAGATAATAGTTACATTCAATTCCATCATTTCTTTGCCTGTAAGTTATAAATACAGTAAGATTTTGTTAATTCAATTTCTACTAAATTAGATTTATAATTATTGTAACAGAGGATGGATTGACATTCATTTTCATTCTATAATTTTTTAAATAATGCCTTTACAGTTACCATAAAAATAATACATATTCATAAAATATTCAACAATTACCAGAAAGTATAAAGAATAAGGCAACTAATCATGTAAAAATCTTACTACTCAAAAAAACTGGATTAATATTACTCTGGGTATCTCTGTGTATTGATAGGTAGATGGATGGAGATAAGGTAATAGGTAGCTAGATAATATTTACATGACACTTATATAGGGAATATTATATATACATCCTGCTTCATAGAATCTCCATTATTGCAACAGAGTAATGACTATGTGTCCAGTCTTAAATATTTGTTACAATAATCTAATTCCTAAAAGTGTCTCATTAAAATCATTAGAACGTGTGACCTACAGGTTTTTTTCAGATTAAACTATCTAAAATAAATTAGTTTCAAAATTATAACTTCTGGTTTCCTAATAAAAACACAACTAACATATATTAAACACTCCCAATGAGTCAGCTACTGTATTAACCACTTTTATAAGGAAAGAGTGTCATCCATTTCCTTCACTTCTTCTAATATAAACCCCTCACAAATAGAATTCTAAAGGAGAAGGTAAGTCACATGTTCTAGGCCACACAGCTTGTCAACTGCAAGACTTGGTCCAGACCCAGGCATTTGGATTCTAAAGTCATCCTTCTTAAGCACTAGTCCATACAAAATTCATAAGCCTTTCATTAAAACAACTCCGTACAGGACTAAGCAATTAATCATGTCTCTCCTTATTTGGAATTAGAATATTTTAAATTAATGAAAATATACTGCCATACTCATTAAGTAATTAGCAAAAAAAAGTACTAACTCTCAGACACTGCTATGAGACAAATAAGAAAAAAAAGAGAAATAGAAAGAAATGTTTGACTAAAGGATCTTATAAAAGAACAAAGTAATGACCAAATACAATTGCTTATATATTTTATTATGCTTAAGTTCACAGATTAGAAAATGAATTGTGGTTTATTTCTTTCCTGTTCTTTTTTTAAAAAATAAAATATTTGTTCTTTTATTACTGAAAACACATTTCAAATGATGGCCTGCTGTTTCACAAAATATTATAAATGAACACTCAATATGTCACTATCATTTTAAAAAATAATTCTTGGTAGCTCTCTGAATGTGATTTTAATGGGTACATTCTAGCACATGGTTGAGCCATAAAGTATTTTTATTAATTCCCAATTGTATAATGTTCGTGTCATTATTTTTTTTCATTATAAAACAATAGCTTTGATAAACTATAAGAAAATCCTAGGGCAATAAAAATAGAATGACTCAACTTATTCAATTATTCAAGACTGGAAAAGGATGAAAATTACTCCAGCAAAATATTTCTCAGATAGTTAGAATCCCAAGCCCATCTTCAAATTGATGTTCAAGCTTAAGTAGCATCCCCTCTACTTTTATATTTGTGTGAAGTGACAGTTGTGGTTTCTTCTTTAAAGCTATTCCCTAGCCATTTCTTTACCTCCATTTCTCTGTTCTTTCCTGCTTATTTATCTTGTGTGAGGTTCATCTTTGACACTGTAGAATAACAACTCTTGTGCTTTGTCATTATTTTCCCATCTTTTTTTGGCTTTCAATTCATACAGAAGGCATCATCTGTACCAAATTGCCCAGTCTGAGTATTCTCATCGCTGAATAAAATTTTCAACTTTGATTTAAAAAAATTCAATCCACTTCCAGTGAGGTATAACTCTTTTAAAGTAATATGATATTAATGGTTGTGGTTATTTTCTTTCTCTCAGCAAAGGGAAATAGTTAAGTGGCTTAATTTTTTCATGCTTTCACAAATTTCAAAATAAATGAATGAATGAATAAATAAATAAATAAATAAAATTATCCAATGGTAATAAATTATTCATCTTACTGCCTTGTCTTAAATCCCTGATTAATTTTTTGCATTATTTCCATGTGTCCTTTTTTCCGCTCCATAGTACTTTAGATGCCAGTTAATAAATACTTGTGCTTGCGTGTTGATCACTAGGTTTAATCGCATGAATATGCTTATCAAGTCCAAAGGACTAATTACTATAAGATTTCTATGGCATTGAGGATTTTTTTTTTTTGGCTGGGAATTGAATATTAAAAATGCAAAAGATCTAGCTATGCAAAATGTAAACTGATTTATTCTCAGAAGAAAAGATAGCATAAGCTGAAAGTAAAAATTGGCCAAGGAAAGGAAAATATTCTAATTGGCTTCCTTGAACCTATTTTGATTTTCTTTCTTAATAAAGAATTGGAGCAGGCATTTAAAATAGTATGAACAAAAAGACCAGAAACCAAAAATCATATATAGTACTAAAAATGCTTTTGGAATTCCATCTAATATATTTTGAAGTTAGTCATTATAGCAACAGACATTGAGATAAGGAAATAAAACCAAAATTGAAATATAGACTATGACTTACCATGTATGAAAATGCATATCTCCTTGATTACTTAATCCAGAATATTTGCCCCGAGACTTTTACCATTGTAAGTATAAAACCTGAAATTGAGACAAATACCCAACATGGCTGGATCTTCCTGCTGTTTAAAGGATGATTCATGCCACGTGTGGTGGCTCCTTTGTAATCCCCGCACTTGTGAGGTGGAGACAGGAGGACCGTGCTGGTTCGAAGCCAGTCTCTCTCTGGCTTAGAGTCCCTGTTTTCAAATTAAAAAAAAAAAAAGTATAAAATAGGTCTGGGAGTGTAGCCTGGAGGTAGAAGGGTTTCCAGGAACCCCAGTACCACCAAAAAAATAAAAATAAAAAATAAAGGATGTTTCATGGTGTATCAAGGTCATATATCAAAGCAGTAACAAGTAGAGGGGGCATTTGTATTTGACAGCATTGGAGCAACTCGGAGGATACTCGAGTGCACTTTTGCTGACCATTAATACTGGGCATAGGTCTCAGACACTATTTGTTCAGTGCTTTTAAATTATTATTCCTAGAGCCCTGAGAAACTTTCACAGATATGGCATGAATAATGGGGAAAAAGAGAAAGGAAAAGAAGACCTGTCCCACCTTTCACAAAAAGTAGCACTGCTTTTATTTCTTTTATAAATTGAGATAAAACAAAATAATATTTGAGAAAATAGAAATAAGATTTTCTGGTTCAACTCCTTTTGCAGGTAGATTAAGACTTTGCTCACTTATGCCATTTTCTTCTGGTAAAATCAGATGTGTATCCTGCCTCTTTTACTTAGCATGATACCATTTTTTTTAAATGATACCTTTATATACTCACATGAAACCACATGGGATTGGAGGTTTACAAAAGTCAGATTCAAATTTCTTCTTATAACTTGCCAGATACAACAGGGAAGTTAAGTTTGAAGAGAATTACCAAAAGGTGAAAAATATATTCCAATGATCCAACTTGGCTTCATAAGTCTCTACCTGGTCTATAACACTGAGCAAATTATAAAATTTTGTTAAGCCTTATTATATTCATTTTTAAAATAAGGACAATGTTATATCAACAAGTGAAAACAACAATAAGATATTTCATCAGACCAGCAAATATTTTTTAAAAACTGAACATATGTTATTGAGAAAATGATAAGAACACTGAATCCCTGCTGGAGAGGAGGGCATAATTTGGTTTGACTTTTGGAGAACAACTTGGTAAAACCTAGTATCAAAGCATTGAAGGCATATGTACCTTCTAAGCCAGAAATAATGACGCTAGTTGTATGTACCTAGGTACCTCATGGCAGATTTATATGAGGATGCTCATTGAAAAGTTAAAGTAGAAAACTAGAATAGATGTCTAGTCACAGGGCATAACAATACTGATGGTATAGTCATATGATGAAATATTACACAGTAATTAAAATAAATGAACTATAGCTCCGTGCATCAATATGAGTAACAGAGTGACCAAGGACAAGTTATTTACTCCTTCTGTCTTTTGCTTTCTTCATCAAAAAATGATAATAATGATAAACTACCCACAGAGTTGGTATGGGACTTCATGATTTAATTAATACACATAATGCCCTTAGAACAGCCTGACACACAGTAAGCTCTTTTAACAGTGTTTGCTTTTGTTATCATACACTTAAAAACAACACTAAAAGGAAAAGCAATCGCTAAGATTTTAGAACAAGGAATTGAAATTCTCAGAAATTTTGAAATCATGATATATTTTGTGGGTTTTTTTTTCATAAAAAGGTTTATACATTTAAAGTTAAAGTAAAGCCGGGCGTGGTGGCACATGCTTGTAATCCCAGCATTTGGGAGGCTGAGACCAGAGGATCACAGTTCACGGACAGTCTCAGCTACTTAGTGAGGCCCTCTGCAAATCAGTGAGACCCGGTTTCAAAATAAAGAATAAAAAATAGGGTAGGGGGTATAGCTCAGAGGTCGAATGCCCCTGGATTCCACCCCCAGACCCACAAAAAAGAAAAATAAATAAATAAATAAGTAAAGTTAAAGTGAGCAAATGTAAGAAAAATAGTGATTAATTTTGGGGTGATAAATATATACTAAAAGTTTTAGTGATATCTTGAAAAAGAATAAATACAGGGTTCATTATCTTCCATTTGTTATGAAACAAATTTCAGTGACAAAAATGATCTCTACCGGATATAGATATTTGATAATAGAAAACACTTTAAAAGGAATATCAAGAAAAAAATCAATAAATGTTGTTTTTAAATGAAAGTTAATATTGTGCATGTAAAAATCAATACCATTTTGTATTGATACCAGTTAAATCTGTAATAGTACATGAATTGTACCTTCAAATTAATTAGATGTCTGGGCACATATTTTTTAAAATGAACCAATTTCTTCTGTTAACAAAGAAAGTATTTTGTAGGCTTTTCAGTGAACTCTAAGTTTTAACAAATATTCAAATACTGGAAAATGTTAGCAAACATAGTTAGGCAGTTTTTATATTATGTAACATTTAAATCTCCTAGCAAGATTAACATCACTACACAGAACCATGTGCAAAATGGCCAAGTTAAAATCTTTTTTTGCTTTTAAAAGTTGCTATTCCTTGGAATGCCACTCATAATATTAGTCTAAAATACATTATGCATATATATTTATAAATAAATTTTTATTTGTAAGATCAACTCAATGTTAGCAAAAAAAAAAAAACATAGGATCATGAGCACATACTCCTAATAATGGCCAAGTGACAAGAAAAACTGTCTGAGGAGACTGTGACCATTTCTCTCCTGCACATACTTGTTCTGGTTCCAGAATATATCAACCTTAACCTTTCATTCTGCCTGTCCATGTTTTCTGATTTACTTGGCATTAATGGATTCCTTCCAATCAACAATATGTCTATATTGATTGCTAAGTTTTGTGTTGGGGGGGGGTGTTCCTGGGAATTTTGCCCAGGAACATTCTACCTCTGAGATACACCCCCAGCCCTATTTTGATTTTTTTATTTTGGAACAGGGTCTCACTAAGTTTCAGAGTGCCTCACTAAGTTGCTGAGGCCGGCCATGAACATACAATCCTCCTGTCTCAGCCTCCCAAGTACTAGGATTATAAACTTGTGCCACCATGCTTGGTGAGTGTTAAATTTTAATTTCTTCATGAGAATCATAATATTTTTCCCCAATTTCTAAACTGATTTAATTCGAGATTTGGGATTTAAAAATGAATATAATTCCCATGCCATGCCTGGGAGGAATTCACACATGAAGACCCTAATATGCATTATAAAATGTGGACTAAAGAGATATATTCCTGACTGTGATACTGCTAAGAAAAGATCACTTGGGTAGACGATGGATTCCTGCCAGAAGCACTACTCACTGGGCCAGGGTGAACACTGGGAATCTTCATTTTTACTAATGCCCCAGAGGATGGTAGTGTAGATTTCACAAGACCAAACTTGGTAAAGGCTGATCAAGTCCAGGGAAACCCAGAGGCAAACTTAAAGGTAATGGCAAAGAATCCTAAGTCATGCAAACTACATCTTAAGCCACAAGAATAAGCAGCAGAAGGTATGTGTTTTTGCCCTGGGTGTGTGTAGTAGGAAAGGCCTACCAGATGTCCAGGGCATAGAGATGTATGGATGCTTCTCACATCTCAGGAAGACCAGCTCTGCTGGGACCAGGATGGCCGGCAGCAACATTGTTCATTAGTTCCAATATAGTTAAGACTGGGTGGAAAGGCAACAGGAAACAAAAGATGAAGATCCACACTGAAGACACAATGAACAAAGGATCTCCAAGGTCTTTCCTTATCAAAAGGAAAATTCCAGGCCATGCTCACTCTTTGTCTTTTTTTTTTTTTTTTTTGGTAACATACTTAAAAGATACTGTGTGACCTCACTGTGTCATTCCACTTTATATTTTCATTCTACTTTTTTTCTATTTTCTGATTGCTTTATAATCATGAATCAGTTAATGACTAAATTATTAGTTGTAAACCCTCACTATAAAGCAGTAATGTCATCTTATTTGTTTCTTCCTTCTTTCTCTAATTCTAAATTTCTAAACTCAATACTATGTCTCATCTATATGCCAATATTTTTTAAAAGATGTATACTATGAGAAATGTATGTATGTTATATGATACTTGGTACAGCACGAAGGAAACTTTAGAGTTTGTGATGATTGAGAGATAATCTAAACTTCTGAATTTTAAAACCAATGTGCATTCTCCCTTTATTCCCTCAGTGCAAAAAAAAAAAAAAAAAGGGAGGGCCCTAATAAAAAGCACAACTACTCTGAGGCCTATGTTCATTCTCAGAAAAAAAAAAAATCCCGGTTTCTGAGTCAATCTCTTGTCTCTTCCACAGAGCTGCTGGACAATTACTGAATCCGAACTAGGCTTCTGCCTTCTGGGCCTGCACCTTTGTTCTTTCCCCCATTTCCTTCTCACTTTTGATTTCTGATGCCAGACTGACGTGGGTATCCTCCTCCCCAACACAACTGACAAGGCTCATTGCCATCCTGATCAAAACTACACCATGTGGAAATTATTTGGATATTTATCCAAAAGCCAGGAAGTAAGTGGGATGCCATCTGTATGGGGGTTCACAGACTGCGGCTCTGATTATGCTTTTGAATGGTGCCATGAGCTGCAGTTGTGGCAGATTGGGCTTTACCAGCTACATACACAAACATTCAATTATAAAATAAAATGTTTAGATTTAAAACTTCTTTTAATTATTCCCCATGGCTCCCAAGTAGACAAAGACATCTGCCTAGCAGCACCCAAAACATGATTTTCTCACTTCTCACATAAACCCAATGTCTATAATTAACACTTACAATTAAGACTCTTGGATACTTTGACGCCAAAATGTGAGTCCTCTTTGCCCTAACTCTGAGGTAGGTAGACGAAGATGCTGCTTTTGGGGCTGGATTGAGATTTTGCTTCAAGAAATTACAGCAGCCTGAACTGAGCTAAGTCCCCAGTTTCCATTTCCATCATCCATTTCCTTTGCTGTTTGTTCCTGCCCCCGAGCATTCTCAAGTCAGTACGTGGAGCACCAAACCCTGGATCTTGTCCTCTCCTTTGTCTCTTTACTACACTTTGACAGATTGCGTATTCTAGAATGTGATTAGATACCAGCAAGCATGAGGTGGAAGCCACTGAGACATATTTCCTCAATAAATAGTGATGATGAGCTGCATCTATTTACAAAAAAGTGCTCGATGTGGAGGCAGAGAAGGGAAAAGGGCTGACAGCAATCTGTGCTGAAAATGGGTATTCCAATCAATTGGCATAGAATGCTTGAGAGAAAAGGTGTTAAGAGAAGATGGCATCTCATAAAAAAGAGTGAAGTCTGATGCATCATTCACATCACAAACATAAGGGTAAAATAACTATATCTTGGAAAGTGCATTTCTATTAAGATTAAAGTAGGGTTTTGAATACTTTGAAATCCATTCATTAATTTAGTCTATTTGCTGCATGTCTACAAAACCATAGTACTTTAGTAAATATTAAGCCAGATCACTGACTGACGGTGTCCATGTCTCTACAAGTGTTTTGGCTTTCTCAGCTGTAAAATGTAATAGTTCCCTAAAAGCACAAATAAGCAAAGTACAAGTTAAAATAATATAAGTTAAGCCACCCACGCTGGTGCATGCCTGTAATGCCAGTACTTTGGAGGCTGAGAGAAGAGGATCACAGGTGTGTGGCCAGCTTCAGCAACTTAGTGAGGCCTTTGACAACTTAGTGAGATCTTGTTTCAAAATAAAAAATAGAATAGGGAGAGTAGTTCAAAAGTAGAATGCCCCTAAGTTCATCCCCAGTGCCACAGGGGAAATAAAAGGAAAGAGAAGAAAGAGGAAGAGAAGGAAGAAGATGGGGAGAAGGGGGAGGGGGAGGAGGAGGAGGAGGAGGAGGAGGAGGAGGAGGAGGAGGAGGAGGAGGAGGAGGAGGAGGAGGAGGAGGAGGAGAGGAAAATAAAAGGATAGAAAAGAAAAGAAACAAGTAGCTTGAGAGAAGTCAAGATGAAGTGTTGCGAGCATTCAGAAGAATGTAGAGTGCCCTTCAAGAATGCACTTGAAGGGAAAGGAATTAAGAGCAGTTTCCTAGAGATTTGAGTTGAGTCCTTAACTTTAAGCATAGGAATGAGTGAAGGTGTAGAACAGTCCAAGCCAAAGCACTGGTGGAAGCCAGGGTAAAGCATAAAAAAGGACAGTGCATGAGGACGCAGAGGTGGGATCGGCACATCAACATGGGCCCCCTGAATACTCAGGTAAGGAGGCTGGACGCAGTGTGTCCTCACAGAGAAGCACTGAGGCTCATCCAACAGTGCACTGCAGATATCAGAGCTGTGTTTCCAAAGTCAATAGAAAAGAAATTGTAAATTGAATTAGTGCAAAGAAGTGTCGCAGAAATGTAAGAAAAACATTTATGGAAGTAGTGTCAGTGAGATTTATAGAAAATCTGATTTAGTATTACGTTACATTTTACAGGCGAGGAAGCCAAAAATTAAGAACTACCCCAATGTTCATTGCAGTACTCTTCATAATAATCAAGATATGAACACAACCTAAATGTCAATCATATAGATAAGAAAATATGGTATATATTTGTATATGATGCAATATTATTCCACCTTAAATTTAAATTAGCAATATGTGACAACATGGCTCAGTCTTCAAACAACATGCTGATAGGAATAAAAAAGTCACAAAGGAGCAAATACTATAGGACTCCACTTTCACGAGCTGAGTTGAACTCTCAGAATGAGACAGTAAAATGGTGGTTGCCAAGAACTGGGGGAAGGGAAATGGGAAATGGTTAATCACATGACATAAAGTTTCAATGATATGAGATGGATCATTCTAGAGCTCTTCTCTACAACCTTGTGTAATACTATATTGCACACTGAAACATTAAGAGAGCAACCCTCATACTAAGTGTTCTTAAAACAGTAAAATAAGTAAAGTAACATGTTCAAGAGCAGCTGGGTAATGACAGAGCCCTGCCACAAGTCTGGGAAATCCAGCTTGAGCGTCTGTGATCTTAAGCATTCTCCTGTATGTCTTCTCGGCCTTAATTCTTTTCAGTAATATACTGTCTTTGTCAACCATTCCAAGCCTAAGGACATAGTAATGACACAATCTTTAAAACACAGATATTTAAGTCAAAAATAAATGTTACAACACAGACCACCCAAAAAGTCTCTGATAGGCAAGAATACAGACATCAACTTAAAACATCCATACCACGGGTATTAAAATGATGTTTGATAGAATGTTTAATTAAAAAAATGGTTTCCGAATATGCTAAGAGAAAAACAAATCAGATTACCAAACTACAACTACATCTTTATGTACATAGAGTAAAAGTAGGAATGATTTATGCAGAAATATTTATACTTGTTCTTATTTATCTTGAGGGGAGGATTTGGAGAAATTTTATTATCTTTATTTCTTTCTGCATTTTATGATCGTTCTACTTGACTTTTGTAATAAAACTGCACAATTTTCTAATGCTTAATAGCCAGTTTTCTCAGGCTCTTCACCTCTCATACAGTCTCATGTAGTCAGAGCTTCCTGGCTTTATGTTTAGTTTCTTTAATATATTTGAGCACGAAACAAGCTCCAGACCCTGTGCTCGGTACTGGAGTTATAATTGTTAATGAGATGAAAAGAATCATGAACATTATAGTCTAGGGAAGAATAAATAAGTCATAGTATGGTAGTCGATCCAAAGAGAAATTATAGATGCTTTGAGATTACTCCTAAATACAAAATAAAGGCAGGCTGTGGAAGGTTTGAGGTCGAACGTAGACACGAAGTCAAGGGTGAGGGCAGATATTTCAAGAGCAGAGTGATTTCCCCAGAAGAAGGAGTGTGGAGGAGGGGAAAGACAGGAGGATGCTAAATAGACGATAGGGATGGAGGCAGGCATGGAAGGTGGAGGCCCCTGGAGAGAGATCACTGATTGTGAATTTCATCTTTAAGGTCACAGGGAGCCACTGTTGCCCTGCAGCGATGGGCCTGGAATAAGGCAAGAGACACTTCTGGGAGACAAATTAGTAAGCATTTCTAGAGAGGATGGTGGCTTCAACCAAAGGAGTGGGAATGGTTAAAGAGAGAAGCAAATAGGTCCCGAGCATCCAACAAGTAGAAGCAACAGGACCTGACCGGATGTGGTTGGGAGAGGTGAGAAAACTGCCAAATAGGATTCACTAATGGCTGCCGTAAATAATTGGGTAGGACAGATGTATTTTCTAAAACTAGAAGGCGCTGGAGCTGGAGGAAACTAGCAAAGAAAGAAAAGAAAACCATATCCCTAAATTCTAAACTAGTGTAACAAAATTCTGAAATGATAGCTATACTTCCTAATGAAAAGTTAGACTGGTAGAATAGGCAGCTGGTCTAGAACATAATTGTCAGGGACCTGAGAGTAAGTGATTAGCTTTCAGAAGTCCTTATAAAGATAAATGATCTGCCTGACAGCTGGGATTTGAAAAGAAATACATAATCCTAACCACTTACATAAGCAATGGCCTTAAATGGTGCTTACTATCGCTTTATCAACCAGAGTGTGTTCCCTGCAAATAGCAAGTGCTTCTTTCTGCATCCTTTCTAACTAGAATCCAGAGCTACACATCGGGCTCAATTACAGTAGCATGGTAAGCCACCTGATCTCCAGAATTTGACCATGGACTTACTGCTTCGAGCTGGTGTCTGTTTTTATCTTATTAGCAAGGGGCTTTAAAGATTCTTTTTATCCATGAATCCTTTTCTATTGCTTCTCTCAAAATTGATAACTTTGTGATGCTATTGCCTTACGGTTCTCCAATGAATGGTAAATAGCTTGATGTGCACCTCCAAACTGCTAAATAGGTAGACAGTTAGGAAGACCATGTGAATTACTAAAAAAGGGGCTTGAAAAATTAAAATGCTTACAGACAATACAAGACAAACTGTATGTATGACTGAAGCAGGCTACATGTGGGGGTGGATAGGCAAGGAAAGTGCAATGGGAAGTGGTAAGCAACACCTTACTCATAGGAATGCATGAGGGAGCAGTGGACACCCAGCACCGTGCGATGTGCGGGCCTGTATCCTAAAGCAGAATGGCGACTCAGCTGACTGTGGCTATGTAGACACATGAGCCTCGAGTTAACAGCTCTTCCTGTTCTTTTTTTTTTTTTTTTCAGTACTGGGGATGAAACCCAGGGGCATTCTACCTCTGAGCTATATCCCAAGCCCTATGTTTTATTCTTTATTTTGAAACAGGGTCTCACTAAGTAGCCGAGACTGTCTGCGAACCACGATCCTCCTGTCTCAGCCTCCCAAATGCTGGAATTACAAGCGTGCACCACCGCGCCCAACTAGGTCTTTCTGTTCTATTTTATCTTAAGTTTTTTTTTTTCTATGTGAATCACCAGATTTGTCCATATTTCCAATTGATTCAACTTCTCACAAATGCGTAAATTAAATAAAAAGAAACCTATCATGGGCTGTCAGTTTGCAGTTGTGACTGGGACAAAATGCAACTTTGCCAATATTTCTGAGTCACACTTTAGTCAGAGGGTGGTCCCTTCAGCCATGAAAATCTGGAATGTCTAGCATTTTCATGTTCAAAGAAGTCGCCTTTGCCCACATGCCCCTGCCAGGAGGCGATGCCAGAAAAACTAAAACTTTGAACATATTATTATTTTAGTTTGCAAAACACAAGAAAGAAAAATACCTTTGGTGTTGTCTGTTTTTCTGGATGTCCTAAATGAATCAAATCATTTTGTTTAATTATATTTCAGTGTTTGCTGGGCATGGGCATAAGACAAGACAAAAAGAGAAAATGTGGTCCCTGCCCAAGGGGCATAAAGTCAACACAAAGAAGACAAAACAGCCCAGAAATAAAAACACCAGCTGGGAAGGAGGCATAATTAATGAAGGAGTGCCAAGATTGCTGTCTCACTGCAATTACCAGGTGTTTCTGATGGTTCAACAGAGATGCATTGCTTGTGGTAAAGGGATCAGATCAGAGTTGCACATAGGGTTGAAGTGCAGTGTAGATCTTTCACATCTGCCAATAGCATACAGCAAGTGAAACTGATCTTCAGAGCACTGTCACATTCCTTAATGGCAGTCAGTCATCAATTACAAAGCTTCATTGACCTTTAAAGAAAATTAACAGCATTAAAAATTGCCTTATAAGTACCATGTGGTAACCAATTGCACCACTTGGAAGGACTAAGTAAATGATGTGTGCATATATGCCTCTACCATCTTGTACCCCATTAAGATGTATGACTACACTGCACCAGTAAAATAAATAAATAATTAGGATATTGATTTTATCTTATTAAAAATGCCTTATAGATTCCGGACTGACCTCCGTTTATTTTTTAAAGCATTTTATTATCGCCTGATTTTTTTGTCATATTATTTTTTATACTTTATTGGTGCATTATCATCTCACATCATATGTAGCGCACAGTGACGGTGACGCACGTGCGCATAGCACCTGATGGGCTTCCCCTGCCTCCTCCCCACTCCCCCTTTCCCCATAGAGGATACTAATATCGGCATTGATATTCTCACATATGTACATGATGTGGATGGAAGTGATACCTTCACTGATCCTCCCTCTCTCCCCCTTCCCCTAGACTATCTCCCTCCATCCACTGAAGTTTCTCCTTCATTATCTAAAGTCACTCTGAGGCTAGAAATAATAGGTGGGAAAAATAACTGATATTATTAAATCCCAATTGTTTGTTGTTGTTGTTGTTGTTGTTGATTTTTCATTATGGTTTTTTTTTTTTGCCTAAATGTATGTAGGCAAAGAAAACAGACTAGAAAGAAATAAATGAGCATGCACTGGCTATCTCTTGGCAGTCGCGGTCTCAGGAGCTGGGTATTACTTACAATGAAGAGTAGAAATGAACCCTACTGGCACCTTGTAACTCTGAAGAGATTGACAATTAGGCAGCCATGTGGGGGAGGGAAAGTAGAGGTAGAGAAAAAGACATAAGATTCAGCAAGGACAATGGAGTTGGGGGTGGGCATGGGAGGCAGAGGGCCTTGGAGACATCTTAATTATTGTGTACTTCTTGATAAAGGTAACAGAAGACCACAGTTATACTGGGGAGACTGGTTTTGAGTAGAACAAAAGATGTTGCAGGTAGATGTTGCAAGAAGGTTTCTCCAGGATAGTGGCTTCCTATAGGTCCACTCTATGAATTCATTGTGCCCTACCCCTTTGGTGAATTTTCTGAGTGTCCTTAATTTTTTTTCTGATGACTCTTTCACAACGAAAGAGGTTTTTTCTCTAGATAATAAAATATTTTGTTGAATGTAAGGTTCATACAACCACAATCAGGTATAATATTAAAATTATAAATTCTTATCTAATTAGTGTTTCTTTCTCTATAATGAGCAATAATTTTTGGATTCTTTAGACCCGAGTTTACAGATGAGACTGCACAGTGGAAAAGGAAAAGAGATAAAAGCTCTGCTTCTTCTTTCTTCTGTAGATTCATCTTCTACAACTTCCTAGCTATGAAGTGTGGCCTTTCCAGGGTCGGTGGAGGATGAAGGTTAGGAAAAGTACAGGTGCAGGAGAGGTTGCCCTTTAGTGGGTCCCCCTTCTTAGAATTTGGTGACCTCTGGAACTAGAAGTCCAGAACTGTTTCTTTCATGGAGCCAGGAATTCTACTACATTCTCAAGACAGAAGATCGCCCTGGGTTAAAGTTGTTAACTAATGCCTTCATCTCTTCATATATCCAGTATATGTGGTCCACACCTCCCTTTTACATATGAGTGCATGAAACCTACTGTATTACTCGTAGCTATTGTTGCTTCTGATGAAACACAATGATAGAAAGAGTGTCATTTTAACATACTGCTGTCTTTTCTTTTTTATGTATTTCTCTCTTTAAATTTTCTAGCCACATGATTATTTTATTAAAAGAAAAAACAAATGGTATTTTTGCCCTAAAGTGCAAATTTTGTGGGAACAATTTAGGAGGAACTGTTCAACAAGAACTTTGAACATTATTTCATAACTATACGCACAAGATACTTCTCTTAGAATTTTGTTATAAAATATGACATTCTCTTAGAATTTTGCCATATGTATAATTAAAACAAAATATCTCTATCACATGTTCCTAGGACCACATCAATGCCTGCTTCTCTCCCAATTAACCTATTTTGTAATTTAGAATGATGGTAATAAGGTCAAAGGCTTCCTAAGGGAAAGCTAAAAGGCTACCCAGAAAAGGCTGTCAAGAGCAGCCCATCCCTGGTGAAATCACCATTATTCAAGTGGTTTGATCTAGAAATTCAACTTGATTAGGCCAGAATTTTATCAGACTCAGAGTAACTAAACCAAATTACCTGTGAGTGACACATATGATGTATGCATTGTGGCCCCAAATCTCAGGTCACAAGCCTAGTTGCTCAAGAAGCATTACTTTATTATGTTCTCCACTTGAGTTTAATTTTTATCTAGTGACACCATGCTGCTGAGTGTAGAAATTTAACATCAGCCATTTCATGGTCATCTGTTGACTTCAGCTTTCCTTAAGTGATTTAGGGTGTGCCCACAGGCAGGGGTAGATGGCTTCCATACTGGGAGAGCCATCTGGTCTTCTATGATCATGCATGGAATGCCCACTTCCCTAGGGAAAAAGAAAAGCCATCTCTTCTTCTTTCTCCCAAACTCCCACTCACATCCCTAAACACTCACATATCACCATTATTAGAGGTTGGCAGCTATCCCAACTGAATCACTCTAAAAAAAAAAATAGCCTAAAACTAACCTACATAGGAAAGAAAAATATGCACAAATCAATCAGAGGGGCAAGAAGTAAGAACAGAAAAAGTAGGTGAAATGTGATAGGAACTTGAAAATGTATTCTATGGCCTGCAATTCCAAATACCATGACAAATTACATTATTATTGTCCAGCCTCAGAGACATCCATGTGGATTCAGGAGCTAGAACCAAGAAAGAGCTCATAATGCCCCCAAAAACAACGCCATTTTAACTATGGATGACTCATCTCAAAGAAAATAACCAAGTCAGATAGAGGATCATTTAGTAAATTATAGCTCTTCTGGCACTAAATGGTGCTTTGGTGGCCTGAGAAGTTTTTTTTTTTTTTTTTTTTTTCCTACTGCTTAATAGGTATCCACTATTGAGCTACCCTGGTGGGATCTAGCCTAGAAACAATGTTGGGTTCAATTCTTTAATAGCACATATTTATTATAAGCCTACAATAGAAAATACTAAGTCAGAGCACAGACAGCATGTGCTTATGGCTGAGCTCCCAGAGCACAAACAAACAAAATACAAGGTGGGAGGAAGTAAGTGTCCAAAAGAAAAGATAGCATGTTACAGGAGACAGGGTAGAGCATTTCAAGAAGGGAACTGGAAACACCTTGCTGGGAACTGAATCTATATGTGAAGGCTACAGAAGTCAGGAGGGCAGTGAAGGAGCTGGCAAGAATGAAATTAAAGAGCAGGAAGAGTAGGGATCATGGAAGAAAGAGGCTGGAGAGATGGGCTTAGGTGCCAAAATGAGGCCTTGAAACCCTCCCTGTATAGTTTCCAGGGTCTTCTGTTGCTTTTCCTTGTTTTTTACATACAAGGGAAGCATTAATGACTAAGGGAATGCCAACATTAGAGCCGTGCTTCCAAAAGCAATGGAGAATATGGAGAAAGTGAAAAGTAAGAATCTGGTAACATCTGCAGACAGCCTCCCCCGGGATTCTGTCACCCTCCTCCTTAGCGGTGCCAGCACCCCACTGCAAGTGCTACAGACTGTTGGGAAAGATAACATTGGTTCCGAGCAATAAGTTCAAAACTAGAAGCAAAGGTTAAAGTCATCTAATAGGGGAGAAGTTAGGGTCATGGATGAATGGAAGGATCTTGGAATTTTACTGATTAGTATTCTTTTCTCTCTCTCTCAAACTCAAAAAATAATTTAAAAGGCATAACCTTCTCTCATTTTTTTCTTTTTCCATTGATATTATTTAAAATTGAAAAATCATGGTTGTATTTATGGGGTATCATTTGGTATTCTGAAGGCAGTATAGACTGTCTTTCCTTTATTATATCCTACTTCCTCAGCCATAGGATATATGCAACAAAGCACAACTTTCATCTGATTTTTTTTTTCAAAAAAAGCACTTGGCTGTAATTTTCTAAATACAGAAAGCATTATTTGCTTATTAGAAGCAAATAATGAAGTTCAATTAAGACCTTGAAAAATTCAGAATATCATTTGTAATCCTATCCCCAGATTTTAAGCACATTTAATTTACAGTAGGCTTTCTAAGTACATGTAGGTATCTGAACTATAAGTCACTAGATCGGTAAATTTATGGAAAGTAATATATATTATTAGGCAAAGTGTTCATTTGGAGTGGTCAAATAATTTATTATCTAAAGTAAGTTAGATAATAAATGGACTTTTAATGTTGGTATCTTAAATTGTAATCATTGTTGCAGGATGTGGTGGTGCACACTTGTAATCCCAGTATTTGAGAGGCTGAGACAGGAGGATCACAAGTTCAAAGCCAGCCTCAGTTATTTAGTGAGGTCCTCCACAACTTAGTGAGACCCTGTTTCAAAATAAAGAATAAAAAATAGGGCTGCGAGTGTAGCTTGGAGGTAGAATGCCCTGGGTTCCATCCCCAGTACCACATACACACACACACACACACACACACACACACACACACACACACAAAGTAATCATTATTGCTTTTACATCTCTCAAAATCATGTAAGACTAAAATCTGTGCCGAAATTAAAGGACTCTGGTTACCTATCTCTTGGACCACAATATTGTCCTTACCTTAATTTGTTATAATATGTATATAGGACATTCGCAGCAAGGGAGCTGGCAGCCCTCATCAAACTCCAGGAAGTAAATAGAAGCTACTTTAAACTCTGTGCTCAGATTCATAAATGGAGACATCCAGCAGTTCATAATGAGCTCCGGGTCACCTGGTACATGAAAAACAGGTCTGAAAATCAAAGCCAGGATTTTGCAGCCTGAAAATTCTCCCCAAGGATGGAATTCTCTTCATAAAATGTTCAGTCTCATAGATCTGGACCTCAAAGATATAGTCCACTTTAATCTCTTGGCTTTACAAACATAGAAAACAAAGGTACTAAAGGGCTTTATGGTCATGTGGATGACCAAAGACTGATATTTTCACTGTTTTAAAACTAGACAGTATACAGAATATCCTGAATACTGAAGGGAGGGGGAATATTAAGTGAGATGTTTTTCTAAATTTAAAAACAAAAGTTAATTAAAAACAAACCCTTGTTGAGTTCATAATTAGAGTTTATTAAAAATGAAGGAAAGATAGCCCAATTATTTTTGACTTAATGAAAGTGATTTAGAAGTAAACTTTATTCTTCACACACACAGGGTCTATTATTTCAATGAGTTTTTAAATTAAGTTATTTAGTCAATTCTTGTTTTATGATTTTTCATTAACTTTACCTTTTAAACGTTGCATCTAGCTTTGTTGTACATTTAAAAGAGATTCTGTCAACTTTTATTATGTGTCTATTTTTTAAAATGTGTGAGGCAGGGGTTGTGTGTGGGTTGGCATTTGAAAGATCAAAATATTAACAATATTAACAATCAAAATATTAATATCAGTGGAATTTTAGATTATTATTGCTTATTTTCTTGTGCTTGCTTATTTTGTCATTTTTACAATAAATATCTACTATATATATATATATATATATATATATATATATATATATATATAGCTTTTGCCAGTAAATCAATGATTTTCCCAGTCTTTGGAGAAGATAACTATGTATTGTATTTGCAAAGCAACATGCTATTTGTCCATTGTGCTCGCTACTGTGTGTGGCTTGCCTGTTTAATGTCCATTCATGCCTACTAGCATGTTTTCCTATGCTGCAGTGTTTGCAGAGCTGCAAATTACATTTTTAGAGCCCTTTGTAGCTAGGAATCCAGATGAGAGAGTCAAGTTCTGCCAATTAGATAGCCGCACACAAGGCTAGAATTTAGAGATAATTTGAATGGGTTGGGGGACTGGCTGTGAGCACAGACTATGCCTGTCACAGCAAGAGTGGCATGCTTCTGCAGTTCCCGGCTGTCTCGCCCTGCCACTTTTTGCAGCAGTGATGGCAACTACCCTGATCTCAACAGAGGCAGAATGAGTCTGAGGCTAGGATAGTTCTTCGTACAAATTATATTATCACCTGTGCTAAGGTTTGAATGTGTCCCTCCAAATCCAGATGTAGAAAACTCAATTCTCAGGGACTCTGGGCACACTCAGCAGAGCAAAGGTGGCCATGACAAGGTGGCACAGCTGCCCCGAACCCTGTGGTCAAGGGTGGTCACAGATACGGGCCCAGCCCTGGAAAGACAGCCTTTTTAACAAATGATGTTAGGAAAACCGGTTATCCATTTGTAGAAAAATGGAATTAAATCCCAACCTCTCCCCCGTGCACAAGAGTCAATTCAAGAGAGATCAAAGACCTGGAAATTAGGCCAGAAACTTTGAAGTTACTAGAGGACGACATAGGTCCAACTCTACAACATACAGTCACAAGTATAAACTTCTTCAATAAAACCCCCAAAGCTCAGGAAATTGAAGCAATATTAATAAATGGGATGTCATTAAACTAAAAAAGTCTCTATCCATCAAAGGAAACCATCAAGAGTCTAAAGGGAGAGCCTACAAAATGGGAGATTTTTCCCAGCTACTCTTCTGATAGAGCACTAATATCTAGAATATACCAAATATTTAAAAGTCTTCTTTTTTTGCAGTACTGGGAATGGAACCCAGGGGCACTCTACCTCTGAGCTACACCCCCATCCCTATTTTTCTTCTTTATTTTGAAACAGTCTCACTGAGTTGCAAAGGGCCTCACTAAATAGTAGGTGAGGCTGTCCACGAACCGCAATCCTCCTGTCTCAGCCTCCCGAATGCTGGGATTACAGCGTGTGCCGCCATGCCCGGCTAAAAGTCCTAACGCTAAAAGAACAAATAATCAAATCAAGAAATTGTCAATTGAACTAGCTATTTCACGAAAGAAGAAATACAAATAGCCAATAAATATGTGAAAAATGTTCTCTATATATTAGCAACTAGGGAGATGCAAATAAAAACTACTCTGAGATTTAATCTAAGTCCAAATAAAATGTCAATCATCAAGAAATCCCATTAAGATGTATGACTACAATGCACCAATAAAATTTTATTTAAAAAATAAAAATAAAAAAAGAAATCAGACAACAATAAATGAATAGGAACTCTTCTACACTGTTGGTGGGATTGCAAATTAGTGTTACCACTATGGTGATCAGAGTGGTGATTCCTCAAAAAACTGAGAATGGATTCACTCTGTGATCCAGCTATATGACTCCTGAATCTCTTTCAAAAGAGACTGAAATCTGAATATTATAATAATACATCTATATCTATATTTATAGCAGCACAATTCACAATAGCCAAATTATGAAATCATTTATAATTGGTTCGTAGGTGTCCAACAACAGATAAATGGATCTCAGAATTGTGGGATAGAATAATAGAAGTCTACTCAGCAATAAGAACAAAATTCTGTCATTTGCAGGAAAATGCATGGATTTCAAGAATCTTATGCTAAGTGAAATTAGCCAGGCACAGAAAGTGAAGAAAATGCAATATGTACACATGATAAAATTTTTCTGTGTTTTCTGTGAGATTATAAGCTGGGGAGTAATCAAAATTCCAGAGGGACTGGAGCAAGGGAGGTTGTCTAGGGAAGCTGTAGGGGGAGAGAGAGGAAGAATTAAAGAAAAAATCATTTCCACTGACATTATATACATATGTGACAATATCAAGCCAATCTCAATATCATGTATGAGAAAGATAGTAGGGAGGGAGTGGGGGAAAACTCACCAGGTGCCGTTGCATAAATGTCTCTGTCAGTATGAATTACATTATGATATGAGACTATAATGCATCCATAAAAATATAAAAATAAAATAGAAAAGCAAGTCAACTTAATCCCCGATGCTACAATGTAGAGAAGCCGAATCCGTAGAAATGAAACCACCTAATGACTCAGGTCTGCCATTCCTCGGCATCTCTGCATAAGAGTTAAAGTCAGCATACTACAGCGAGACATGCATATCCATGTTTATAACAGCACAATTCGCAGTGAATGGATAATGAGGGTGCAGTACGTACACCCGATAGAATCTTAGTGAGCCACAAAAAGAACAAAATTATACCATTTGCAGGAAAATGCAAGGAACTAGAGAATATTATGCTAAGTGAGATCAACCAGTCTCAAAAAGTCAAGGTTGTAAGTTTGCTCTCATATGTGTAAGCTAGAGAAAAAATAGGAAAAAAAGGACTTTAGATAAATAAGATGAGTAGAGCAGTAGAAGGGAAAAGGGAGAGGGGAGAGAGAGTGGGAAGGAGAATGAAAAGAACTGATGAAGGAAACAGTTCAAATAATGCTAAGTCTATATATGACTAAATGTGACTGCCACAATCATGAATATGTACGGGAAAAGGTAAGTAGTGAGAAGGGATATGAAGGGAAACTTCCCGAGTGCTGTGCGTGCGTGTATGCCTATGTCACGTTGAACCTCATCCTGATGGTTAATTACAATGCACCAATAAAAGTACTTTTAAAGGTGAGGGTTGTTCCTTCCGTAAATTAATTAATGCCACGACCCCAGAAGTGAGGACATTGGATAGAAAGTGGGTTTGTTAAGAAATCAAGTTCAGGCCCCCTCATGCATTCTCTCTCTTCTGCCTCCTCTCTTGCCCTCGGTCATGCACCATCAGATGACACAGCAAGAAGACCCGCATCACATGGCGGCCCTTCCTCTTGTATTTCCTAGCCTCCAGCACCAAAGCCATGAGCCAACACATTACTATTCATTATACGCTACCTAGACTCAGTTGTTCTGTTATAGCATCGCAAGACACCCTCAGCCAGCCTGCATCTCTAGCTTTCCCAATGACATTGAAAACTGTCTAAAACATAGTAAGAAATTCTATTCTGCTTAAAACTAATGAGCACTTACAGCTCAACACGAACCCATAGATTCATGTTCAAAGTGTTTTTATACTTTTTTTTGTATGTGTGTGGTACTGGGAATTAAACTCAAGGGTATTCTACCCCCAAGCTACACCCCCATACCTACTTTCTTTTTATTTTGAAACAGGGTCTCGCTAGGTTGATGAGAGTCTCAGTACTTGCTGAGGCTATCCACAAACCTGCAACCTCCTGTCTCAGCCTCCCGAGTACTAGGATTACAAGAGCGCACCACTATGCCTGGTTTAAACACCCTCCTTCTAGTCCTCAAGTTCTGCCGTTATTTTTCTCCTTTTTCAATTATAACATCAATACCTGCTCAATATAAAAATAAATAAAAATTATAATTAGCAATATAAAAGTTATACATTTGAAAGTGAAAATTGTCTTTATGCTCCCACCTTTATTTACCCCAGAGAAATCTCAAGAATCCAGGGGTGTGTGTGTGTGTGTGTGTGTGTGTGTGTGTGTGTCTCACCAGAAATTGAACTCAGGGCCATTCTACCTCCAAACTACACCCTCCAGCCTATTTTTTAGTTTTATTTTAAGACAGAGTCTTTCTAGATTGATAAAAGTCTCACTACTTGCTGAGTCTTTCTTTGAAGCTGGAATCCTCCTGTCTCAGCTTCCCAAGTACTGGGATTACAGGCATGTACCACCACATCTGGCTCAGAAAGTACAAACACACACAGGTTCTTTGTTTTTGTTTTTGTTTTTTCCAATTTGGTTTACAAAAACAGCATGCTACCCCATATACATACAATGACTTTTTTACATATTTTCACATCTATGTACTGAGCTACTTGGTTCTTTTTAGTTACTCTATATCATGCTGTAGAGAAAATAAAAGCACACCTCAAATGTCCCTCACTGATGGGCATGTTAATGTATACATAAGCCATGTTATTAGTTATACTTTATCACATACTTTTGTTCATATTTCTAAATATTTCTTGAGGCAGATTCTTAAATCTAAATGCAAAAAAATAAATGCTAGCAGATTCCATTTAACAGTATTTTTAAAGAATAATATGTGTTTTGCTTATTACTCTATCACCAGTGTTCAGAACAGCATCTGCCACATAGAAGGCACTAAATAAATATGTGTGAAATGAATGCCAAATGAATGATTGGAAACAAACTAGGAAATGCATTAATGCAATTCACCGCATGAACAGATTAACGTAGAAAAATAAATATATATATAAACGACCATCATGATGGATGTCCCAACAAATTGGGTAAAACTCCACATCCATTCCTGATTTTTAAGAAAAATTATGCATCAAGAAGTAGAAGAAACACCATTAACCTGATAAAAGAACTTATCAAACCAACAGCAAAATAGATTTCTAAATATTCATAAAAGAATAGTTACCACTTCCAAGGTCTCAGTGATGAATAAAAATAAACGCACCAGCCTGGGAGAGGAAAGAAGGCAAATATATTAAAATAAGGTATAAAATATTAAAAGACCTATTGACTTCCACAAAGGAATGCAAAGCAGGCCTAATCAAAAAGCAAAATCATAAGCCACAGAGGTGCTCTGAGCTAACTCTAAAGAAGTTCATCATATTGGGGCCAAGCCTCACGGTCCAATTTTAATATCCAAAAACCTACAGGGTCAGACAAGGAAAGGTGCTCAGGAGCACATGGTTCCACAGCATCTGGTCTGCCTCCTCTCCTGTTCTCCGAGCTTTATCAACAGAAACAGCAGATTCTGCCCTGTCCCATAATGTTCTGATGCATCAGTTCTAAAGGCTTCTCATTGCCCATTTGTGGTCATTAGTAGGATACGGAGAGACCAAGAACAAGGTTCTGTCCAACCTCAGGAAATTCTGTGGTAGAAACTAATTAGCCAGGCATGGTGGGACATGTCTGCAATCCTAGCATGTGGGAGGCTGAGGCAGGAGTATCACAGGTTCAAGGGCAACATCAGCAGTTTAACAAGACCCTGTTTCAAAATTAAGAAAAAGAATTTAGCTGAGCGTGGTGGCGCCTGCTTGTAATCCCAGCATTTGGGAGACTGAGACAGGAGGATCATGGTTCGTGGACAGCCTCAGTTACTATTTAGTGAGGCCTCTTGCAACTTGGTGAGACCCTGTTTCAAAATAAAGAATTAAAAAATAGGGCTGAGGGTGTCTCCCAGAGGTAGAATGCTCCTGGGTTCCATCCCCAGTACAAAAAAAAAAAAAAAAAAAAAAAAAAAAAAGAAAGAAAGAAAGAAAAGAAAAGAAATTTAAAACAGGGCTGGGGTTTAATTCGAGAATAGAATACCCCAGGTTCAATCTCCAATATAAACGGAAGAAAGGAAAGGAAAGCAAAGGAACAGGGGAGGAAGGAAGGGAGGGAAGAGGAGAAAATAATCAAATTTCCCACAATTTGAAATACTGCATAACCATTTACAAACATTCTAGCTTTATATGTGCTTATATGGAGAGAACAACCTTAAGGTGTGCTACTTGAGATACGTGGCTGTGTGTACAAGATCCCATGTGTATATATTTTTGTTTCTAACAGTTCTATTGGAATATAATTTATATAACATAACCTTACCTATGTAAAGTGTACAATTTCATTATATTAAGCATATTCATAGAGTTGTAGACCCATCACCTCATTTTATAATATTTTCATCATTCTAAAAAGAAACCTTGAAACCTTTAGCAGTCATTCCCCATTCTCCCTCCAGCTAACCCCAGGCAACCACTCAACTACTTTCCTCTTGCCTGTTCTGAGCACCTGATATTAATGCATCCATATCTCTGTGGCTACTTGTGAATGATTTATTTCACATGTTTTGTTTTCAGTGTACATCCACATCATAGCCTTTTTCTTGATAGTTCGGCGATATTTCATTGTATTAATACATCGCATTTTATCTAGTTTTCTGTTGATGGGCATTTAGAACTATTCATGCCTTTTAGTTATCGTGAATAATGCTTCTTTAAATATCCATGTACAAATTTTGTGTACATATATAGTTTTATTTTCCTGAAGTATTTATCTAGGAGTGGAATTGTTGAGTCTTACAGGAATTTTTTAACATTTAAAGTACTGTTCTATTTTTTCAAATATCTGCATTTGTCATTACTACTCTTAGTGCATCCAGATTCCAATTTCTCCACATCCTCAACACTTGTTATTGTCTATCTTTTCTCTTACAGTCATCCAAGTGGTATAGAGTAGCATCTCATTTTGGCTGTGATTTTAATTTTATAATGATTAAAATAAAGTGTCTTTTCATGTGCTTCTTTGTATAACTTCTTTGGAGAAATTAGTAAGGTTCTTTAGCCATTTTCCAATAGGGTCACTTGTTTGTAGCCCTCTTTGTGAAAAACAGAAATATAGGGAAATAAGCATTCTTTTCTAATAATTATTATAAAATTTTAAGATTAGGTAGTTGAAAATTTGTACTAAGATTCTACATATTCTTATACATTGCTCCTCATAATCTATAAAACTGATATGCACATGCAAATAACTAATAATTAAGCATCAAATCGAGGTCTTAATCTCAGAAACTCTCAGACATGTGGAGAGGTTACCATGTGAACCATAGGCTCCATTTGAATAATAGCCTTACATCTCTGTCAGAAACTGTGCAGGAAATCTTATTGGGGGTGGGGGGATAGTTCAAGATTTAAGAATATAGAACTTCTCCAGAAGGTTCTGCCGGTTCCCTCGGCTCTGGGTACCCAGCTCTGCATCGCAACGCCATGATGGGCCACCGTCCCATGCTCGTGCTCAGCCAAAATACAAAATGTGAATCTAGAAGACAAGTTCAATCTGGAAACATCAGTGCTGCTAAGACTACTGCAGATATCATCTGAACATGTTTGGGACCCAAGTCCATGATGAAGATGCTTTGGGACCCAATGAGAGGCATCGTTATGTCCAATGATGGAATGCCATTCTTCGAGAGATTCAAGTCCAGCATCCAGCAGCCAAGTCCATGATTGAAATTAGCTGGACTCAAGATGAAGAGGTTGGAGATGGAACTACTTCAGTAATTATTCTTGCGGGAGAAATGTTGTCTGTGGCTGAGCATTTCCTAGAGCAGCAGATGCACCCCCACAGTGGTGATCAGTGCCTACCGCAAAGCATTGGATGACATGGTCAACATGCTAAAGAAAATCAGCACCCCTGTTGACGTCAGCAACCGGGACATGATGCTAAACATCATCAACAGCTCCATCTCTACCAAAGCAATCAGTCGGTGGTCCTCTTAGCTTGCAACATCGCCCTGGATGCGGTCAAGACCGTACAGTTTGAGGAGAATGGCCGGAAGGAGATTGACATCAAGAAACATGCAAAGGTGGAAAAGATTCCTGGGGGCACAATTGAGGACTCATGTGTCTTCCGTGGAGTCATGATTAACAAGGACGTTACCCACCCAAGAACGCAGCGCCTGATCAAGGGTCCTCGCATTGTGCTTCTGGATTCTTCTCTGGAATATAAGAAAGGGGAAAGCCAGACTGACATTGAGATGACACAGAAGAAGACTTCACCCGAATCCTTCAGATGGAAGAAGAGCACATCCAGCAGCTCTGTGAGGACATCATCCAGCTGAAGCCTGATGTGGTCATCACAGAAAAGGGCATCTCAGACTTAGCTCACACTACCTCATGCGGGCCAATATCACAGCCATCCGCAGAGTCCGAAAGGCAGATAATAATCGCATTGCTAGAGCCTGTGGGGCCCGGATAGTGAACCGGCCAGAAGAACTGAGAGAAGATGATGTCGGGATGGGTGCAGGCCTACTGGAAATTAAGAAAATCGGAGATGAGTACTTCACATTCATTACTGAATGCAGAGACCCCAAGGCCTGCACCATTCTCCTCAGGGGAACCAGCAAGGAGATTCTCTCGGAAGTGGAGCGCAACCTCCAGGATGCCATGCAAGTGTGGCACAACGTGCTGCTGGACCCTCAGCTGGTGCCGGGGGGCGGGGCCTCCGAGATGGCTGTGGCCCACGCCTTGACAGAGAAGTTCAAGGCCATGACTGGTGTGGACCAGTGGCCATACAGGGCTGTGGCCCAGGCTCTGGAGGTCATCCCTCGCACCCTGATCCAGAACTGTGGGGCCAGTACCATCCGTCTACTTACCTCCCTTCAGGCCAAGCACACCCAGGAGAACTGTGAGACCTGGGGCATAAATGGCGAGACGGGCACCTTGGTGGACATGAAAGAGCTGGGCATTTGGGAGCCGTTGGCTGTGAAGCTGCAGACATACAAGACGGCGGTGGAGACTGCAATCCTGCTGCTGCGGATCGACGATATCATCTCAGGCCATAAAAAGAAGGGCGATGACCAGAGCCGGCAAGGCGGGGCTCCTGATGCTGGCTAGGAGTGAGGGCGTGAGGAGACTTGAAGGTACAGAGCCAGCAGGCTCCCTTTTCCTAAGCCAGAGTGCCAGGAGCACTGTGGACATCTTTGTTTGAAAGGGATCGGATTGAGGGAGTGCCCCCAGGCCCTTTCTGTCCCAGCTCAGTTTGCAAAAAGCACTGACAGTAATTCTTCTCCAGTGTAAGCTTTCCATTTAGTTTGCTTCCTATGATTAAATCGAAGTCATTTGAAAAAAAAAAAAAGAATATATAACTTATACTTAAAACGCAGAAAAATGGGAAAATAATATTTTATTTCTAAAGCACCATAAGAAAACTAGAAGGTAAAAATCTTTTCAATGCAGAAAAAAAAATCAGCAGAACAGTTACCAAACTATTTCTTTTCTTTTTTTTTTTTTTTTTTTTTTGTGCGGGTCTGGGGATGGAACCCAGGGGCATTCGACCTCCGAGCTATACTCCCTGCCCTATTTTTTTTATTCTTTATTTTGAAACCAAGTCTCACTGAGTTGCAGAGGGCCTCATTAAGTAGCTGAGGCTGTCCACAAACCACAATCCTCTGGTCTCAGCCTCCTGAATGCTGGGATCACAAGCATGCGCCACCACGCCCAGCTACCAAACTATTTTTTGCATACCACTGAGTCAGACACTGGGCAAGTCCAAGGCTTCCCAAGCAACATGCCATACTTCCTGGTGCTGCAACAGATTAGTGTGCCTAGCCCTCAGAAAAGCAAAACAGAACTGGAGATAACTAGGGCCCCTGGGTTAGTCTCCGGCAGCCAGATCTATTGTTTGTTTGTTTGTTTTTCATTTCTCTGATGTGTCACTTAAACATTAATATTTTCAGCATTTGCCCTGACAAGAACAACACTGAAAAGCATCATTACCTTAGAACAGTGAAGATTAAAGGATTAAAGTAGGGTCAGGGCTTTAGATACCTCCCAGCTCACTGAGGGAAACAGACTTATAAGAAAATAACTATGGTTACTAAAACTCAATGCAGTAAGTACTCAAATAGAAACAAGCATGGAAGAAGCCTCATCTAACACAATAGTTCATCATTGTTGAAAGGGCTAAATGAGTGATGTGTGCATGTACGCCTCTACCATCTTGTACTCCATTAAGATGTCTGACTACAATGCACAATAAATATAAAATAGCTGCCAGACACAAAAGATAACAAGAGTCACAGAGGAAGAACAAGGACATCTTAGAATCTAGAACAGAAATTAGTGGCGCCTTGGTACCTCCAATGAGAGAAAACAAAAGTTATATGAAGATCATAGTTCACAATGTTGACAGTAAGCTTATTTATTGTTCTATTGTATTCTAGAATATCCCATTTCAAAAAGATATCTAGCCTGAATCAGTTTTTAAAATATTATTTGTTATCTAACATTAGGCCTTCATATCAATAGTAAAAACTCTGCTATGACCAGCTTAGATTGCTTACGTGTACACAAGCCTTCCTTATCTTGACCCATGTTTTCTTTCTAGTCCTAATTTTACTGCTAGAAATCACATAAAAATTGAATTCTTCTAGCTCAGTATGGCCCATCAAATATTTGAATTATTCCCACTTCTTCCACTGTGGAAGTTGCATTTTCCTTGAGGGCCACTTATTTCTACTGATTTCACATAACATGTGCATGTATGTTTCAATGGGAACATGTAGCATGGTAAATGGAAAACAACTGTGGTCATATTATCCTAATATCCCTCCTTGGGTCTTGCTTGAGTTTTTTAGTTGCCAGTTTTCTATTCTGGGTCCAGCACACACTCCATAGGCTAAATCAGTACCGTTGTGGAATAATCGGTTCAAATCCAAAATATAGAAATGAGACTGCCATTTACAAGAACTACCCTGCAAGCAAGAAGCTTCACTGAAGAAGGGCCCACAGCACTCCTGCTCCCTGACATCAATAGTTCAATCTTCAGTTGACACCTGAGTACGAGCCAAGCCCTTCCAAGAATCGCTTCATGGTCAGTAGGACATGAGCTGATATTCACGTAAGAAAAATTAGATCTTATGACATTCAACAAGGAATTAAAAGGCAGATTATATGCTTAAAAGCAGACAAACTACATAAAGACTATAGGAAAGGGGCATTCCTTTCTTTGAAAGAAGACTCAAAATTGTCCAAGAAGATGTCTAGGATCTATGAAGCATCATCGTAAGATGAATTCAGGACAAGAGGATATTGTGTATCTACCAAGGATTCTCAGTTGTCTGTGCAGGAGAATAAAATGCTAAGGACCTCTGTTCCTTGAGAGCCTCACCTTTTTGAATGAAGTTCTGTGGCTTGTGAAGCGGCTTCCTTCTTCAGGACAGAATCGGCTTTGAGTCTCATTTCGTTTCTGAAGGGCAGCGGGTCCTTCCCTATCCCTCTAGAGGAGACAGTGTGGTGTCCTATGCTCACTGTTTGGAGCTATTTTGCCCATCATGGCTCACACTCCCACCTCCCACACATCAGCGACAAGGGGTTCTCAGCGTTTTCATATGGGTAGAGAGTATTCTGTTATTACTAAAGCCCCATTTAAAAAAAAAAAACTTTCTATGTATTTACCTGGTATCTAAACTGAAGTTATGTTAAGAAATCATCTCTCTCCTTTAAGAAGTAATTTTTGTCACTTAGTAATGAATCATAATTGCAAAAATCAATGTTGATTTATGACAAAGAAACAACAAAATATTGATGAAATAAAAATCCCTAGATTTCAGTAATGAGAACAGGCATATAAATCATTTCGGCATCTTAGCACCAAAGTAATATTTCCCAAAAACTAACCAGTGTATGTTTCTTGCTTAAAAACTTATTCCCAGTTTTCTAACATTTATAAAATAAAATCCAAACTAATTAGCAAGATTGAATATATCCTGAATTATTGGCTGTTGCTTAGTGCTTACTTCCCATAATTCCAAGCTATTCATAGTTCTCTACATATACCACATTATTCTAGGTCACCTGTCACCTGGCAAAGGTAGGCCATCTGCCATGTCATGACCAGCCATGTGGATAATCTCACTCAGTGAGGAGAAACATCTGTTGGCAAACAACTAGCAAGAAACTGAGGTCATGTGAGGAAGGCTAGAAGTAGGTCCCCCAGGCCAATGGAGCCTTGAGGTGACAGCCTTTCACTGCTTCTTGAGAGATCCTGAGCCAACTCTACCCCAATATGCCACACCTACAATATTAAGCCTCTGCAGCTCATGAGATAATAATACATTTTTGTTGTTTTAAACATTTAAACTTGCAGGGTAAGGTTACACTGTGATAGATAACTAACATATCAACCTACTCCCAACAGTCAGAAGTTGGATTTAGTCTACATTTGATAGGTCAGTGGTCTTAGGGTACCCATACCTTGACCCAACAGCTACTTTTAGGGTGGCCTCTCATTGTCTTAAACTATCCAATATGCTCTTTAGATCATGAAAGAATCAAAGGAGGGCTATGGAGGTGTTTATAGGAGCAGATATCACTCAACCCAAGCTCTCTGCATCTTTATGAAGAATTTTCCTCTGATCCATTACTGGGTCATGAAGGCGGCTGGGAAGTACAACATGAAAACAGGTATCTTTCTCATGTACCTATCCCAAGCAAACAGACCAAAGGCTGGAGAGAGCCACAAGTAAAAGAAAGATGTGTCATACAGTTTGGTTAAACTCTGAAGCATTAGACCCACGGCTGGAAATAAAGGATAAAGTATTGTCTCCAGAAGGCCCTGGTGAAACTACACTCATTGCCTGGGAGAAAAGAAGAGATGTCTTCCATTAATAGTGCTGATAGAAGATGAGTTGGTTTAATAAACTTGATTTTCTTTTTCTGTAAAGGGCACAGAAAGAAGAGAAAAAGATGAGAATACAAACCGCATTTGCCTCAAATTTAATGCTTCAAGGACAGTTGATCAAAATATAAGCAAACAACATCAACAATAATGAGAATAACAGAACAGTAGCTCACAGCCTGAATTGCATAAGGGGAATTGCATAGGGAGATTTTTAAAATCCGGACACCAGGAGCACATTCTCCATCCATTCCATCAAGGTCTTAGGGTGAGAAGTGAACGGCAGTGTTTATTAAAACTCTCTGGGCCATTCCAGTGTGAGCCAGGATTGAGAACCACTGAGCTGTGACTATGAATGATCTAAGAAGAACGCTGAAAAAGGGAGAAGGAAAAGAGAAACAAACCACGCAATTCAGCAAATTTGTCCTATCCCTGTCATTAGTCTATCATAATAGCCTAAAGTTCTAGCTGTCTGTGTTTACTTGACAACATAAATTCATCAAGCTGTCTCAGTATTGTATTCCTCATCTTCCAGGGCACCACATATGTATGCTGCTGACATTCTATAAATGCTAAAACAAGACAGTGGTTTGTTGTCAGTTGCTTCTTTATAGCTCTCATGACTATAGCATTAGATATCAGGGCAGAGGTGTGGTTCGGCAAGTTTACGTGGACATCATAATTGTTGATCAGATCTAACTTTCCCACAGACTCTAGGGCAGAGGTGAACCAAGTATGGTGTCAGCAGATGCAGTCCCTGGAATGACACTTAGTTATTCTTTCCACAGCTCTGTGATGTCCATTTGCCTTCCAAAACACCTGGGGCTTCATCTTTCTTCCCTCATCTTTACCTAACCTATGCCCCTCCCTATAGCCAACATGTGCCATAGCCTGAAGCCCAACCCTGGCAGACTGTCTCTAGAAAATGAGTCCTCTGGCCGGGTGTGGTGGCGCACGCTTGTAATCCCTGTGCTTGGGAGGTGGAGACAGGAGGATCACGCAGGTTCAAAGCCAGCCATGCTGGCTTAAGAGACCCTGTTTCTGAATAAAAAGTATAAAATAGGTCTGGGAGTGTAGCTCTGAGGTAGAAGGGATTCCAGGAACCCCATTACCACCAAAAAAGAAAAAAAAGAAAAAAAGAAAAAAGAAAAAGAAAATGAGTCATCTGTTTTCTCCCTCTTACAAGAAATTTCTAAGATCACTAGTTGTGAATGTTTTGGACTGTTGTTATTAAAGGAATACTGGGAGGTAAGGAAGGTTGGGGACCTCTCCAGGTGTTGATAAAGACAGAACAATTAAGAATTAAGGCTTTAAGGAAATTACATTTTCAATGTCATACGGAACGACCTTTAATCATGAGGAGTTAAGAATTATTCCACGTCCAGGTTCTCATGTGTCGATCAAAAACTTTACATTCCCCAAACCAAGCTTCTGCTTTGTTTTACTAATGCCTGTAGGCTCCCACTGGGAATCTCTTCAATACACAAATAAGTTAATTGGAGAACAAGGAAAGTATTTGAAAGGTTTCATGACCCACAATTATTCTTTGGGAAAGTTGGATTTTTGTTCAATGTATGAAAGAATATTTCTTGCCTCATCTTCTTAGGAGCAACTTCTTATACTCATAGTTCTGTCAGCACGAGGCTATCATGCATTTTAGAAATTCAGAAGAGTTCTCGATCAGAGGTGGTGTCCCAAGACAACTTAATGAGAAAATAAAGGCAAGAGAAATGCAATTCTCTTGTGAATGCAAATAGCTAATTTAATGAATTACACAGTAGATTAAAGAAATGAGGGAGAGCAAATAGGAATCTGGCTCTCCATTTTAGGAAACACATTTTTGTGCACATACATACAAAAGGTTCAAAGTTTCAAGATTTTTTTCCTAACTCAGAGATCAAAAAGCACAAGAATGTAATTTCTTTTCTTAGGAGAAAGCACTTTTCCCATAGTAATACCACACATCTTTATAAAGAGCCAGTTGAGATGGGTTGCATTACAGAACAGTGTTAATGTTCTGGGGTAATTTTTGTGCCTGAGGTTTCTTACTGTAATAATTTGTACTGGGAAGATGCAATTATTGCACAGTAATAAAGGACTGTCGTGTCGAAGGATTATCTGTTTATTATCTGGTTTGGGTATGTTTTTATTGCTACTTCGTAGAACCGTATGATGAAACCATGGCATCTGCACTTTCTGTGACTGCAAATAAGTGTGGAAAAACTAAGCATTCATAGGAAATGTTTTAAAGAAATTATGATATATCTATTCAATGGAATACCTATGTAATCATTAAAACAATAAGGTGATTTATGAAATTTTCCTTAACAAATATATTTATATGGTTGGACATGGTGGTACACATTTGTAATCTCAGTACTTGGGAGGATCAGCAGGAGGCCAGCTTCAGCAACTTAGCAAGACCATGTTTCAAAAAATAGAAGTGTAGCTCAGTGGTAGAATGCCTGTGCGTTCAATTTACAGTATCACAAATATGTTGATAAACACATAGATATAGATGCTACATATATCATTATAGTTATATGAAAGGTACTTTTATAGTTATATATAAGGTGTCCTCTAAAGAGATCATTTGTTAATGCTTGAAGTTGATGTAGTTGAGTCTTGAGGGTTGGAATCCAAGCAGTGGATAAATTATAATTGATTTATCTGGCTTGTATCCTGGGCAGTAGGGTGTGGCTGGAGCAGGTAGATCTCAGAAGTTGGGGCTTTGAGGATTCTAAATGCTCTTTCCCTTGCTCACTTTCTTGCTTCCAGTCTCCATGATATGAGCACAGCCCATGTGCTTTCCCTTTCCCTTATTCCTCCTGCCCTGAGATTCTTGGCCCTCAGCCTCACATGGACTGAACCCAAAACCATAAGAAAATAAAGCATCTTTTCTCTAAGTTATGTGGTTAGTCTTTTAGCTGATAGCTGCAGGAATGCTGACCAGCATAGGTACCATTTGGGATATATAAAATGCAAATGTTGAATTGGGCGCAGTGGCGCACACTTGTAATCCCAGCACTTGGGAGGCTGAGACAGAAGGGTCATACAAATTCGAAGCCAGCCTCAGCTACTTAGTGAGGCTCTCAGCAGCTTAATGAGATCCTGTCTCCAAATAAAATATAAAATAGGTCTGGGAGTATAGCCTGGAAGTGGAAGAGCCCCTGGCTTCCATCCCCAGTACAACAAAAATAAATAAATAAATAAATAAATAAATAAATAAATAAATATTTTAAAAATGAAATGCAATCGTTTGAGAGACAAAAGGACTTTAAACATGTGCATATAATTTGAAAACTATAACATTTACCAAAACAGAAGTGTTTGTAAAGAGAAGGATTCAAAGAGTAACAACTTTTTCTACTGTGTCTTAGGCTGTTCGTATTTTTGTTTAAAATACTTCAACACAGATAATGCAGTCTATATGTGTATGGTCAATATTTTTAACTTATTCTTATACCCTGGGAGCTAGTTAATATTTGAAGTGTCCTAATCAGCAATATGCAGATAAATAACTATTAATAATAATTAGCATTTGGAAATGCTGATCAAAATCCCACATTCCAGAAACAGATGAATATAATAACACCATCAGTCATGCTTTCTGGTCAATAGCAGAGGTCAGTTGGTTTTTTTTAAATAGATTTTATTCATTTACTTATGTGCTTAACAAATATTGAGTCACCATATGATTACAGATATTTTAACACTTGGCTGATATCAATAAAACAAAGCTTCTTACTCTTTCAGTGATCTAATATTTTAAAGGTATTTTTATCGATAAGATTAGGATGTATGACTTTTTTTTTTAGCCATGAGGAATTAAATAGTACCTGGCTTCTACTCCAACATAAACAAATGTAATATGAAATAATAGTTTAAAGACATTGGAAGCTATGGAGCCCAGAACAGCGAACCAAAAATTCAAAAATATGGTGATCTCTATAATCCCCTTGGCTTTCTTCATAGAGGTTGTCTCCAAGCCGTAGCACAGGAATGGAGAAAACCCAAACAAACCATGATGATGTTGCTGAATGGGAAAGACGAATATCAGAGTTCCTGGAGACAACTGAAATTTATAGGCAACTGAAATTTCAGACAACTAAAATTTATAATGTTGCACAGGAACATGCTACACAGAAGAGCTTGGGGAATATCTTGGGAAATAGATGTCCTCTGGAGTCTGATAAACTACATTGCAACTGTAAGCTAAATAATTCTAAGTGCTCAGTCAGGGCTGGGAGGTAGCTAAGTTCTAACCAGCAAATGTCAAGACTTCATTGAAGCACTGTCACATTCAATAGACACTCCATAAGGGTTGTGCCTTAGCCACAGATCTAACCTGGGCCTCCAGGAAGGGATACTGAAGACTCACATGGAAAAAGAGAAAAAAACAAGCATTAAAAGTATTCCACTATCACAAATACTGATAAAATTCAAACTTCTCTTTAAAAAGAAAAAACCCAAAATCTTATTTTTTTTTCCATTGCTGGGTATCAAACCCAGAGCCTTGGGCATGCTAGGCAAGAGCTCTACCACTAAGCTCTATCCCCAGCCCAAGAATTTGGTTTTTGATAATGTCTGGCATTCCATCGGAAATTTCAAAGACGTGCAAAGGAGGAGAAAAATGTGACCAGAAATTAAGAAAAAAACAATATATTAAAAGAAAAAGTCACAGTAGAATACAAAAGAAAGCATGGATGAAATGAAGAACTGGAACCTAGAAAAAAATAACGTTTAGACACAAAGCATGCACGTCAGAAAGGTAAAATCTTGTGTATGTGCTTAATATCAGTACTGACTAGAAACCATGTTACATTGAATCAGAGAAGGAGAAAACCTGAATAAAATATGAAAACACTAACTTATTGGACAATAAGAAAACTTATTGGACAATAAAATAAGAAAAAACTGAAATTCAAGAATCAGCCCTAAGGGGTAATATAAGAGGGATTGGATAAATCATGGCCAAAATGTTAAAATTTAATGAGATCTATAAACCCACAGAAATCTAACATGCCCAGCTAATATCAGTCACATTGCAACCAAATTACTGAAAAACAATGACAAAAAGATAATCTTAAAAGTAACCAGAAGAAAAGACACATTACTTAAAGAAAAGTGAAATGAGAACTACACTAACTTCTCATCAGAAATAATTCAATCCAAAAGACAGTTGGATGACAAATCTAAAGAAAAAAAATTCAAGCTCTATACCTAGTGAAAAAGAAAGTTAAAAATTAGATGTGTTCCCTACTATGCGGAAGCTAGGGAGAAAACTATCATTGGAGGAACTCTAGACAAAGAAGGAGAAACCACAGATGAGCAAATAAGGTGGCCAAACTGAGGGTATGGGAGTGGGGAAGAGGGAAACTGCCTAATGTACATGACGTGCATTCACAAGCATCTCAGTCAGTCACTGAGCCAAACATGAGAAGGAGAAGAGGGAGGAAACAGGATAGAGTTGTGGAAGGGCTAAATGAGTGATGTGTGCATGTGTGCCTCTCCCATCTTGTACTCCATTAAGATGTATGACTATACTGCACTAATACATTTTATTTTATTTTATTTTATTTTATTTTATTTTATTTTATTTTATTTTATTTTTGCGGGTCTGGGGATGGAACGCAGGGGCATTTGACTTCTGAGCTACCACCCCTGCCCTATTTTTTATTCTTTATTTTGAAACCGGGTCTCAGTGAGTTGTGGAGGGCCTCACTAAATAGCTGAGGCTGCCCGCGAACTGCGATCCTCAGGTCTCAGCCTCTTGAATGCTAGGATTACAAGCGTGTACTACTATGCCTGGCTAAATTTTATTTTATTTTATTTATGTATATATTTATGTATTTATGTATGTATGTATTTATGTATGTATTTATTTATTTATTTATTTATTTATGGGTCTGGGGATGGAATTCAGGGGCATTCGACCTCCAAGCTACACCCCCTGCCCTATTTTTTTTTTCATTCTTTATTTTGAAACTGAGTCTCACTGAGTTGCAGAGGGCCTCACTAAGTAGCTGAGGCTGTCCGCGAACCGCCATCCTCCAGTCTCAGCCTCCTGAGTGCTGGGATTACAAGTGAGCGCCACCATCCCTGGCTTTAATTTAATTTTATTTTATTTAATTTTATTTTGTTTTATTTTTATTTTTGGTGTTACTGGGGGTGGAAACCAGAGGCTTTCTACCTCCAGGCTATATTCCCAGACCCATTTTATATTCTATTTGGAAACAGGGTCTCACTAAGTTGCTGAGAGCCTCACTAAGTAGCTGAGGCTGGCTTAGAACCTGCGTGATTCTCTTGTCTCAGCCTCCCAAGCGCGGGGATTACAAGCGTGCGCCACCAGGCCCAGCTTTAAATTTTATTTTTAATGAAGGAAAAATGAAGGCTTTTCAGGCAAAGAAAAAGAGAGAAAATTGTCACTATTCTACCTGTACACATACGGGTTATATGAAATTCTACTGATTCCAGTAAAAAGATGACCAATAAAAACTCATATCTCTACAAGAAGAGAGCCAGACAAAGATATATGTGGATAATGTATGACATATATTTTCTAATATTTTAATTATTAAAATTAAGTATTCAATAATAGTTATCTCACAATAATAACAATCTCATAATAACGATCTCATAATAATAGTAACATGGGAGTAATGATATATAAAGATGTATAACAAAATAATTATAAAAAATATTACTATCTTATAATGAGAGCTATAGTATGAAGAACTATAATGGTAACAATAGCTAAATGAATGAGAGAAATCATATACTGTTATAGAGCCTTAGCTTTTATATATGAAACTGTATCTGAAGGTAGTCTCTATTGTAAGTTCTAGAAAATCCAAGGAAACAATTTTTTCGAAGTGGATGGAACTAGAGAACGTTATGTAATGTGAAATCAGATCGTTGCAGAAAGACAAGGGTTGTATTTTTTCTCATATGTAGAAGCTACAGAAAAAATAGAAAACAAAGTAGAAGAGTGGAAGGGGGCGGCGGGACCGTAGTCGAGGGAGAAAAGAGAGCTGAGAAAGGAAGCAGGTCAAATAACTGTGTGTACCGTGTACATGTATGAAGGTGCCAGCATCAACCGCACTGGTGTGGTGGGCGCAGGGTGGGATAGAGGCAAGCATTACGAGCGCTGTGTGCATGGATGTCTGCGTCGCTTCGAACCTCACTATGATTATAACTACAGCGTACCACTAAGAGTACACACACACATACATACACATGCACATCAATAAGTTAAACACTGGTTACAACATGAAATAATAGCAAGCAATTTATAATTTGTTATTATGCGGAGAAATGACCCAAGAATATGTAGCCCAAAAAAGGAAAACCATCGAGTGATCATTCAGGATGCTGCATTATTTGTCTGAATTCTGTGTTGTTTGCCAGCATCTGTCCGCTCTGCAATGTGTGGTTTGTTGCGCTTTATTTTCTCTTTCTAAATGAATATTCATTTCTGCCCCTAGTTTTCTTGTAGTATTTTTTTTTTTCTTAAAGAGAGCTCTTAGAATTATTTAAGCTTTAGAACTTTCGGGACCTCTAGACAGGTGCTGCCAGAGCGCCCGTGAGAACAAAGGCGCGCCTCCGCGTCAAGCTTCCAGAGGCTGCATCGCTGTTTTTCTGCCTTTGCACTAACATAATTTTTATATATGACAAAACTGGCTCTAAGGCTTGATTCCAATGTAACGTACTACCTGGGGAGGAGACAGAAGAGGAGACCAAAGCATAGACTTTACCAGCCTAACCAAGAGGCTTTTAAGACGCTAAGCCACAAACTGAATGGGATACCAGCTTCGTAGGCAAAACTGAAGTCTGGTCCAGGCAAACTGGCACAGTGGGCCTCACCTTCCCACCTACTGGACACCAGCACCTTCAAAATGGACATGGACAGGCCGGGCATGGTGGTGCACGCTTGTAATCCCAGAATTCAGGAGGCAGAGACCGGAGGATCACAGTTCAGGGACAGCCTCAGCTACTTTAGTGAGGCCCTCCATAACTTAGTGAGATCCTGGTGGCGCATACTTGTAATCCTAGCATTCAGGAGGATGAGACCGGAGGATCGCGGTTCGTGGACAGCCTCAGCTATTTAGTGAGGCCCTTCGCAACTCAGCGAGACCCTATTTTAAAATAAAGAATAAAAAATTGGGCACGGGGGTGTAGCTCGGAGGTCAAATGCCTCTGGGTTCCACCCCAGACCTGCGAATAAATAAATAAATAAATTGAAAAATAGGGCTGGGTGTAGTTCAGAGGTTCACTGCCCTTAGATTCCATCCTCAGTACCGCAAAAGAAAAAAAAAAAATGGATATAGATAAATCAAGTGGTCCCAGGTCAATTTACAGTACTGACGTTTATACATGTATGCCATGTGTAGAATGTGTGTGTGACTGTATATATGTGTTCATGTGCAAAAATACCTGTAGATAAGCATATAAACAAACCTAATTGTTACAAACATAAATATATACTTATATATGTTTACATATACATTTATAAAAATACAAACAGTTTAAAATTGTTTTATGTATACATACTAATTTTTCAAGAATCAGTAAAATCTGTTGGTGAGGTTTTTGGGTTTTTTTTTTTTTTTTTGTAGGACTGGGGATTGAACACAGTGGCATTCTATACCTGACCTACACCCCTAGTTCATTAACTAATTAATTAATTAACTATTTAAGAAGTTCTCACTAAGTTGCTGAGTATCTCACTAAATTGATAAGGCTGGCCTCAAACCTACAATCCTCCTATCTCAGCCTGCCAAGTACCAGGACTACAGGCATGCACCACCACACTCAGCTGCTGCTTTTTTAAAAAAGATAACTGGATGATTATTTCAGATACACAGTCTTCAAGAACAATCAAAGGTACATTGTAAGCATTACTTCATACTAAAAAGACCCAAGAACAAAATGAGTGTTTTTTTTAAGCAGGATAATTACATTATTTATATCTTCCTTATGGAATTCACTTCTCCATTATTTAGCACAGTGGGGTGGGGGGGACTATAGCGCTTGAGGCTTTCATAAAACACTGTCAAGTCAGAGGTGAGAGTGGATGGTAAATAAAGACCCTGGAAGGGAGATGATACATTAAATGTTCCTGGTTGTCTTCTCTCAATCCCAAACCTCCCTCTCTGTTACAAGCCACAGAAGGAACATGTTTCAGGGACAATATACAATTCCCTTCATTTCCACCTCCTGAAACAAGTAAATGTGACTGTTTATTCTCACCACCACCATCTTGACACTATTTCCTTAGACTCTAGAATCAGATGCCACACAATTGCCATAGAAATCAGCATAATTTTGACATGCAGTTCATGAGGTTTTTTTTTAAATCTCAAACGTCACTGACTGATTCTCTGGTATTTATTTCCTGTTTGGAAAGAAATTTATTACATCAGATTTCCCAAAAGAGTTGCCAGGGGCCTTTCATCAGAAGAGGTTCTGGACATGTGTCAATCAACATCCGTGTTTCCAAATGCAAAGCGACAGCAGAGTCATTAGTAGGAACCGTGGAGGCGGTGTGCACCGAACTCCACTGTGCATCAAAGGAGCGAAGACCCAGAGCCACAGAAGGCAGAGCTGCCCGGCCCCTCTGTGCCAGGCATTAGATTAACATGTGCATTAGGAACAACTTAAAGGTAGACTCTTCTAGCCGGGCTTGGTGGCACAGGCTTGTAATCCCAGTACTTGGGAGGCTGAGACAGGAGGATCGTAGGTTCTAAGCCAGCCTGGGCAACTTAGCAAGACCCTGTTTCCAAACAAGTACAATCGAGCTGGGCTATAACTTAAAGGTAGAATGCCTCTGGGTTCAATCTTTAGTACTGCAAAGGAAAAAAAAAAATACTCTTCTGCCCATGTTGCTAAGAGAAAAGAAAATTCCCAACTAATTTTCTCTTAATAAAAGTTTAGAATGAAGTCAACAAGATTATGTGAAAATATTTTTCCTAGGTTTTAGTAAGAGAGGTATTATTTCCTCGTAGGGAGTTTTATTTCCTGGAGTTTGATATTTCTTACGCTATCTCTCCCACGTTTAGTTGTCATCATCCTGTCTATTGTCATCTACAACAACTCTGAAGGGAAATTTTTTGTAGAATGAATGAATGGAGCCGGGCGCAGTCTTGTAATCCCCACGCTTGGGAGGCGGAGACAGGAGGATCGCGCAGGTTCGAAGCCAGCCACGCTGGCTTAAGAGACCCTGTTTACCAAATTTTAAAAATATATATAAAAATAGATCTGGGAGTGTAGCCCAAAGGTAGAAGGGTTTTCAGGAACGAGAGAGAGAGAGAGAGAGAGAGAGAGAGAGAGAGAGAGAGAGAGAGAGAGAGAGAATGAATTGCTGAAGCTTGTCTTGATTCTGCAGTTCTCCTGTCTCTGCCTCCCAAGAATGATGATTACTACTGTTAGCTTCTTTCTTTTCCTTTTTCTTTTTTTTTGCAGTACTGTGGACAGAACCCAGGGGCATTCTACCTCTGAGCTATACCCCAGCCCTACTTTTTAGTCTTTTTATTATTTATTTATTTATTATTAATTTTTTTTTTTTTTTTGGTGGTACTGGGGATGGAACCCAGAAGCCTTCTACCTCCAGGATACACTTTCAGACCTATTTTATATTTTATTTGGAAACAAGGTTTCACTAAGTTGCTGAGAGCCTCACTAAGTAACTGAAGCTGGCTTTGAACCTGTGCTATCCTCCTGTCTCAGACTCCTAAGCACAGGGATTACAAGCCTGCACCACCACGCCCGGCCCAGTCTTTTTATTTTTTGAACAGGATTTAACTGAGTTGCGAAGGGCCTTGCTAAGTAGCTGAGGCTGTCCATGAACCACCATCCTCTGGTCGCAGCCTCCCAAGTACTGGGATTATAAGCGTGAGCCACCACACCCGGCTTAATGTTAGCTTTTTAATTTTATCTTTACCATTTAAATCTTTAACTCATCTGAGATCTATATGATATTAAGTAATAATCCAATTTTACTTATTCTCCTACTAGGATAATTTCTCCAGTTTCTTCTATTAATAATCCATCCTATACCTACTGATTTATAATGCCGTGACTATCATGTACCAAATTATATCTGTGGATCCATTTCCAAAGCTTTCACTGTTTATTAGTCAATTCCCTACTAGTATACCAGCAACAAACTGCCTTTTGTTTCTTTATAATAAATCCCAAGGCTTGATATGATGCATCCTATTTTTTAAAGGTTATATTTATTCATGAAAAACTTGTTTTTCCATATAAGTTTTAGAAAACCAGTTTCTCAAATTTAATGAGAAAATATTCTAGGAATTCTGACAGCAATGGCATTGAACTCAAGATTATTTTGAGGAGAAACTGGGCCTTTTCTATGTTATATAATTTCATTTTTAACTATATCTCTTGACTTATTTATATCTTTTCATTAATGTTAATAGTAAGCAATGTTTATATATAAGATTTTGTGCATATTAGGTATTCCTGAGCACTTTGTAGCTTATGTTGCTATTAGGAAAAGAACCTTATATTTTCTACTTATTAGTTTTCATTATCTTTTGTAGAAAAATACTACTATTTTTTGTATATTGAACTTGCACTTAGCATTATATTTTCTCCCATTAATGTCTTTTATTATCTCTTTCTGGGATTCATATTAAAGGGACATTGATATTTCTACCTCCATCCTTCATCTCTCTCAATTTTTCTTTCCTCCTTTCTATTTTTATCCTTTTCTTGTGCTTCCATAAAGAATTCCTCGGGCTGATCTTCCAGTTCACTAAATTACTTCAGTTGAGTTCATGCCCCACTTCAATCCATCCACTGAGTTCTTATTACAAAGGCCTAGACATTAACTGCCAACCAAGAGATCCTAAATGACACCTCATTGGATAAAACCATCTTTAGCTGAGGTCTTCAGAAGCCCTAACCCACAAATCTATGAGATACAATAATAATTTATAAAATAAAGGGCCTACTCAGTTTGATGTCGCTTGTTACACAGTAATACAGATGGTCATTGGAGTTCCTTCATTGAGAGACAGATAAAACAAATCCTAATTCGACTTTGAAAAGAAAAAACAACCTAGAACTGTCTTAAGGTAGACATTCAGAAGAAAATAAAAGCAGCAGCCTAGACTGGCCCCGGTACAGACGGTATCCCTGCTCACCCGCTCAAGGCATCAGAGGAGCCGCAACATCAGAGAACCGCCAAGCTCCCGGGCCTTTGACATCGCCGAGCTCCTCTGTGTGGACCTTTGGGGAGCACTGCTGCTCTCCGAGCTGCAGTCTGTTTATTAACTGAAGTAGCCATCCTCATTATGAATACATCAAAATGTGCTTTGGTTTGCTCTTTGGATTCTCAGAGTGATTTTTAAAACACCTTTTTGATATGCTAAGAGCCTCTAATGAGGACAGAAACTATCAATTCAAAAAAAAAAAAAATTAGGCTACACAAAGAGAACAGCTACCTCTTTGGATGCCACACTTAGAGATTGAAGAATGGATTTTCATTCACCATCCGGCCTTGCTAAAAACGGCAACGGACTACTGACCTTGAAGGAAACAAACATGTATTTCCCTTGAATTTCCCCCAATTTTGTAAAATTCAGAAGCCAGTTGCCCAGGAGACAGTGCTGAGTAGTGATGTAGGGGAGGAAGTATATTGAGACTTTAGGCACACTGAGTCCCACGTCGAATGTTGAAGACATCAGGAGCTCATTGGGAAAGCCCGATTACTACTGCCTACTTACCTCAGTTTCCTTATCCACCAAAGGAAGATAATTAAAGCCAATTTTCAGGTCAATGTGAAAACTTACCTGTAAATTGCCAGCATAAGGAAGCACTCAAGTAGTTGCAGTTATTTTTGCTATTGTCATCAACATTATCATTAATAAGGCGGAACTGGATCTCAGGAGAGCAGAGAACAAGGGTGAGGCCTAGAGAGATGATGGGAGGGGAGCACTTTGACAAGAGGTCACGGCAAAATCCGTGAGCCTAGAGATTAGCCAGGGCAAAGAAAACCTCAGCAATATCACTACTAAGTCATCTGGGAAACAGACCAGAATCCAGAAATCAATTTAGGCAAAACACTGGAGTCAAAAGGATGTGCAGCATGGGCTGGGATGTCACTCAGTGTTCATGCACTTGCCTAGCACGTGTGACGCCCTGGGTTTGATCCCCAGCACCACTAAAAAAAAAAAAAAAATCAGAAAGTAAAAAGAGTAGAAACACAGAGCTCATGTAGATGGCAAGTAAACTAAACAGACACTTCACAAAAGAAGAAATACAAACAGCCCATAAATATATGAAAAAAAAAGTTCAACATCATTAGCAATCAGAGCGATGCAAATCAAAACTACACTGAGCTTTCACCTAACACCAATTAAAATGCCAGCCATTAAAAACACAAATAATAACACATGCTGGCAAGTATATGGGGAAGTAGGAATTTTGATACACTGTTGGTGGGACTGCAAATTAGTGCAGCCACTTCGGGGATCTGTGTGCAGGGTCCAAACCAGAATGGGAATGAACCTAACGTATGACCCAGCTATACCACTCTCTATGCCATTTTTTTAAAACTACATGTTCTGATTAACAGCCACCATAACATTCAGGAGCAGATAAATATTTTGGTGAAAATAAATAAAGATAAAATGAGAAGGAGAGATGTCGCTAACAAGAATTCTTCTCGAAGTCTGACATGGTGGCCCAGGCCTATAATCCCAGTACTTGTGGGGCTGAGACAGAAAAATCTCGGGTTTCAGGACAGCTTCAACAATGTAGCAAGACTCTCAGTAACCTAGAGAGACCCTGTTATAAAAATAGCTCAGTAGTAAAATGTCTCTGAGTTCAATCTATCGGTGTTCCAGTGAAAACAAAAAAGAGATAGAAGATCCTCTTGGATCCATCTCCCTGTTTCTTTGTGCCCCTTCTCTTCAGATGTAAAGTGTACCAGCCTCTCAAGGCCCAGAGCAGCACTTCTTCCTTTGAGAGACTGCTCACAGGTGACTGGACCCTATGTCTGTTCATACAGAAAGCCCCAAGTCCATGAGGACTTAGAACCCTGTGGGTGGGCACTTGGCCAGTGATCAATATTGCCAGAGCAGGGGCGCCCAGCTATTTCACCTCACATCACAAGCAATGAGATGTAATTCATATGCCACAGGCTGAGGGTGAGTCAAAGACTTAACCCGAAGTCTCCTTCGCCTCACTTGTCCCACTTCTGAGTTCTGCTTCCTTCACTGCTTTCTAGTTTCTCAGGGGAGCACCTTAAATAAATCATTTGCACTGAGTCTTCATCTCTGAGTTTGCATTGGGGGAACCCAACTCTAGACAGGGAGCCATTTTAGTGACAGCAGGAACCTCAAGGTACACATGAGTTTAAAAAAAAAAAGGCAACTGGCAACTACTTCTGCTTTCTAAAAATGATGGGTCCTGTGAATTGGAAGACCCTCTGTTTCATTATACAAACTTCAGAGTAGTTACTGAGATTTGTGAGTTATAAACTCATACAAATCATCTCCTCTGTGAAATACTAAGTAAGGTCTATGCCATATTTGAAGGTGTTCACACACCAAGTGCATTCTTTTGAAGAATCAGACCAACTGTTCAGTCCTTCACTGGGATGGACAAGAAGCATAAACAGGGCTTGCTCTTGAGAGCCAGTTGAGAGACAAAAAGGAGGGCAAGTTGTATTTGGTTACAGAGAAAAAAACAAGATCTTGGCTTGTGATTGTCAAGGCCAACTGGGGAAATAACTGTAATGACATTAGCCGGATCCTAATCTACCTACAGCCCTCTCCCATCAGCTCTTTTGTTAAAACGCTGAAGCTATCGGTGCCATTTCACAGTCTGTTATTCAAAATTGGACGTAATTAAAACATCTCCTTCCCTGCCTTCTTCTGTGACCGAATGCTACCCACCACCCTCTCAACAGCTTTCTCCAACCTTCCCCCGCTCTCCTTCTATGGCTGTCCTCCCATCTCCCCCTAATTGAAGGCTGATGTCATCTTGAAAGAATGTGCACTCTATTTTCAGAGGCTCTGTCATCAACACAGCTGCCTGGCATCCTGTCATTGCCCATCGCTGTCAGTTGATACAGGAACACAAACCTTCGGTGACATTATGCAAATTGTTCAACCTTCTCTGGGGACCTTCTGCCTGGATGCCAGTGTCTACATTGCATGGAAATAGCACATTGTCCATGTAGACAGCTGTAACTTACTCTAATGTGTGTCACAGAAACAAAGAAAAATTATCTTGACCTCATTTGCTAAGGGTATCTACAATTTCTAGAGTGAAGTCACATTCTGGACCAAAGGTTTCTCAAGGAAAAAATGCCTTTAGAATTTTATCATCCAAGCTATCTCAGAGCAGCCCTACAAAGAAGTCAAATTCAAATGTAGTGAGTGAAATTGCCACCTCTCGCACTCCAAGAGAAACGTAGACTTCTCACACGCCATGCCACACCCAAACTGAAGAGGACATCTACTCTTGCCATTTTAATCAAGTTTTCCCCTCCTCTCCTCTCTTTTCCTTTTTTGCAGGTTCATCAGGCCAGTGCAAGTAACCTAAATGCACAAAATACCAAAATTCCAAGATATATATCCATCTTTTTATTATTTAAGGATTCTAGTAGACTTTCCTATAATTGCTCCTCATGACCATCTTGGCAACCAGTATCCCTAGTTTTCCTGCCTATCCCTTCTTTCTTTCACTCAACGCATATTTCTTAATTATTAACTGAGCTCAAGCAATTCATAAGTCCTAGAAAGGGCTTATTCCCAATGAGCTAGCAATCTGGAAGGGGAACTGAGACACAGACCCACAGAGGGCCTGTGGGACTGTGCATAGCCCGGGGAAAGTCTTTCAGGGAGAAGGTAAGCAAAGATAGGTAAGGAGGTTGTAATAATTTTTCTATTGCAGCTGTAACAAATTACCCCAAACACAAATTTACCATCTTACCATTCTGAGGGCCAGACATCTTGAATCTGTGCCAGGAAGCCAAATTTTAAATAGTAAGGTTTTTTTCCTAGAGGCCAGTGCTTGTCTCTTGTGGCTTTGAAAGGCTGCCACAGCATTCCCTCACTCAGAACCAAATCCCCTTCACCCCGCCCTCTCCCAGTGGGTTCACCTTTTATAAGGAGACTCTTGTGATTACATTAGGCCCACCTGGGCAATACAGAGTACTCTTCCCAACCTAAAACCCTTAACTAAAGCATGTCTGCAAAATGTCCCTTTGCCAGAGAAGATATTCCCAGTTTCTAGCGATTAGAACATGGACATCATGGGGTACAGCACTGAGCCTTCCACAGAGGCATCCACACCGGAGTTTTCTGATCAAAGGCACAGAAGCTGGGGATGCTATCATTGGAGTCATGGCAAGGTGAAAGGTGTAGGCAAGAAACAGAGAGAACCTCCATGCATGTGGGTGGACAAAATGCTACTCAGGAGGCTAAAAACATATTTAAAGGTGCTAGAAGCAATCAGAAGTGTGAGGAGGAGATTGCTTTTTAAAACCAACATGGAGCCAGGTGTGGTGGCCCACTACCCAGTACTTGGGAGGCTGAGACAGGAGGAGCACAGGATTAAGGCCAGCCAGCCTTGGTAACTTAAAGACACCCTCTGTAAGCAGACCCTGTTTCAAAATGAAAAAATAATATAGGGATGAGAGTATAGCTCAAAGGTAAAGTTTCAGGGTTTAATCTCCAGTAACACACACACACACACACACACACACACACACACACACACACACACATACACACACACACTTAACATGGCAGCAACATGGCAGAATGATTTGCAGTAAGAGAATATACTACAATAAGAGTAAATATCATGTGTAAATTTTACAGCAATCCAACATGTGCCTTAAAGAGTGAAAACTGTAAGGAAAACCAAGTCCTGGCCATGCCTTGGATATAGGAAAGCATGGACTCCACACTCAGGGACCAGCTCTGGACCAAGGCCTCGGCCTTCACCGTCTAAAAGATGTGGACAAAACTGGGTGTGGTGGAGCACGCTTGTAATCCTAGCATTTGGGAGGCTGACAGGACCATCTGGGTTTGCGGCCAGCCTTAGCTACTTAGTGAGGCCCTTTACAACTCAGTGAGACTCTCTTTAAAAAGTAAAGAATAACACCGGGTGTGGTGGCGTATGCTTGTAATCCCTGCACTTGGGAGGCGGAGACAGGAGGATCGTGCAGGTTTGAAGCCAGCCTCGCTGGTTTAAGAGACCCTGTTTCTAAATTTAAAAGAAAAAAAAGTATAAAACAGGTCTGGGAGTGTAGCCTGGAGGTAGAAGGGCTTCCAGGAACCCCAGTAGCACCAATAAATAAATAAATAAATAAATAAATAAATAAATAAATAAAAGTAAAGAATAAAAAATTGGGCTGGGGGTGTAGCTCAGAGGTAGAATGCCCCTGGGCTCCACCCCAGTACAGAAAGAAAGAAAGAAAGAAAGAAAGAAAGAAAGAAAGAAAGAAGAGGAAGGAAGGAAGGAAGGAAGGAAGGAAGGAAGAAAGAAAAAGAAAAGAAGATGTGGACAGTGTTATCAGAGCACTGGACTCTTCAAAGGAAGTGGGAAATCCAGATTTTATGTAATATCTCATTTTCAAATATTAGTAATTATTCAATCTTAAAAACACTGTGCGGTTGAAGCAGCATGTTTATGGACCCTGTATATAGCCATAGCTGGTGGCTCTCAGTCTCTGACTTAAGAAAGAGCAAGACCAACCCATAATTCTCTCCAGCACTCTGGGGCTCATCTCTGTTCTGCCTGTTTAAATGCAACTGAAATGAGAAGCATCTCAGTCCTAACCAGCCTTTCCACTGGTTTCCACCTGCCAAAATAGCTATCATCTAGTTGGAGAATCAGAAGATAGAGATAAAGGATAACTGACACAAATAGGTTAGATGCACGAAGTGTGTCAACGAGTGCTGCCTCAAAAATTGATACAAAAATCAAAAGGCCACTAGTTTGGGCTTGGCAAAAGGCCTTTTGGAGAAAGATTATTTGCCCAAATCTAGTCTCAGTGAGGGACTGTTCTCACGTGGACAATCAAAGCCCTTCATTTCAGTAGCATATGTGATTATGGACTGCCATACAGCCAAAGACATACCTGCTTTCCCCACAATTCTTGCTATCATAACCTTGACTCTGTGCAAGAATCTATGTGCTTCAGGGGGTGCTGGGTCCTTCCCCAATGCTGGGGATAAATCTGGAATGGCAGAAGTCAACCGTGGCAACTCTATTCTTCTCTCCCATGACCAGTTGCAGAACTGCCCAGTAATGCAGTTCTGACCATCAAAAAATGACAGCAAATCTAACAGAGGCTTTGCTGATAGGAGACTTTTCTAGGCTTTTACAAAGGGACAGAAACTTTTCTAGACATTGGGAGTTAGCGTGCAATGTCTGGAGTTGCTGTAGCTCCCTGTGTCTACGTGGGGGCAGGCATGAGAAGAACTAGCATGCTGGGAAATGGCATAAATCTCCATCCCATCAGAGGGGAAGTTAGCTGCTCAGAGTTAAACACAGGAACACCACAAAAGGTGGTGTGTGCTAGATTGGTTAAATAACAGCAAGAAAGAAAATGCAATGCTTTTTTGCTTTAGAACTATTTTATTAGTGTATTATAATCATATACTATTGTTAAGTTCAAGGTGTTAACATACACATGCACACAGCTCTTGGTGGATTTCTCTCCACATCCCGCCCTCTCCCCACTCCTTCCTTCCCATGAGTTAGTGGGATTGGTAGTAATACCTGCATTTATTGCCCAAGTGTTATTTGAGATATTTCCTTTGTGGTTGTTTCTTTTCGCACCTTCTCTCCTCCTCCTAGTCCTTTCCAACTACTTTGTAGATCTTTCTCTGAATTATCTAAAGTCCCTTGTGTTTCCTCTTTTCTCTTTAGCTTCCATGTATATGAAAGAAAACATACCAACTCTGACTTTCCGAAACTGGCTGATCTCAGTATAATAGTTTCTACCCATTTTATTGCAAATGACATAATTTGTTCTTGATGGCTGAGGAGAAGTCCATGGTGCGTAGAGACCACATTTTCTTTATTCATCTGTTGATGAACACACGGGCTGGTTCCATAATTTGGCTATTGTGAACTGTGTTGTTTGAAACATGGGTATGCATGGATCACTACAGTATTCTGGCTTTGCTTCTTTAGGAAAGACACTGCAGAGCAGTGTAGCCTGGAAATCGGAACTCTTACACACTGTTGGTGGAACTGTAACTAAGGACAGGCGCAGTGGAGATCAATTTAGAGGTTCCTCCAAAAGCTAGGAATGGGATACACTAAGTTTTTTGTTTTGTTTTTTTTTGTTTTGTTTTTTGTTTTTACAAAGCCATTTGAGTGGAAAGACCAGCAAGAAAAGTCAGCAAGAACAAAATGGATGAGTACAGCAAGGGGTCAAGGGAGAGATGAAGGAAAGAACTGATGGTAGAGGTTTGAGGCTCTGATAATGGCAACAGGTGGAACACTGGCATGAGGGTACCAGCCACAGAGCCTCGGTCCACAGGAAGGTGCCTGCTTCCGCAGAGAGCATCTCTAGAACGTACCAGTCCAGCAGTCTAAGGGATGTTCAGTGAAAGAGACTCTTTGAAAAAGATACTCCATTAACTGCCCATAAAACCACAAAGAACTGTTACACGAAAGCCTAATCACAAAATCTGGGAACATGCAGTAAATGGGCAAATTAACTTTTTTAGTCGGTGACAAGTTGAAGCCCACAAACTCAAACTTTAAGATACCTAACTTTATAGCATTAAAAAGGTCCCAGGCGCCGGGCGTGGTGGCGCACGCTTGTAATCCCCACACTTGGGAGGCGGAGACAGGAGGATTGCGCAGGTTCGAAGCCAGCCACGCTGGCTTAAGAGACCCTGTTTCAAAAATAAAAAAGTATAAAATAGGTCTGGGAGTGTAGCCCGGAGGTAGAAGGGTTTCCAGGAATCCCAGTACCACCAAAAAAAGAAAAAAAAAAAAGGTCCCAGGCAATGATGAGTTAAATATAAGGCAGTCTGATGAGAAAATGAGGTATAGTGTGTATACAAAGCAAAGAAGCAAAGACAAGCTGGGCATAGTGGTGATGCCTGCAGTCGCAGCTACCTGGGAGGCTGAGGTAGGAGGATCCCAAGTTAGAGGCCAGCCTGAAAAACTCAGTGACACTCTGTCTCAGAAAATAAAAAAGACTTGTGGATATAGCTCACTGATAAGAGCACCTCTGAGTTTATCCCCAGAACTAGAAAAAGAGGAACAGAAGGAAGAAGAGGAGGGAAAGGGGGAGGGGAAAGTAGAAGGAAAAGGAAGAAAATATAAGCTTTATTTGTCTTAAATCAGAAATCTGGGATGATTGTATAAATAAAATAATTGGATTAGAAAAAGCTTTTATTAACAAAATATTATTTCACTGAAATACGCCCTATAAATCAGGGTGAATAAAGGGCTAGGTGTACTGTGAACATCACAGCCAGATAAAGCTAACAAGAAATGGCCTCTTAGAGAGTCTGAGCACCCTGGCCACATTTTTAAAACATGTTTCTCAGCAAAAATTATATAATAATTCTTTGACCCTGTTTTATTGATAAATGGATTGATAACTTATGTTTTATGTATGTTCCCTGGGTAATGTGTACTTTCTGGAGGTGCTGACATTTCTGAAACTTCAATCTAGTTTTAAGGAGCTTTGTGCATTCAGGGAAGAAATCATTAGCAAGTTGTAACTCTGCTCAACAATGTTCCAGCTTTAAATATAAACATAAACACATGGTTTGTACATTTCACAGGGTAAAATTCAGTCTGTTTTAATGAATTCCTAGCAGGGAATCAGTGAATTCTATTCTTTGGAAATTTGACTAGCATGAAACAGTCACTTACCTAAATACTAATATTTTGGGTATCTCATAAACTATAACCTTAAATATGTAGAATGTGTTAATACACAAATTTTTATTTGTATTATCCTGTCTACACTCATCACTCTCAATATATAAATATAATGTGTGGCTCTCAATATATAAATGTAGTATATAAATATATATGCATATACACACGCATACATATTTATTGTTTTAATATATGAAATGGATGATGCTCACATTCCCATGGTCACGCCGATTTTGTAGAAACAAAGAAATAGCTGGGACTGAAAGCATTTTTAAATAAACCATGGCTGTCATATAGGAAATTCACTTTCTTATTTACATGTTCTTTATACAAAATCTCTTCGTTATCATAAATTCACCCATTTGGTAAAATTTAAAAAAAATAATTAAAATTCCAACTTACATGAATTTAAATGATTTGTAATCCCTCAATTACTACCCAGACATTAATACCATTTGCAGCCCAAGGAGGGGGCTTTCAGTTGTGCACAGTATCTGTCATGGCAGGGAAGGAGGGTTGGAAAAGAATATTCAAGACAGAGAAGAGAGCTACCAACATTTATTTAGAAAGAAAAAAAATATACACTCACAGGAGAATGTGGGCCCCCTCCAGAGTGAGGGAGACACATTTGCGGGTTCATGGCTCCCCTTTGGTAGGAGACTTTCACAAGGAGTGAGTAGGTAGAGGCATGAAAAGATGACATCAGTCCAGTTAGTCACAAGATGACTTGGCGTGGTCGCCCCCCAGGCCCTAATGGAGGACACGTTGGACTCTTATTTTGTCTGTAACACAGCTGGGCTTGCAATCAGGACATGCCTTTGGGGTTGCAATATGGCAGGCGGGGCTCACTGGGATCTGCGGTTAGAAAAACTCATTCTCCGGGCTCCCTGAAGCCTCCCTGACTAACTCCCCAGGTTAAATAAGACACCACAAGAATCATCTGGGCAACTCATTACAAGTCAACCTTTTTTCTCCTATCCCCGAGGTGAATAAGAAAGATATCCTGGGGTCCACCCTTATTTTTAATGAAAAGTAACTTCTTTCAAAACCCTGGTACTCTTGTTTGTAATAAATGACCTGTTCTTGAGTTTATGACCTGTTTTATCACACATATATAAATGTGACTTCACATCATGTTTAAGAACTGATAGCTTATTAAGTGTGAACTAATGTGTTTGCAAAATAAAAAAAAAATCTATTTTATATATTTGTTCCTTAGGGTGAAAGAAAATAAAAGTGCTTGGTATAGTAATTCTGAGTCATTATAGAGTATCAATTTGGAGAGTAGGGTCAGTGTGTATTAATAATTTTTATTATTTCTTATCTCCCAAAGTCACTGCATTGATTCTCTATGGATCAGTGTTTAATGAAAATATGAAATGTTGATACCGAAGAATCTGGGTAAGAAAATTCATTTTTCATGCTGATCCTATACGTATTTTTCCAATTTCATTATGATCTCAATATGTCATTTCTGATGGTCTTTGCGCTTGGTGGTATACAGAGGCATGAGACAGGGGAGGGAGGCAGGGACAGGGGGAAGAAGTGTTTTAAAGGACTTTAAGTGTTTGAGTTGATAGTTAAGCTCAGTTTGAATCAATAGCAGTGGGTGGGAGGCAATCCAGAAAAACCTCACAGATTCTTTATTAGAAATGTAATATTCAGGACTTACGGGAAGATGGCGACCGAGAAAAGCGGGGCTTAAGAGCCCCGCTAACAACCAATCTCCATTACCACAAAACCAGCACCTTTCATAGTCAGAAAACACCATCACCAGAAAAACAAAAAAAAAACCACCAGGCTCCAGAGAGAAAGCGGACTGAGAACAGAGCTCAGGGCCACAGAGGAGACACACGCGCCCGAGGACGCGGCAGCAGCGCCATACTGCCGGCGGCAGCGGCGAACTCAACGGACGGCTACAGCAAGCCAAGGTGAGCCACTGCGGAACAGCCAGGCGGGATTTCTCCACGCAGAGAGTGTCTAAAGCACCCAGTGGCCGAGCTCAGCACACGCTGCAGGGATTCAGAGTGGAAATCAAAACCAGAGAAGAAAAAATACGCCAGCCTCACGGCCGAGGGCGTGGCAGAGGCACCATATTGCCACCGGCGGTGGCAGCAGCAGTGAATTCACCGAGTCCAGTACAGCTACATCTGCATACTCAAGAACAGTGAGTCAAATTGCGGGCCACAGAGGAGAAATCCCAGTACTGTACCTCCTGGGACTTGACCCAGTGAGGGAGTGGTGGTGGCAGAGATATCACACCATAGGAGAACGTGCAACCTGGCACCCCCCCATAGTTTAAAGCAGCCTCTATCGACTCCCTGGGTCGGAGACTCTGTGATACAACCCAGTAAAGGAGTAGTGGGGTCTGAGATAATACAGACTCAAGATCCAGAGCACCTTAAGTGAAGCCATAGTGACCTAAGGGAAGAACCCAGAGAAGGCACAAACCTCTGAAATCATGGGAAAGAGGAATAACACTGGAGTAATGAATGCGCACAACCCCACAACATCAGAACCCGATAAAACAGAAAATCAGAGATTTCTAGAAGATCAAATCAGGAAAATAACTGTAGAAATAATAGAGGTGCTTCAAAAAGAACTCAGAGAGAGCCAAAAAGAGATAAAGGATGCAATTAATGAAGTAAAGGCCTCAATTCAAAGCACAAACAACCGATTAGAACACATGGAGAACAGAATCTCGCTCTTAGAAGATGAGCAATCCAAAAATGAACGCATAGTTACTAATCTAGAAAAAAATATCCAACAGCAGGAATCTGACATGGAAGAAATATGGGCACATCTTAAGAGAGCTAACCTAAGAATAATTGGAATAGAGGAGGGAAAAGAAAGTGAAACCAAAGGGATCAACAATCTCTTCAAGGAAGTAATAGCAGAAAATTTTCCAAATATAGAGCAAGAGGTTGATACACAGATCCAGGAAACTTATAGAACTCCCTTTAGACAGGATTGGAGAAGAGGATCCCCACGCCACATAATTGTCAAAATGACCAATGTGGAAGCCAAGCAGAGAATCTTAAAGGCAACAAAAACAAAGGGCCAAGTGACATTCAGAGGCAAACCAATTAGAATCACTCCAGACTTCCCAAACCAAGTCATGAGAGCCAGAAGGGCTTGGAGTAACATATTCCAAACTCTGAAAGAAAACAACTTCCAGCCAAAAATTTCCTACCCAGCAAAACTTTCTATCAAATTAGATGGAGAAATAAGAAGCTTCCATGACAAACAGAAACTGAAGGAATTTATGTCTTCAAAACCAGCGCTAGAGAAAATACTCAAAGAGATTAACTACAAAGAAGAAATTGGTAACACTCACCAGAACCAGAGAAACAAGACTTTCCATCCAACAGACAACTAAGATTGGTTATCTGTGGAGATTCATTATTTTTGTTAGTCTTTACCTATCTCTAAATTGTATTGTTTGCCTTTATTGTTGCTAATTTTTAGGATTTCTAGTTGGAATATTAATATACCTTCAGATATAGCATTTGGAAATATTTTATCCAATTCTATTAGTAACTTTTAACTCTGTTTACATTGTCTTTGGATATACAATATTTTTTTATTTTTTAGGGAGTTTGTATATTCTTCTGTTGCCTGTGCCATTGAAATCATAACCAAGAAATCACTGCCAATTTCAATGTTGTGAGGTTTTATGACCCAGATTTTCTTCTAAAAGTTTATAGTCTTAAGATTTATATTTAGGTCTTTTATCTATTTTGAGTTAATACTTGTATGTGGGATTAGGTAATCCCACATACAATAAAATCCCAATTTTATTCTTTTTATTTTTATTCTTTTCCATGTAATTATTATTTTTCAACAATATTTAGTTAAAAGATTATTATTTCCACCACCAAATGTTCGTGGAAACCTTGTCAAAAATAACTTGACAATATAGGGAAGAATTTAGCTCTAGGCTTGTATTTAACTCCAATGGTTTATATATCTGCCTTTAGAACAGTATTACACTGTTTCAATTATTGTAGCTTTATATGGTTTGAAATCAGAAAATATATATCTGCTAGCTTTGTTCTTTTTCAAGATCGTTTTGGGTATCTAGAATTCATATTCCATATTAGGATAGATTTTTTTCTGAAAAATAAATATATGAATATATGATAGTTTCACCTAAAAAAACAGAAAAAAATATGCTCTGGTAAGAAAGAAAGCAAAAAGAAATATTGAAATGTTATCTTTAAGTTATCAAAAGCTTGGTATCAGACAAATGAAACTGTTATGTGAGATTAACATTTTTAATTTTGGATAAATTGCTATAATACTAGATGTCAACCACTAAGCCAAGCATGGGAAGGAGGGATGGGGAGGGAATGGGGCGGGGATCGGGTGGGGACTGACTGGGCGATGTGTGCATGTATGTCTACAAAAGTTTGTATCCCACTATGATGTATGAATACAGTGCACCAATAAAATAAAATTAAAAAAAAAAAGAAACCTCAGGCCCTGCAGGCATGGGGGCACACGCTTGTAATCCCAGCATTTGGGAGGCAGAGACAGGAGGATCCATCATGGTTCGTGGACAGCCTCGGCTACTTAGGGAGGCCCTTCGCAACTCAGTGAGACCCTGTTTCAAAATAAAGAATGATAATTAAAAAAAAAAATAGGGCTGGGAGTGTAGCTCGGAGGTAGAATGTCCCTGGGTTCCATCCCCAGTACCGCAAGATAAAGAAAAAGAAAGAAGAAACAAAGAAGGAAAGAAAGAAAGAAAGAAAGAAAGAAAGAAAGAAAGAAAGAAAGAAAGAAAGAAAGAAAGAGAGAGAGAGAAGCCTCAGCCTGGCATGATGCCACATGCCTGTAATTTCAGTACTTGGGAGGCTAAGGTAGGAGGACTACAGGTTTGAGACCAGCCTCAGCAATTTAACAATTTAGCAGGACCCTATATCAAAATAGAAAATAGGGCTGACACAGGAGGATCGTGGGTTTAAGATCAGCCTCAGTAACTTAGCAAGACCCTCAGTGAGTTAGGCCCTGTTTCAAAATAAAATAGGACTAGAGGTTTAGCTCAAAGGTAGAACCCCTCTGGGTTGAATCCCTAGTACCACCAAGGGGGGGAAAAAAGTCCAGCATGGTGGTACACATCTGTAATCCTAGTACTTGAGAGGCTAAGTCAGGAGGATTGCAGGTTTGAGGCCAGCCTTTGCAATTTAGTGAAACCCTGTCTCAAAGTAAAAATTAAAAAGTGCTGGGGGTGTTGCTCAGTGATAGTTCAATTCCCAGATCTAAAATAAAAGAAAAAGTAAATAGGGCTGGAAGTGTAACTTGAAGGTAAAAACCCCCTGGGTTCCACCCCCAGTACCACCAAAAAAAAAAAAAAAGAAATGTAATATTCAGAATGAATTATCTTCTCTGCCTCTCAGACTATACCTGGATTAATACGTGTGGTTCTGAACCTCACCTTCTTAAGTGGGATATGAACCAACAGGACTCAGAGAAGAATGACTGGAATTGGAGAGGGAGCTGGAAATAGTATAACAAAAGTTACCACTTGAGAACATTATGGTAAGTGAAATAAGCCAGTCACAAAAAGACAGATTTTTTGCATGAGTCCCCTTCTATGAGGTACCTAAAGAAATCAAACTCACAGAGAGTAAAAGCAGAATGACAGCCGCTAAAAGCTGGAGGAAAGGGGGAATGGGTGGTTGTTTAATGAGTATAGAGTCTTGGTTTTGCAAGATAAAAAGAGTTCTGGAGATTGGCTGCACACATCATGACTGTACTCAATACCACTGAGCTGTATACTAAAAAATAGTTGAGATGGTAAACTTTATGTTGTGTGTATTTCACCGCAATTAAAAATATTTTATAAGAAATTGCTGAGGGACCAAAAGTGTTTAATCAGGAAAAGAGAAAAAAAAAACCATGAGGTACAAAAATAATAAGAAAGGGGACAAATGTTTTTATTCTGCAACTTTAAGGAAATGCCAGAATCGGCCAGTGTTAACTACTATGTACAAGTTCAGCTCAACATGAGAACAATTCGAAAGTCAGACTATAAGACAGAAAGACATATGAAATAAACAATGGATAGTGATGAGATATTAGCAACCCCGGAATAGCATGTGCTCCAGGAACCAGTTAATAGCACGAGAGGCACTGTTTAAGTCAGAAGTCTTATGTATAAGTCTACTATGGCCGCTATTAGACATGAGACTAGTTGCACCCTCATGTCCTTCTTTGTGAATTAAAGGCTTTATGTATTGTTTTTATATTAGTTTGCTAGAACTGTCAGACAAAGTAGTACCAAATAAGAAGCTTACACACAGAAACTTATTTTCTCACAGTTCTGGAGACCAGAAGCCTGAGATCAGGGCATCCACACGGTTGATTTCTTCTGAGGCCTTCTCCCTGACTGGCGGATGAACCTCCTGCATCTTTGCGTGATCTTCCCTCTATGTGACTGTGTTTGAATCTTTTCTGCTAAGGATGTCAGCAACATTGGTTTAGGACTCATCGCTAATAACCTTATTTTAGGTTTAGTATCTATTTAAAGGTGCCATCTTCAAATACAGTGACATTTTGAGGCAGTAGGGGTGAGGATTTTGTGCAAATTATTGGTGAGGAGAAAGACAATTCAGCCTACAGCAACTGTAAAGGGATTTCCAGATTAAACTGCAAAAGATAAGGATATCTAACTTCATTTTCTACAGTGGTCCCTATTCAAATGACCTAAAGGGGGCAGGGATGGATGGTTATGTTAGAAATCAGGAAAATGTTGGCAAATAATAGTGGAAGAAAACACTAATATGCTTCTTGGTAGGAAGATGCTTTACATCAGTTAGCAAGTGCTCCAGTCAGCATCCTCACTGTTCTAAGTCAAAATCCCTGACCCACACAAAACTTAGAGAAAAGGCTTATTTGCTTACTGATTTGAAGATTTCAGTTTATATATAGGTAATCCATTTTACACTGGCTGCCAGAGAGGAGCCAGGGCAATGGATCCTTAGGACATCATGGCAGGGAGCAGAGAGAGACAAAAATTTAAAAAATTAAAAAAAGAGGACTAGAGCAAGAGGCTCCAGCCAGGCGGGGCCAGGAAACACACACACACACACACACACACACACACACACACACACACACTTTACAAAACCTACAGAATGGGAGAAGATCTTTATTGGCTACTCCTCTGATAGAGGAATAATACTTAGAATACATAAAGTACTTAAAAGACCCAACACTAAAAAATAACCTAATCAATAAATGGATAATTGACCCAAACACACGCTTCACAAAAGAAGAAATACAAATGGCCAATAAATACATGGAAGAAAAATGTTCAACATCATTAGCAATCAGAAGATGCAAATCAAAATTACATTAAGATTTCATCTAACCTCCATCAGAAGTCAAACAATGATAAATGCTGATGAGGATGTGGGGAAATAGGAATGGTTCTACACTGTTAGTAGGATTGAAATTTAGTTGTAGCTCCTGTGGACATCAGTGTGGAGCTCCTCGGAAAATTGAGAATGGATCCATCATAGGATCCAGCTATATCCCTCCTGGGCATCTTTCCAAAGAGACCAAAATCAGAATATTATAACATAATATATGAAAATCTATATTTATAGCAGCACAATTCAAGGTAGCCAAATTATGGAGCCAACCAAGTTGTCCATCAACTGATGAATGAATGACAGAGTTATGGGATGCACACACAATTGAATTCTTCTAAACAATAAAGAACAAATTTATGGACCTAGAGAAGATTATGTTAGGTGATATTAGCCAGTCACAGAACTTAAAGGGCCATGTGTTTTCTCTCATATGTAGATGCTAGGGAGTAATAGGGATGAGAGAGATTTCTGATATGGAGAAGACGCTCCAGTGGAGCCAGGAAAGAGGTATCAGGTAAGAGGGAGGAGGGGGAGAAGGAAATCCAGTGAAGGGACCACTTCCATTGACATAATGTACATGTGAGAATACCAATGTCAATCTCAATACCCCATCTGGGGAAGGAGAGGCGGGGGGGACGGGGGCAATGGGGAACGTCTGCCAAATGCTGCGTTGCACGTATGCCACTATCATTATGAACTGCACTATGATGTGAGACTATAGTGCACCCATAAAGGTAAAAAGAAAAGAATCAATCCTCTTAACCACTAAACTTATAAGCTTCACACTGATTAGAGAAACAGTTGAATTTTATTGCAATATTCTGGATGCTATCATTCTTCTAAGATACAATGGGGTGAAAATAATGGCTACAAAGTGCATAATTTAACAGAGCAATGTAATAGAAAGTGAAAAGGGCTATATGTAAAGAGTGTACCAAAGACTGAAACACATTTCAAAGTGGATCATCTGATGGAGAACATGTCAGTGAAAATTAGTGGAAAAATAAAGAGGTAAGACCTTTAAGAAAGTAGAGGATCGTATAACCTGGCATGGCTAATGCTTGTTATAAAATTCCCCAAAATGTAGTCATGCTGGGCCATCTGCTTTGCCTCTTGGGAAGCAGACACAGTGGAATGAAGACAACGCACAGAACTGGCTCAGATCATTTGTCATTGTGACTATGCAAAATTACTTAATATTCCTGTGTCTCATATGGAAAATGGGAATGATTTTGCTTACCATATAGTATTGTAATGATAAATTAAAATAACACATAAAACACCATAGATTTACTCAGTGCAAGTTATTTTCTGCTGGAGCTCTTGTGAAGCTAAAAGTAGATGTTATGAATAGTCGACATTCTTTGTTGACCACATTCTCCTTCAATATAGAGAAGAACAAAAACTTCTCTGTTGCTTTATTGCTAAACAATCAGGAAAGGTAAAATTAAAGCACACAGAATATTGTAGAGGGTAAAAAACATGATGAAAAGATATGACCGTGGGAAGATATGACCCTGCAATATTGGAATACTCAATAATTAGAGAGCTTAGGTGTAAGATGAAACTAATATCCCTTTACATGTAAGAAATGTGTTTTGAGAGTAACCTACTTCATACTATGCATTACTGAATTTTTCCTTTGGTATTTCTTTTTTTCCATTATCCCATAATTTGACATTTACAATAGTCACACTCCTAAATATCTACTGGATCAGAGAATCAATCACAATCAAAAAATAAAAATAGTTTGATATTAATTAAAATGAAATATAGTATACCAAAACCCGTAAGAGGAAACTAAGCCAGTGCTTAGAGGCTATAATTATACATTCTTCTCTTAAGAATTGTCGAGACTTCCAGGAAGATGGCGACCGAGAAAAGCGGGGCTTAAGAGCCCCGCTAACAACCAATCTCCATTACCACAAAATCAGCGCCTTTCATAGCCAGAAAACACCATCACCAGAGAAACAAAAAAATCACCAGGCTCCAGAGAGAAAGCAGACTGAGAACAGAGCTCAGAGCCACAGAGGAGATACACTGGCCTCACGCCCGAGGACACGGCAGCAGCGCTTTACTGCCGGCGGCAGCGGCGAGTTCACCGGACGGCTACAGCAAGCCGAGGTGAGCTGCTGTGGAACAGCCAGGCGGGATTTCTCGGCGCAGGGAGCATCTAAAGCTCCCAGTGGCTGAGCTCAGCACACGCTGCAGGGATTCAGAGTGGAACTCAAAACCAAGAAGAAATACGCCAGACTCACGGCTGAGGGCTTAGCAGCAGCGCCATATTGCCACCAGCAGCAGCAGCAGCGAATTCACCGAGTCCAGTACAGCTACATCGGCGTACTCAAGAACAGTGAGTCAAATTGCGGGCCACAGAGGAGAAATCCCAGTACTGTAATCCCTGGGACTTGACCCAGTGGGGGAGTGGTGGTGGCAGAGATATCACACCATAGGAGAACGTGCAACCTGGCACCCCCCACAGTCTAAAGCAACCTCTATCGACTCTCTGGGTCAGAGACTCTGTGATACAACCCAGTAAAGGAGTAGTGGGGTCTGAGAAAACTACTGACTCGAGATCCAGAACACCTTAAGTGAAGTCATAGTGACCCAAGGGAAGAACCCAGAGAAGGCACAAACTTCCGAAATCATGGGAAAGAGGAATAATACTGGAGCAATTAATGCCCACAACCCCAAACATCAGAACCCGATAAAACAGAAAATCAGAGATTTCTAGAAGATCAAATCAGGAAAATAACTGTAGAAATAATAGAGGTGCTTCGAAAAGAACTCAGAGAGAGCCAAAAAGAGATAAAGGATGCAATTAATGAAGTAAAGGCCTCAATTCAAAGTACAAACAACCGATTAGACCACATGGAGAACAGAATCTTGCTCTTAGAAGATGAACATTCCAAAAATGAAACCATAGTTTCTATTCTAGAAAAAAATATCCAACAGCAGGAATCTGATATTGAAGAAATATGGGCCCATTTTAAGAGAGCTAACCTAAGAATAATTGGAATAGAAGAGAGAAAAGAAAGTGAAACCAAAGGGATCAACAATCTCTTCAAGGAAGTAATAGCAGAAAATTTTCCAAATATAGAGCAAGAGGTTGATACACAGGTCCAGGAAACTTATAGAACTCCCTTTAGACAGGATCAGAGAAGAGGATCCCCATGCCACATAATTGTCAAAATGACCAATGTGGAAGCCAAGCAGAGAATCTTAAAGGCAACAAAAACAAAGGGCCAAGTGATATTCAGAGGCAAACCAATTAGAATCACTCCAGACTTCCCAAACCAAATCATGAGAGCCAGAAGGGCTTGGAGTAACATATTCCAAACTCTGAAAGAAAACAACTTCCAGCCAAAAATGTCCTACCCAGCAAAACTTTCTATCAAATTAGATGGAGAAATAAGAAGCTTCCATGACAAACAGAAACTGAAGGAATTTATGTCTTCAAAACCAGCGCTAGAGAAAATACTCAAAGAGATTAACTACAAAGAAGAAATAGGTAACACACACCAGAACCAGAGAAATAAGATTTTCCATCCAACAGACAACTAAGATTGGTTATCTGTGGAGATTCATTATTTATGTTAGTCTTTTACCTATCTCTAAATTGTATTGTTTGCCTTTATTGTTGTTAATTTTTAGGATTTCTAGTTGGAATATTAATATACCTTCAGATATAGCATTTGGAAATATTTTATCCCATTCTATTAGTAACCTTTAATTCTGTTTACATTGTCTTTGGATACACAATATTTTTTTTTTATTTTTTAAGGAGTTTATTTACCCTTTTGTTGCCTGCACCATTGAAATCATATCCAAGAAATCACTGCCAATTTCAATGTTGTGAGGTTTTATGACCCAGATTTTCTCCTAAAAGTCTATAGTCTTAAGATTTATACTTAGGTCTTTTATCTATTTTGAGTTAATATTTGTATATGGGATTAGGTAAGGGTCCAATTTTATTCTTTTCCATGTAATTATTATTTTTCAACAATATTTAGTTAAAAGATTATTATTTCCACCACCAAATGTTCATGGTAACCTTATCAAAAATAACTTGACAATATAGGGAAGAATTTAGCTCTAGGCTTTTATTTAACTCCAATGGTTTATATATCTGCCTTTAGAACAGTACTACACTGTTTCAATTATTGTAGCTTTATATGGTTTGAAATCAGAAAATATATATCTTCTAGCTTTGTTCTTTTTCAAGATCGTTTTGGGTATCTAGAGTCCATATTCCATATTAGGTTAGGTTTTTTTTCTGAAAAATAAATATATAAATATATGATAGTTTCACCTAAAAAAAATAGAAAAAAATATTCTCTGGTAAGAAAGAAAGCAAAAAGAAATATTGAAATGTTATCTTTAAGTCATCAAAAGCTTGGTATCAGACAAATGAAACTGTTATGTGAGATTATCATTTTTAATTTCAGATAATTTGCTATAATACTAGATGTCAACCACTAAGCCAAGCATGGGAGGGAGGGATGGGGAGAGAATGGGGTGGAGATCGGGTGGGGGCTGACTGGGCGATGTGTGCATGTATGTCTACAAAAGTTTGTATCCCACTATGATGTATGAATACAGTGCACCAATAAAAAATAATAATAATAAAAAAAAGAATTGTCAGTTCCATAAACTAACCTTATAACTTATGAAACTAGAAAAAGAAAAGTACGCTAAGCCAAATGCAAACAGATATAATGAAATAATAGATATCAGAGTGAATGTAAGTGGAGAAAACATAAAAACAAGAGAGAAAAAAAAACAAAGTCAAAAGTTGGTTCTTTGAAAGGGTTAACAAAAGAGCCACAACTTTTGCTTGGGTAAATCAAGAGAAAAGCAAATTAATATTCTTAAAACCACAAAAGAGAGGCCATTACTTACTATGGTTACAAAATTAAAAAAAGATTATAAAGGTATACTAAGAACAGTTGAATGACAAAAGATTACCTACCCTAAATGAAATGCATAAATCCCTAAAAAAATACAAACTACTGAAACTAATTCAAGAAAACTTTAAAAATCAGAGTAGATCTTTAACAAAGAAAAAACTTAAACTAACAAAAAAATCCCACATAGAAAAAGTCTAAATTCAAATGGCTTTATGGGGATTTTACCATACATTTCAGGAAGAATTGATACCGACCCTTCTTGTTTTTTTTTTTTTTTTTTTAATGGTACTGGGGATAGAACCCTGGGGTGTTCTACCTCTGAGTTACCTCCCCAGCCATGTTTTTATTCTTTATTTTGAAACAGGGTCCCACTAAGTTTTGCAAGGTCTAAGCAGCTGAGGCTGGCCACAAACCTGTTTTCCTTCTGTCTTGGCATCCGAGTATTGGGATTCCAAGCATGCACTACCATGCTCAGTGACACTGATCCTTTAAAAAAAAAAAATCCAAAAAATTTTCAACTATTTGGGGCCAGAATTATTATGATTCCCATGTCAGACAAAAATAAGACAAGAAAACTACAGACCAATGTCTCCTATGAATATAGTTATAAACATCACCAGCACAATACTAACACTGAATCCAGCAACATGAAAAGGATGATATACCACGACTACGTAGGATTTAGCCCAGGAACAAAAAGTTGTTGCAGCATATTAAAATTTAGCAGTGTAACACTATACCACAATCTTATAAAAAGAACAAACCATACATAATCATCTCAGCATATAGAGAAAAAGCATTTGACGAAATCCACAAGCCATTTACTATAAAGACACTCAGTAAGCTAGGAATAGATAAGAACTTCAGGCTGATAAAGAGTAACTATTTTAAGAATACACACATAGCTAACATGGTACTTAATGATAAAAGACTCGGTGCTTTCTTCCCAAGGTCTGAGACAAGGTGAAGATGTTTGCTCTTGCCACCTCAATTTACAATTGTACAGGAGGTTCTAACCAGGGCAAGTAAGCCTGAGAAACAAAAAAGAATGCTATGAAAAGGAGTAAATAAAACTGTATTCACTCATGGACATTATCTTGTATATAGAAAATTACAAGAAATTCATAGAAAAACTGTTGAAACTAATAAATTTTCTCAAAAAAATTCTGGAAATAAGATCAATATAGAAAAGTCAATTATATTTTTATTCATCAATACTAAAAATAAGAAAATGAGGTTAATGAAATAATTCTATTTGCAGTAGCATCAAAAAGATAAAAGTAGAAATACATTTTTTTTTTTTTTTTGCAGGTCTGGGGATGGAATCCAGAGGCATTTGACCTCCGAGCTACACCCCCTGCCCAACTTTTTTATTCTTTATTTTGAAACAGGGTCTCACTGAGTTGTGGAGGGCCTCACTAAGTAGCTGAGGCTGTCCGCGAACTGTGATCCTCCTGTCTCAGTCTCCCAAATGCTGGGATTACAAGCGTGCGCCACCGCACCCGGCTAGGAATACATTTAACAAGCTACGTAAAGCTTAAACACTGAAAAAAATATCATTAAAATAAGTTTAGAAAGAAATGAAAACTGCACCCCTTATTTATGGATTATAGTGTGTTAAGATGACAATACCCCCCAAATTGATTCACAGATTCAAGGCAATAACTGCCAAATTTCTAGCTATCTTATTCTTTTTCATGCTTTTCTTTTTCTTCTTTTTTTTTTTAAAGCAGACAAATTCATACGAAAATTCAAGACATAAAATAGCTAAAACAATCATATGTGTGTGTGTGTATGTGTGTGTTACTATGGATTAAACCCAGACACATTCTACCTCTGAGCTATATCCTCCAGCCCTGTTTTATTTTTTTATTTTGAAACAGGGTTCCACTAAGTTGATAAGGACCTTGCTAAGTTGGCGAAGTTGTCCTCAAACCTGTGATCCTTCTGTCTTGGCCTCCCAAATACTGGCATTACAATTGTGTGCCAACATGCCAAGCTGCTAAAACAATCCTAAAAGAACAAAACAAAATAAAAAATCACAACTTTCAATTACACATCTTACTGCAATCCTATTGTAATTGAAACAGTGAAGCACTGGCATAAATTAATCATATATATTTTTGGGGTTTTTTTTGTTTTTTCATATGTATTTTTTAAAATAGAAAATAAAATTCTAGGGATAAACCTTTGACTATGATCAATAGACTTGACAAGGGATACCAAAAGGGAGAAAAAAAACCCTTTTAAACAGAGTGCTGAGACAACTGGATATAGGAAAGAATGAGGCAGGTATAATCTACATTGCAATATGAGATTATATAGCACCAGTAAAAGTATTGAAAATAATTGGAAAAGACAATGAATAGACTTTTTTTTAATAAAGACAAACAAATGCCCATTAAGTACATGAAAAGATGTTAGAAATCTTTAGTTTTCAGGGAAAGACAAAAATCACAATGGAATGCTACTTCGTACCTACTAGGATGTCTAGAATCAAAGTCTGGTAGTAAGTGTTGTGAAGGATGTAGAGGAGTCAGGAACTTCATACGTTGCTATTGACAATGTAAAAGGGCACATATTGTATAATTCTATTTATAGAGGATGCTTATTATAGGAAAATCTATAGAAACAGGGCATGGATTCGAGTTTGGCAAATAAAGGAATAGGGCTAAATAAGGAAGTGATTGCTAATGTGTAAGATTCTTTCTAGGGTGATAAAAATGTTTTAAAATTAGATGATGGTGATGATTGCATAGTTCTGTGGATATATTAAAATTCCCTGTATTGTACACTTTAAAAGGAAAATTTTATGGCATGTGAATTGTATCTATGTAAATCTACTAGTTAAAAAAGCAGTGGGGCCGGGCCTGGTGGCGCATGCTTGTAATCCCCATGCTTGGGAGGCGGAGACAGGAGGATCGCGCAGGTTCGAAGCCAGCCGTGCTGGCATAAGAGGCCCTGTTTCAAAAAAATATATAAAATATAGGTCTGGGAGTGTAGCCCGGAGGTAGAAGGGCTTCCAGGAACCCCAGTACCACCAATAAATAAATAAATAAATAAATAAATAAATAAATAAATAAATAACAGTGGGTACCATGAACATAAAAAATTCAAACAAAGAACATAAATTTTCAGAGCAGATTTAAATATTTCTATTTTTTGCGGTACTGGGGATGGAACCCAGGGGCATTGTACCTCTGAGTGACACCCCCCAGTCCTATTTTTTAGTATTTTTCATTTTTTTAAAAAACATGGTCTCACTGAGTTGCAAAGGGCCTCGCTAAGTTCCTGAGACTGTCCACGAACTGCGATCCCCTAGTCTCAGCCTCCTGAATGCTGGGTTTGCAAGCATGCGCCACCACGCTTGTCCTTAAATATTTCTATTTATATGATATACTGTGTAATTTTCTTGGTATTAATCATTGTTGTCATCCTAGTCATCTTGATTCTAAAATAGAAATACTTGCCAGGGATGTAGCTCACTGGTGAAGTACCTGCCCAGGCCCAAGATTTAATCCCAGCTCTACAAAAATTGTAAAAAAAATTTTTTAATTTAAAAACATCTCTATTTGATTTTAGTGATACTCATTTCTAGCTTAGCGTCCCCATTAATGCTCTAATAATCACGGCAACAAAGATAAAAGAATCAACTTTCTTTGAGTCATTGACCAATTATAACTTGGCAACCAAAAACCAAAAACTAATCTGAGGCTAGGTTTATAAACTCCATTTTCCTTTCAAGGAAATGAGCTCATGTGCACAGATACAGTTTCCTTTTCTTTCTTTCTTTCTTTCTTTTTTTCTTTCTTTCTTTCTTTCTTTCTTTCTTTCTTTCTTTCTATTAAATAAACACCAAACCAAAAAGAAAGAAAAAACAAACAGCGACAACAAACCCTCTAAGAATCATGTTTAGCATATCACCTACTGAAAAAATATCTACATTGAGCATATTTTCATTAAGTTTAAGTTTAGGATGGAGGACTAGAGAAGACAGAAAGACTCATCGACACTTCTTGTGATAGGTCATTGGCACTCCGCCACTCCATGAATTACAGTGGATGCTTGGAACTGCAGGTTTAGGTTAAGCTAAAAGAATATAAATCTACACTGAGGAAGGAAGATTCAAGAAATAATAACAGGCAACATTTGTAAATCTCTGCTAGGAGTAGATGAAGCAATATCAACACCTCTGTCAGCCCACCAAGTGTAAATAAACAGTGAATATAAACAACAAACCACATCTAGGAAGTTGTGATAAGCTCCCATGCATTAAAATTTTTTTTTTTTTTACTTTTAAGCATTTGTGGTAATTTTTTGGTCTTTTCATATACATATATTATTCCAAGGCTGTGTGAAAGATCAACAGTTAATAATGTTCTATGTATACAATGAACTCTGTTTCAAATCATTATGCATGAGGTGTGGGTGGTTAGAAAAGGCAAGTCATGTATTTGTTGGCAATCTGTATTTCTTCTTTTGTGAAATATCTGTTTGGTCCACTAGCTCATTTTTTATTGGGTTATTTGAGGCTTTTTTGTGTTACTTTTTTTCTTTATTTTATTGGTGCATTGTATCCGTACATCATAATGAGATAAAAACTTGTGTAGACATACATGCACGCATCGCCCAGTAAGTTTTTAGAGTTGTGTGTTTTAGATATTGACCCTCTGTAAGAGGAGTAGGTGGTAGATAACCTGCCATTCTGTAGGCTCACTCTTTAGACTTAATGGTCTCCTCTCCTTGACAGTTTATTAAAGAAATAAAATCAAATCTCTTTAATTTAATGTCATTCCATTTGTTAATTCTTGTTTTCATTTCCTGAGCCTTAGGGGTCTCATTGAGAAAGTTTCTACCAGTGCCTGTATATTAGATTGTTGGTCCTATGCTCTTGTCTAAGAATAGCAAAGCTGCTGGTCTGATTTCTAGGTCTTTGTTCCACCTTGAATTAAAAGGAGGGGGTGGGGGAAGATACTGGTTGAAGAAAACACTTCAAAAACTTCTATGTACAGATATAAAATTATCAATACCAATCTCAGTACCATGTACAGGGAAGTGGAGGGAGTCGAGTGAAATTCAGGGAATAAACACCAAGTATTGTGTGAGTATTGTTCCTATCCCTCTGAACCTCATAGTGCTATAAAATCACAATACACCAATAAAGACATACTTGAAAAAAGCAAATCATCGCTGGGCATGGTGGCGCACGCTTGTAATCCCCGCGCTTGGGAAGCAGAGACAGGAGGATCGCACAGGTTCGAAGCCAGCCCCGCGCGCTGGCTTAGGAGACCCTGTTTCTAAATTTTAAAAAAAAATGTATATATATAATTATATATATATAAATATATATATAATTATATATATAATTTTATATATATAAATATATAATTATATATATATATATATATATATATATATATATATATGTATATATATAATAGGTCTGGGAGTGTAGCCCGGAGGTAGAAGGGCTTCCAGGAACTCCAGTACCACTAAAAAAATAAATAAATAAAAAAAAGCAAATCATCATCTAATTCATAGCAGAGTCCAGAATAATTTACAGCAGACCATGATAATTTTTTACCAAACACAAAGACTTCTCCCCCTATAATTGACAATTGCTTTAAATTCTTCATCCCCCTCTTTTTATGGAACCTGATTCCATCTCCTCTCCCAGGAACTTGTCTGGCTCTGTGATAAGCTTCAGTCAAGACAGTACAGCCGAGCAGTGCTAGTAATAGTGCCCAGTAGTAGGCCTCAAGATATTTACAGTTCCTTCCTTTACTGCTTGACTTACTTTATTTTGGAATCCAGCGGCCATATTCTTTCAAGTCTAAGCTAGGTAGAAAGGTCATGTGGAGAAAAACAAAGGTATGAGGAGGTCACATGGCCTGAACCAAGAGCCAGTCATGTAAATGACCTCGATCAGATGACCCAGCCCGGTAAGAAATGCAGATGTCTGCAGCCCCAGCTGACACCCACCGTATGGAGGACAGTCACCCAGCTGACCCCAACACACCATAGATTCATGAAACAGGATACAGTTTTAAGCCACTGTATCTTGCTAGGCAATAATTTATAGCTGACATGTATACCCTAACCACGATAGACTGGTGACCAAATACAATTTTTTTTTTTTTGGACTTCATCTCAACACATTTGTTCTCTTTTTAAAAATAATAATTCTAAAACTTGTTAAATCATCAGGAAATGCCAATTTCTCTCCTGACTCAAGACTATGCTGTCTCATCTTTAAATTCATATGGCCTTGACTAGTCGCAGAGTTCATCATTATGTAAATATTTATTGAGAAAATGATGCCTTTTGAAAGATATACATTTATAATGTCAAAAGTAAGTGAGGTATAAAGAATGAAGACTTTTGATAAGCAGTGTAAAATTTTCAATAAAAGACTTATTCTTCTGGAAATTATTTTGAGCATTTTAAGGAGAATGACATTTACAGATAGAATGTTTTCCTTCAGTAATAAAAAGGGGAATGAGGAAGAAAAGGAAAACCACTTTTGGTAAGCTCTCATTTTGTTAGTCATATTGAATTGACCTTTGATTTCTGACTGCTTTTCAAAATATATTCCTTGTATGTTATGTAGTGTTTTGCAAGTTTATAAGTTCAAAGTCAAATTTGAATTTCATATATTTTTACCATATTATAAAGAGCGAACCTTCAAGCTATAGGCATTATTTAGATCCCACTTGTATGATTATTTTGTGAATTTAACAGTCTGTGCAATTTAAAGTCCTGCTTTCTAATTTGTAAAGGTGATAGGGAATCTATGCACGGCTAACAATCTAATGCAAAGATTAATCTTGATTGTAATTTATGATTCCCTGGTACCACTGAGAATATGTGACTATGAATAATAGCTCAAGAAAATATTCTCTATATTTTGTGAGACTAAAAATTAGGAATAAATTAGGCATAGGAATAAATAAAGTATTTTTGGTTGAGGTACTGGGGGTGGGACCCAGGGGCTTTTCTACCTCTGGGCTATACTCCCAGACCTATTTTTTAAATATTTCATTTGGAAACAGGGTCTCACTAAGTTGCTGAGAACCTCACTAAGTAGCTGAGGCTGGAACCTGTGAGATTCTCCTGTCTCCGCCTCCCAAGTGCTGAGATTATAAGCATGCATCATCATGCCTGGCCAAAAAGTTTTAATTGAATACAATATCTTTAATAATGTAAATAATCTCAAGAAATTAATTACTACCATGAAATAATAATATTTGAAATATTATCTGAACTATATTCTACTGTACTTTTGTGTACAACAAAAGTATTACTGGTTTTATTTACCTTTGATTACATGATTTCTATGAAATACTTCAAATTTAGGTAGGTTTTAAATATTATAACAATAATATTACAATTGTTGTAGACCTATATCTTGACCTTAGGATCTTCAAGTAATATTATCTACCTCCAGGATATCAGAGCTCAGATCCATTTGATGTTAAAAAGAAAAAGCTCTTCTCACCAGGCGTGGTGGCGCACGCTTGTAATCCCCACGCTTGGGAGGCGGAGACAGGAGGATTGCGCAGGTTCGAAGCCAGCCGCGCTGGCTTAAGAGACCCTGTTTCCACATAAAAAAGTATTAAAAAAATAGGTCTGGGAGTGTAGCCCATGGGAGTGTAGCCCAGAGGTAGAAGGGCTTCCAGGAACCCCAGTACAATAAAAAAAAAACAAAAACCCAACAACAACAAAAAAAACTCTTCTCGTTTTTATTGACCACCAATCACTTTGTCTTGATCATGTATAGCTCTCAACTATTTGTTTAACTTAAGGTTAATGACCCTGATTTTGTAATGGATCCTGTAGTGTCAAAAGCCTCCCAGATAACAATTCCAAACATCTATGGAGGACCTAACAACTGATAGGTGCATTATCTTACCTGGTGTTCAAAGCAACCTCATGGGATTGTTAGAGATTTTTATTTGTGAAATACAAGTTAAAAAAAAAAAAGAGGGAAAAGAGAGACTCTAAAAGTCCTGTCTAAGCCAACAGTAAATGGCCCTGTGGGAATTCAATCTAGAAGTTTCAACACCTAGTTCTAATGTTTGCCGCTATATCACTCTGCTTCCAATCACACAATATCCTTTAACTTGAGGGATTGATAGCAGAACCTACAATTGCTGTCTTTAAAAGGAATGTGTAAATTCATTTTATGTTGTATTAGAAATTACAGAATATTGTAAAAGACAGGGATATAAAGTGTGGTTATTGTCAAAAAGAGTGTTCGCAAAAGCAGCCTCTCGGAAGATCATATATCTCTTTCCCATGTGTCTTCTGATTCATGTCTGCTTAGTTTACTCAGAAAAATAAATATTTTACTACCACCTCCCCTGCAGAACTGATATTGCTACAGGAGAGAGAAATGCATGCTATTCTGCCTCATGAATCAAAAATATTGCTGACTAAACTCCGGTTTCGGAGTCACCATCATTGAAAATGATACACGAGGCAGAAGGAAGATTTCTCTCTTGAAAAACAAAACAATGCTGTCAGTGTCATGTTCTTGCTACATAAAGTAAACATAAGTATTGGGCAAAATGTTAAATTTGAACAATCTTTCAGAAATGCTTGACTCTATTCCGATAGACAGAAGTACTTGACATGTAAAGTCATGGATATGCGGCTATGCTCTGATATGAGTGGCGGCCACAGATCTCATTATCAGGAGAAAGAGATTTAATTTAATAAATCCTTGACTTTTATGTGGCAGAAATATGCAGCAAAGCTCCAAGAAATTGAGAAACATTGTACTGGCCCAATCATGCCTAGCAGTGATTTGAAATTAGGTAAAGCAGAATTCTTCAAGCCAGAGAGAGTACATCTACATAAATATCAGGGGCCTCTGGATGATTACATCAGCTCTTATCTTTATAATGGCAAAAACCCAGCAGCGGAAGCCAGCAAACTCAATCATTGCCACAGTGAAAGGGACTCAGCTGTTAACTGCAGGACACGGTGTGCCTGTCTTAGTCCAAGGACAGTGACGACCAAACCCGCAACCTTCTGGCTCAGTTCTGAACTTTTGATAAAATCCAAAGACATATTTAAACATTTAAATATTACTCCAAAGTTTCTTCTTCTTTTTTTTTTTTTTTGGTACTGAAGATTGAACCCAGGAAGCATTCTACTTCCAAGCTACACCCCAGCCCTACTTTTTTTACATTTTACTTTGAAACAGGGTCTCACTAAGTTGCAGAGGGCCTAAGTAGCTGAGGCTATTCGTGAACCCACGATCCTCCTGTCTCAGTCTCCTGAGTGCTGGGATCTCAAGCATGTACCATCATGCCTGGTTTCTCCAAAGTTTATAATGTTCCTTTTTCACCAGGTAGAACATATGTTTGTCTCTTTTCTGTATTCTTGTGTTAGGAGTACTTTTGACTTAATAAGCAAGACACTTCTCTGGGATGGCCTAAGTAGTAAAATAAATAAATAAATAAATTTGATCAGACCAGAGGCAAAGGAAATGTATATGCAGGCCTGGGCTGGAAGCATAGCTAGATGGTAAAATGTATATTTAACATTCAGGAGACCCCCAAGTTCAATCCCCAGCATCGAAATAAAATGAAATAAAAATTAAAAATACAGAACACTGTCCTTTGTTAGGATGAGGCACATTAAAATCACATTACCTTCATGTTTTAAAGATGATAGGGAGCAATCAATCATAGTTATCTCTCTCATCCAGTTGACTTCCCAGCATCGTAAGATACTGCCTGTAAGCAGTGAACGTAGACAGTCTCCTTCATGGCTTCTATTTTCTATTCCATCCATCTTCCATTGGAACACTTGAAGTTTCCCTTATTGGATCCATCAGTTATATGGTAGGTATATCGCTTACCTACTGTTTATCATCCTCAGCAGTAAATATCGCCAAGTGGCTTGCCTGAGTGAGACTGAGTTAGTCAAACCTGCCTTGCTGTCTTGCGTTGCCATTTCCTGTGTTACTTCAACTCGAGAAATGTGCTTGGAAAATTGCACCTGCAATTTTCCTCCAGTGGGGACCATTTTGCCAAAAAAAAAAAAAATGCAATTTGATCATGTACCTGAGGTTAAATTAACAATTGAGTATATACTTGGTTTGAACAATGAAGCCTGGGCTTTGAGAGTCTATTTTCCATTACAGATCAATCAGCCAAATGAAATCAACCATTTGTCGGGCAAATGCCAGCTAATCTACTAGATCATCTTTGGGTTAAGGAGATCTCCAAGGTGAAAGAGTCACTCCAGAAAAGGATCCAGCGTACAGTGGGCTGACAAATGGGTTCCTTATGGCCCCTACATTCCATGACAGTTACTTGTCCATCACCCCAGACTAGCTCTGGTCTTCTAAAGCAAAGATGAGGCTATCAGCCATTTTCTATTAAGGAAACATTCTGTGGTTTGGGTTTGCTTTTTCCCTGAGAATGAGGATTAGGTTGAGAAAAACATCTACATTATTGCCTGGGCTCTACTTTTTTATAAGGTTGACCAAGGATAAAGGATACGGTACAGGAGTCACCTTATGGGTTCCAGTGGAGTCCAAGCCCAACATAGAGGCTCTGCTATCACTCTAACCAATTCAGGTAACTCAACAACTCTTCCTCCTCCTCCTCCTCCTCCTCCTCCTCCTCCTCCTCCTCCTCCTCCTCCTCCTCCTCATTCTTTCTTCTTTTTTCTTGGTATTGGGGATTGAACTCAGGGGTATTCTACTTCTGAGCTATACTCCCACCCCTTCTTATTTTGAAACAAGGTCTCAGTAAATTGCTGAGGCTAACCTTTAACCTGCTATTCTCTGTCTTAGCCTCCTAACTACCGGGATTGCAGGTGTGTGCCACAGTACCCAGCCAAAGCAAGAAGTTATTTGTATGCCTTTTTTTTTTTTTTTAGGGGTCAAGCTCATTTTTTCTGTTAATCATATTTTAATGGCTGTAGCAGGAACATCTTTCCAACTTCTTTCCTCTGGCTGCTGCTGGCTGCTGCTGCTTAGGTTTGCTACAGGCAGTAGCCCATCCTCTCCATTTTGTGTTTGCTCTTTCTGCTGCTTCTTTTTACCAAAACACACACATGTAATCACCTTGTACACACATCCTCTGCACATTTCTTCCTTGTTAATAGCTCTGTTTGGTTGTTGTTGTTGTTGCTACTGTTGTTGTTAGAGCTGTTTTACAGATGGGTGATCAAGTGACTCTTTTTGCTACAAGACACAGGAAGCTGTTCTGGGGAGTGGCTGCCAGAGCTGGTGAGCTCTCTTGCTCTCTCCTCCTTTGTCTAAAACCCAGGTGTGCCACTTGGAGTTTGCATGGACACCTTGTACCAATGATGCAAGGTGGAGAGGAAGCCACTCTGCCATCCCTGGACCACTTGCTTTTAGATTTCAGGCTAGCTGGGCGTGGTGGCGCACGCTTGTAATCCCGGTGCTTGGGGGGCTGAGACAGGAGGATCGCACAGGTTCGAAGCCAGCCTCAGCTACTTAGTGAGGCTTTCAGCAACTTAGCGAGACCCTGTTTCCAAATAAAATATAAAAAAGGTCTGGGAGTATAGCCCGGAGGTAGAAAGCCTCTGGGTTCCACCCCTAGTACCACCAAAAAAAGAAAAGAAAAAAAAAGACTTCAGGCTACAGAAGAAAAAAATAATTCCTATCTGCTTTAGGCTGCCACCTTTCAAATTCATGTGATTGGTGTACACCTGAAACAGATACCATGTATTTATTCCTCTCTTTATGCCAAGTGCTTTATAGATCCCCATTTAATCTTCAGTGTTCTTCAAGATGTCATTCTGCCCCTTGAACAAATGAAGATACTGAGCACCAGGTGTGATGTGACTGCCACAGTCACCCAAGGTCAAGCTCATTCTTTTCTCTCTTATTAATACTTTAATGGCTGTAGCAGGAACATCTTTCCAACTTCGTTGCTCTGGCTTCTACTGGCCGCTGCTGCTTAGGTTTTCTTAACATTAGTCTATTGCCAACACTATGGCGCACATGTTGCCTTTTAATACCTTTCAGAGTTAATTTTCTTTGCATGTTGCTCCTGTGATCTTAGGGGCCAATTCTTTTTGCCACTGATTCTTGTTAGGTTCAGAGACATTGTGGATGGGAAAGATGGTAATTACTAGCTTGAGGTCTCATGTCAGAGCATTTGAGCTCAACTCGCAGCAAGTCTACAACTACCTGCATGAATTTAGTTAAGTTGCTAAAACTCACAGTCTGTCTTACCACTTTTGTGTAGGTAGGGGGAGCAACTCTACCTTTGAGCTACATTCCCAGCCCCACCACCACCTTTAATTTTAATGTATGTGTGCATGTGGTGGTGGTACTAGGGATTGAATCCAGGGACATTCTACCTCCAAGCTGTACTCCCAGCCCATTTTATTATTTATTTTAAGAGCGTCTTGCTAAGTTGCTGAGACTGGCCTTGAATGTGCAATCCTCCTGTCTCAGCCCCCAACTACTGAGATTAAAGTCCATACCTGACTTGTTTTTTCATCTATAAAATATGACAAAAGTAGCATATAACAGCTGTCGTGAGAACTACTTAATACACATAAAACAAACAAACAAAAAAAAAAAAACAGTATCGTGAGTTGGCTTTTCATCGCTGCGACCAAAATACCTGACAACAACAACTTTAAGGGGGACACCTTTGCTGTCACGCCGTCAGAGGTTTCAGTCCATGGTCGATTGACTCCGCTGCTTTGGACCTGAGGCAAGGCAGGACATCATGAGAGAATGATGTGGTGGAAGAGAGCTGCTTAGCTCTTGGTAGCCATGAGGAAGACAGAGAGCAAAGAAGGGACCACGGGGAGAAAAATTAAACCCTTCCCAGGGCACAGCCCCAAGGTCCCACTTGTCCAAGTGGATCCCACCTCCTGCCATTCCCACCACCTCCCAGGAGAGCAGGGATTCCTCAATGGATTGATCCACTGAAGAGGTCAGCGCCCTCAAGATCCAATCACTCTCCAAAGGCAATAATACCTCTGAGCACTGCTGTGTGGAAGGCTGCCTCGGGGATGTTCACGTCCAAAACATAACAGAGTCTGGCTATGGCAGGCATCAGCAAGGAAGCATCGATTGCTGTGCGGTCCTTGCCTTAGGGGGCTCACACCCCTTAGGCTGCAGTTGCTTCACTCATATAAGCCAAAGGGCCGCTGACTCTCAAAAGTACTTGAAAATAAAAATCTTATACTCTACTTGATGGTAATATTGAGTGGATATCGCAGCCAAATTCTGGGGAAGAGGGAGGAAAAGAATGAAAACTAATAATTTTAAAAGTAAATGAAACTTGCTGGGCATGGTTGTGGCACGCTTGTAATCCCAGCCTTCGAAAGGCTGAGACCAGAGGATCTTAGTTGGTGGACAGCCTCAGCTACTTAGCAAGGCCATTTGCAACTCAATGATGAAAATAAAAAGACTACAAAATAGGGCTGGGGTTGTAGCTTGGAGGTAGAATGCCCCTAAGGTCCATCCCCAGTACCGCAAAAAAAAAAAGTAAATAAAATTTTTAAAAAATAGTATCCCATTCAGTAAAGTGGGCAAATTTCTGATGGTTTCATTAGGCAATTCCAAAACTCCTAAGGAACATTTTTTCCCCTCTGAGATGAAAAATCTGGGAAATAACTGGACAGCCGTATAAGCTCAGTTTTTGAGACTGAATGCCACTGAACAGTGAAAAAGGCTTAAAAATGGAGAGCAAAACAAGGGGATGATGGTATCAGGGTATGGGAGTCTAGTGGAAGGCAATGCAATTCATCTTTTGTTCAGTATAAGAGGGGATGGGTGAGAAAGCTTTCTTTTTTGGTGTGTGTGTGTGTGTGTGTGTGTGTGTGTGTGTGTGTGTGTTTATACTCCACTAGTGATTGAACCCAGGGGCATACTACTTCTGAGCTACACTCCTAGCTCTATTTTATTTTGAAATAGGGTCTCACTAAGTTGCTGAGGGCCTTGACATGTTGCTGAGGCTGGCTTCAAACCATGATCCTCCTGCCTCAGCCTCCAAAGTACTAGGATTATAGGTGTGCGCCAAACACACATTTCTATTAAGACCAGTGAGAACACCTAATGATTACATTAACAAGAAGAAAACACCCAAGCACAAGATGAAGATCAAAAGGAAAATCTAATAATCAAGGAAGAAAAGAGCCTTGAGCTCCAGCTCTGCAGGCTTTCAGCTCACTTGTGATCTGGCATTTCAAACACAGCAGAATGGAAGCAGCATGCTACGTTTAGTGATCTCCATGCTCACCTACAAACGGAGATGATTTATAAAGGAGCACAATTCTGGAATGGGTTCAAAACAAGTGAAGGAAATGGCTGAGGATCAAGATTTAATTCACTCCTCACACTAAGCACAGGCTGACAATTTTAGTCAAGAAGATCCCATCAAGGGCATCTCCAACTCTTAGATTCCTCTGTTTTGCTCTATGGAAAACAGAAAAAATAATAAGGAAATAATATCCTTTAAAAATTATGATATATATATATACAATATGTTCCAGAAATAACCATCTGAATATGACATTTCTAAGTAATATTTACCACCCAAAACAAGCTAAGTGGCCTATTGTCTCTAACTCCTGCAATATAGATAGAATGACGTTTGCGTGGCTATATTTTCTTACAGATGAAAACCACAAAACCACAACTTATCTTTTGGTGAAGAGAAATAGCTCACCTGTCAATTCTTAAGAAATTATAGAATAAAATGACAAAAAGCACACACACACACACACACACACACACACACACACAGTTTCTTTGTTCTTTCTTCCTTTCTCCTTGACAGGTTGGCTTTCCCCTTGATATTCTACTTCCAGCATTTACAATTGGTCACCGCCAACTGGAAGACTTACCTTTCTGGTTCATTATTAACTGGCAACTTTCTCTTTTGGGGCCTTTTAAAGATTCTTATCACCTCTGCCACCTATATGGCTTACATTTGCATTTTAGCAGCTCACCTATGAATGCTGACTTTCCTTCTAGGTTATAAGAGTTATAAATCTCTACATAATAGTATTACATAATTGCAAATATGTGGCCAGAAAATATTAGATAGAAAGTCTTGCTGCTGAAAAGATTAACTATAAACATACAAGTATATGGATATATCTCATATAAAGAATGCTGTATAGGTAGAATATTGAATAGATTTATAAAGTATACCTGTATGTATATATAGTATGAAGAATACTGCAGATAGAATCACTGTTCTTTCCTGGAGAGCAGATGATTCTGTCATTTACAACCATCATTCAAGGGTCCACATTTTATTTTGAGAAGAAAATGTTGAAGTTTTATTAGCAAGATGTCCCAAGCCCCATATAACTAGCTTGTCTTATTTTTGACAAACATTAGTTTAAAAACTTACACTATTTCAAAGACTAGGCCAATTAGTTCCAAATGGCAGAATCAAAAGCACTACTATATGTCATCTATATGATCTATATATTACTAATATATATATATATATATATATATATGCATATATGTCATATATATACACATATATATAAATGAAAAGATTTTCAGATTTTCAGATTTTCAGAATGAGTATGGTTGCTAAGGGCATCACTATATTGACTGCACCTTTTTCTGCCTAAATATCTACTAAATTAAAACAAGAAGTAATCCAAGGTAAACCTCAACATGTGGTGGGTAAAAATGACTTAGATAGCAGTAAGGTCAACCCCAAGTGCCAGCAGGAGTCATAGACACGAAGGAAGACATAGACTTGCCTCCCCAATCCCCACTACGAGGGAAAGCAACTGCCCCCGGAGTTATCTGAAGCTGAACAGTCAGGTGTGATGGCAGGATGAGAATCTTTTCAGACAAAACATTTACTGATTGTATTCGTTTTCATGAGGCTACTGAGGGATAAACTCCCACAAAATACAGATGAAAAGCAGCAAACAGAAATTCTAATACAGAAGCAAAGCAATGGGGTTCCCAGCATCTGCGGAAGAGGAATCCAGAATGAAAGCCAGACCTCAGATCTACTGCTGATAGCGGAAAGGTACCAGGCGTCAGAAAGGATACTTCCAGGAAAAACAAAAACTAACCTTCTATCCGAACAGGTTTGTCTTGGCTAACAAAACAGAACAACTTTTTACAGAGATGTCAGCAAATAATAGAAGATTTAGACACAGGTTTAAAAGTTTAAACATACATTTTTAAAACAAATAAAAATTCAAGAAAAACAAAAAGGCGTTTATAAAACAGAAAAAGAATGAAATGTAATCATTGCAAATAACTTGAAAGAACAATGAATACATGCTTTCACATGTTTCCACAATGATCATGGTGAAAACTCTGGACAGAGATTTGAATTACTATTTGGAAAATGAGGGAGAGAAGAAACTTCAGAGATGCCCAAACCACCACCTACCACAAGAGGAAACCCACAGACATCTAAAGGGGGGAATCAAGAGAAGGTAATACAGGTACTTACTATGTGGAAAGTAAATACCAGAATAAACTACTCAAGGAGTACAAAGTGACTGTTTCTAGAGACATGGTTTTTAGTCTAAATCTGTTAGCAGTACTAGGTTTTTAAAATCATGTACACAAATGATTTTGTTACAAAATAAAATTTTCAAAATGCCAACAATCTATTTTTAAAAAAGCTTTTTGACATTAAAAAAAAAAAAAAACAACCCTCCCTCCTAATGACTGTATCAGGATTCATGAAAAAACAGTGCGGGTATTAAAAAGATGTACTTTTAAAAACAAGATAGATGGAATAAACTTAGACATAACTACTGTTTAAATTATCTTCAGATTAAATTTGCTTACTTAGCAAATTAAACACAAATAGGAGCGAAAGAGAGAGGAAAAGAGACGCCTCATTTTTAATTCATGGTTTCAGCAAGCTGCTTTTCCTATCTCTGACTTGAATTCCTAATTAAAGAACAAAATCTAATAAAAAATTTGATGTCATTCTTTTCTGCAAAAGACTAACAGTATCACTCAAGGGGAATCAAAACATGTTTACCATATACCAAGGTGAATATTAATTCATCTATTTCTAAGTCCAATGTGCTTTTTCAAAAAACACACGAGTATGTCCAGGGCAAAACACTGGTTGGTTCTCCCACTGAGTCAAGTGTAGCCAGGCAACTTCATTAAAGTATGTCCTGAAATAGCAATGGCCATTAGCACGCAGTTCTCCAGAGGTGTTCCTCTTGGGCAGGACAACAGGGGCAGGCTTTGCCAAAAACAGTACGTGTGCATCCTCTTGACTCTTCTCCTTGAGTATAGTTAGCCCAGTGAGTGCAGCTGTAGCCTTATCTTACTTAGTTCTTAAGTATTCAATGCATTGATGTACAAATTACTCAGTGAGTCAGCATCAGATACTCCATTTCCTTTTATTTATTTATTTTTTTTAATTTAATTTAATTTAATTTTATTTTATTGGTGCACTGTATTCATACATCATAGTGGGATACAAACTTTTGTAGACATACATGCACACATCGCCCAGTCAGCCCCCACCCAATCCCCACCCCATTCTCTCCCCTTCCCTCCTTCCCATGCTTGGCTTAGTGGTTGACATCTAGTATTATAGCAGTTTATCCAAAATTAAAAATGTTAATCTCACATAACAGTTTCATTTGTCTGATACCAAGCTTTTGACGACTTAAAGATAACATTTCAATATTTCTTTTTGCTTTCTTTCCTACCAGAGGATTTTTTTTTGTTTTTTTAGGTGAAACTATCATATATTTATATATTTATTTTTCAGAAAAAAAATCTATCCTAATATGGAATATGTATTCTAGATACCCAAAACAATCTTGAAAAAGAACAAAGCTAGCAGATATATATTTTCTGATTTCAAACCATATAAAGCTACAATAATTGAAACAGTGTAGTACTGTTCTAAAGGCAGATATATAAACCATTGGAGTTAAATACAAGCCTAGAGCTAAAATCTTCCCTATATTGCCAAGTTATTTTTGACAAGGTTTCCATGAACATTTGGTGGTGGAAATAATAATCTTTTAATTAAATATTGTTGAAAAATAATAATTACATGGAAAAGAATAAAATTGGACCCTTACCTAATCCCACATACAAGTATTAACTCAAAATAGATAAAAGACCTAAATATATATCTTAAGACTATAAACTTTTAGAAGAAAATCTGGGTCATAAAACCTCGCAACATTGAAATTGGCAGTGATTTCTTGGATATGATTTCAATGGCACAGGCAACAGAAGAATATACAAACTCCCTAAAAAATAATAAAAAAAAATATTGTATATCCAAAGACAATGTAAACAGAGTTAAAAGTTACTAATAGAATTCGATAAAATATTTCCAAATGCTATATCTGAAGGTATATTAATATTCCAACTAGAAATCCTAAAAATTAACAACAATAAAGGCAAACAATACAATTTAGAGATAGGTAAAAGACTAACATAAATAATGAATCTCCACAGATAACCAATCTTAGTTGTCTGTTGGATGGAAAGTCTTGTTTCTCTGGTTCTGGTGAGTGTTACCAATTTCTTCTTTGTAGTTAATCTCTTTGAGTATTTTCTCTAGCGCTGGTTTTGAAGACATAAATTCCTTCAGTTTCTGTTTGTCATGGAAGCTTCTTATTTCTCCATCTAATTTGATAGAAAGTTTTGCTGGATAGGAAATTTTTGGCTGGAAGTTGTTTTCTTTCAGAGTTTGGAATATGTTACTCCAAGCCCTTCTGGCTCTCATGACTTGGTTTGGGAAGTCTGGAGTGATTCTACTTGGTTTGCCTCTGAATGTCACTTGGCCCTTTGTTTTTGTTGCCTTTAAGATTCTCTGCTTGGCTTCCACATTGGTCATTTTGACAATTATATGGCGTGGGGATCCTCTTCTCTGATCCTGTCTAAAGGGAGTTCTATAAGTTTCCTGGACCTGTGTATCAACCTCTTGCTCTAAGTTTGGAAAATTTTCTGCTATTACTTCCTTGAAGAGATTGTTGATCCCTTTGGTTTCACTTTCTTTTCCCTCCTCTATTCCAATTATTCTTAGGTTAGCTCTCTTAAGATGGGCCCATATTTCTTCAATGTCAGATTCCTGCTGTTGTATATTTTTTTCTAGATTAGAAACTATGTGTTCATTTTTGGATTGCTCATCTTCTAAGAGCGAGATTCTGTTCTCCATGTGGTCTAATCGGTTGTTTGTGCTTTGAATTGAGGCCTTTACTTCATTAATCGCATCCTTTATCTCTTTTTGGCTCTCTCTGAGTTCTTTTCGAAGCACCTCTATTATTTCTATAGTTATTTTCCTGATTTGATCTTCTAGAAATCTCTGATTTTCTGTTTTATCAGGTTCTGATGTTGTGGGGTTGTGGGCATTCATTGCCCCAGTGTTATTCCTCTTTCCCATGATTTCGGAGGTTTGTGCCTTCTCTGGGTTCTTCCCTTGGGTCACTATGACTTCACTTAAGGTGCTCTGGATCTCGAGTCTGTAGTATCTCAGACCCCACTACTCCTTTACTGGGTTGTATCACAGAGTCTCCGACCCAGGGAGTCGATAGAGGCTGCTTTAAACTATGGGGGGTGCCAGGTTGCACATTCTCCTATGGTGTGATATCTCTGCCACCCCCACTCTCTCACTGGGTCAAGTCCCAGGGGGTACAGTACTGGGATTTCTCCTCTGTGGCCCGCAATTTGACTCACTGTTCTTGAGTACGCAGATGTAGCTGTACTGGACTCGGTGAATTCACTGCTGCTGCCGCTGGTGGCAATATGGCGCCGCTGCCACGCCCTCGGCCGTGAGGCTGGCGTATTTTTTCTTCTCTGGTTTTGAGTTCCACTTTGAGTTCCTGCAGCGTGTGCTGAGCTCAGCCACTGGGAGCTCTAAATGCTCTCTGCGCCGAAAGATCCCGCCTGGCTGTTCCGCAGCGGCTCACCTTGACTTGCTGTAGCCGTCCGGTGAGTTTGCCGCTGCCGCCGGCAGTATGGCGCTGCTGCCGCGTCCTCGGGCGCGTGTATCTCCTCTGTGGCTCTGAGCTCTGTTCTCAGTCCGCTTTCTCTCTGGAGCCTGGTGGTTTTTTTGTGTTTCTGGCGATGGTGTTTTCTGGCTATGAAAGGCGCTGGTTTTGTGGTAATGGAGATTGGTTGTTAGCGGGGCTCTTAAGCCCCGCTTTTCTCGGTCGCCATCTTCCTCCATTTCCTTTTAAAAGGTAAAACTAGATCTATTTTCTTTCTTTTTTTGGTGGTACTGGGGTGGAACCCAGCGGCCTTCTACCTTCGGGCTATACTCCCAGACCTGTTTTATAATTTATTTGGAAACAGGGTCTCACTAAGTTGCTGAGAGCCTCACTAAGTAGCTGAGGCTGGCTTCGAACCTGTGCGATCCTCCTGTCTCAGCCTCCCAAGCGCAGGGATTACAAGTGTGCGCCACCACGCCCGGCAGATCTATGTTTTTAAAAGAAAAAGGACCCAATGCATATGTGTAATGGCATGTGAATTTCTGCAGAGGACTTTAAAGAAGAGAATACTTACTAAAAGAGCCAACTGCCTCCTCCTCATGCTCTGTGACGTCTGCAAAAGGAGACAGAAAAGTCTCCACCCTTTACATTGCAGATTTGTTTAATGTAAATTAAACACCAATGTGTTAATCATTACTTCCACAGTCAGAAAAAATAATCTGAATTTACCACCAGGTGTCAGAACTTCAGCACTCACAGAAAAAAAAAAAAAAAAAAAAAAAAGGTTATTAGAATGAGAGTGGTAATGACGTTAAGGTACCATCATCATGTTCTACAGCAAATCCCACACAGCTTTAAATGTGTCTCGAGGAATCAGATCCATTACATACATATTATATGGCTGAACGTAGTGAAACACACACTATACACACACATGCATTTTGTACTGCAATAGGTACTTGAATCAGAAATACAATGTCTAAACAGTATGAGCATGCCACAGGTAATTCCAGCAATAAATGGCACTAAAGCAGTGACTTGCAATTGTGGGAAGTACCAGCATAGCAAGACAGTCACCTAGGGGGCTTTTCAAATCATGTCTCTCCTTCTCATCCTTTGAGGGTGTGTATGTGTTTATATGTGTGTGGGGGGGGGGAGCAAAACACAGTGCTTAGTAATGTCTGTTGAAGTGAAAGTAAGGGTTATAGCAAATGTGGTCCATCTCTTGTTCTTGTTGCCCAGGACCAGTCCATCAGTTCATACAAGGAGCCCTCACATCAGACTGCCATGACAGTAAAGACTCGAGCCCGGAGGAGGCACGCTGTGATGAACACACGCGCACCTGACGTGGGCCCTGCTGTTGCGGGACAGCAAGATCTTGGGCAGGTCACTGCAGCTCCGCAGGGGTCTTCCTCATCTTGACATGAGCACCATCTCTCAGGTCACTAGCAAAAGGCCCAATGCCTTGTTTTCTTCTAGCTGGTTCCTAATCCATAAGGGCGGGAGCGTTCTGAACCTTACAGGTAGTCTCATCAACTCATGAAAATCCTAGCAATCAATTAAGGCTCATTTTATAATTTTTATATTTTAAGCATAACTACAGGTCTTAATTTAAATGTGTAGGATGTGCACTGCATTCTACAGAAGTGAATAGCAGATGCTGACTTAGCTTGGCATTTTCAAGAAAGTCTGCTCCTCACATTATAAAGATGTTTTTTTATAGATTTATCTATAGTAAAAAAAAATCCAAATATTCCATAGCAGGTAAGAGATTCATGATAAACCTTGTTGATAGGAGACTATTCAACTATTTGAATTACTTACATAGAAAGTAGAAGTGTATGCACGTTACAATCCTTTATAAACACTACACAGTACAGTTCACCAGATTCATGGATTCTGAATCCATGGATTCAATGTGGATCCAAAATATTCCAAACATTTGTACTGAACATGTACAGACTTTTCCTTGTCATTATGCCCCATATAGTATAGAAACTATCTGCATAGCATTGCCTCCTGTTGAGTATTTTAAGTACATATGCATAGGTTATATGTAAATCCCATCTTCCTCTCCGCTACCCTCCTTCCTCTCCTGAGACAGGGTCTTCCTTTGTTGCCCAGATTCGTTTCAACCTCATGAGCACAAGCAATTCCCCCCCACCCCAAATTTGTCATTCTCTGTAAAGTACTTGAGCATCTGCGGCTTTGGGTCCCCAAGGGGATCTTGGAACAAGTCCCCCACAGATACTGAGCATTGACGTAGGCATGCTTAATGAGAAGGGAGAAAAAGACAATAGTTATGCCTAAGTGGTGGGTTAACTCGAGGTTTCCAAGGTGCAACCCGATGAATGGAAGGAACAAACGAGCAGTGAGGACAGTGGGAATGGAAGCACACGTGCCCTTTCAACGACACTCTGTTTCTTAACACCACCAAGGCCATGGAACAACAATTTGTCAGTTTATGTTCCCTGGATATGGGACTACTTTCTTTTAGATTTTTTTTTTTTTTTTTTACTTTGCAAAGTTTCTACAGTAACCATGTAATACCTTCATATGCAGAACTATTTAAAAACAAAGGTAGCCACAGGAATAAAATTCAGAAAATGACCTTTATATTTCATTCATGATAGGATATTTAAATCACTGTATTTTAGGCAGGAGGCAAGTGGGGAGTGTTTTTTTTTTTACAAACTTATAGTATTAATAATAAAAATATCTAACAAATTAAGAACCAAAGGAGGAAAAAAGACACCCGTCATTTTACTTCCAGTTTTTGAGAGATGTATAAAAGGACGTTATTCCTTTTATACATCATGAGAAGGGCTCCAGCTGTGATAATGGTGAAAAAGTCAGGCCAGGGCTTCCTAGAGGCATCACTCTAGTGTGGGGAGCTCAGCAGTCCTGGTATCCACAGTAAGTACCTTCGGGGACCAAAGCTAAACATTTGAGCTGAGTGGACAGGGGAGGCTTCGGAAGGGAAAATACTTCAGTGCAGATGGGATGAAGCGACATCTGAGACAAGAATCCAGCAGCCCAGATTCTAGTTGCTAAGGCCAGGATCAGTAGGTGTAGATGAGCTAGCCAGTAGCCAAACTGGGGCGAGACACAGCCAGCACTATTCAGGACTGAGTAACAGCAGCCTTTTCACAAGCTGCTTTAAGAGACTTCTCTGAGGGAATCACCCTTTTTAGTGGTCCTGGAGGGAATCTTGGGAATGACTACAGCATGCTCCGTCCACCTTGAAATTCACATGGGAGATCTTGAAGACCAGGTTAGCTCACCAAGAGGAAAATGATGACACTCCGGACCCCAGAGCCTGTGCAGGATCCTCCTCAGGCACTGGGTGTTGGTCATTAACCCTCTAAGCCAGGTCAAGTCACGATGATCCAGGGTTTTTCCCAGTTGGCCCACATCACCGTCCCAAGAAACGTCCAGGTACCAAAATGTGCAATTTGCCTTAAGAAGCCACACAAATAACCAGCCATCCCTAATACATGAGTATGTGGCTAAATTAGCCAAGCAGGATACTTTATTAGGTGACTAGACAAACAGCTCTCAACGGAATGGCTCCTCTATGATCATTTATTAGGTAGTCTGACATATGAATCATACATTAAGTTCACAATTTGCAGTTAAACCAAACTTCAAACAAAATAATGGCTTTTTGTTATTACACAAAATGTTATTATCGGCCATTTTAATATATTCTGGTTAGGAAATGAAACAGATATTTGCAGATTATCATGAGGTCTATAATCGTTTTTTCTTTTTTTTCCAATACTGGGGATGGAAACCAGGGGCATTCTACCTCTAAGCTACACCTCCAGCCCTATATTTTTAATTCTTTATTTTGAAACAGGGTCTCACTGAGTTGCAAAGGGCCTAAGTAGCTGAGGCTGTCTGTGAATTGTGATCCTCCTCTTTCAGCCTCCCAGATGCTGGGATTACAAGCATGTGCCACTACGCCCAGCTCCATAATCTTTTAAAACACAATTAAATTCTTTTTGGTTGGTAGTATTAAAGAATGAACCCAAGAGTATTCTACCTTTTTTTTTTTTAATTTGAAATCATATCTCACTAAATTGCTGAGGCCTGGCCTCAAGTCAGTGATCCTCCTGTGCCATCCTCCCAAAGTACAAGGATTACAGGCATGTACCACTATGCATGGCACAAATGCCTTTTTCAATACCCATCTACCTGGGCAGTAACTTCTCATCCTCCAGTTCCTGAATTTTCTTATTCCCACAGGAAATACCAGGCCTTCTAAACAGTCTTTGGCTATTCAGGGGTCACTTTACCTAACTCACAACGCAGGCTCAAAAAGACATTGAACAAGTGAAATAAACGGCAAGTTCTGTCTACTAACATCCAAGAATCTAACTCAGGTGATCGCTAAGGCCCTTACACATCGCTCATTTATCCTTATTTCAGTCATGATTCTAATAAACTTATCTGGTTTCCTTTTTTGGCAAGTCAGAGGGAAACAATTAACAAATTATATATAAAAAATTATCAGTCAAAGCCAGCTTCACTGGCTTAAGAGAGCCTGTTTCCAAATAAAAATATAAAATAGGTCTGGAGTGTAGCCCGAAGGTAGAAGGGGTTCCAGGAACCCCAGGTACCAACCAAAAAAAAAAAAAAAAAAAAAGTATCAGTACAAAGTTAATAACAAAGAAGCTGTGGTCTGGGAAAATGCTCTGGATACAGGCAGAACTGGACAGTGGCCACTTGGCAAAGTGGGAAAGCTACCAGCTCCGGTGAATGGAACAGCAAAGGGTCACTGTGTCACGGACACTCTGGAGGGGGATGTCAAACCATCCGAGTTATATTCTAGTCAGAATAATTATCTAAGGTAACAAACCAAGCCAGCAAAGTTACGCTGTATTCAGAATAATTTATTTAAGACAATAAAGTACTAAATATACTTTAGAAATACTTTTGCTCAAAATTAGTTGAAAATTATTAATGTGTAGAAAGTGAAAAGATTTCCTCTCAAGTCATCTCAAGATGACATGGACATATGGTAACACAATTAACTTTAGTGATTTATGGTAAATAAAAAGAAAGCTTGACTTTACGGCTGAAAATTGAAAATAATTACAGGCATATCTCTACACAAAATACAATCCCAAGTTTCAAGGGCTTGACATAAACCAACTGCTGTCAAGGTAAGTATTTAAAGAGACTGAAATCACTACCTACTAGTGGGAGAGGAAAAAAAAATACACAGAAAGGGAGAGGTAATAAACTAGAAAAATGAATGAAAGAATGTGAGCAAGAAAACCTAAAGGTGCTTTTACAAACAGAAATTCAGGTGCAAGGAACAGAAACAAACTTTTCTAGGAACGTGACCTGAGAAATGTACCTGAGAAAGTGACTTAAATTATAAATCAAAAAATGACAACAAGCCCCATCATTTAGTCCAGATGTTATCTAACCCTTCAGATTCACTAGGTACAATGGTGTTCATCATTTCCCATCAGAAAGAAATGTGGGACAAACAAATTAGTGGTTGTATAGAGACAGTTTCAAATAATTCCCTGGAAGGTCAGGATCAGAAAAATAGTATCTTGCTATGTGTTGATATTTTTTTAAAAAATTCTATGTATAGAAGGGATAGGATATATTTTTAAATGAGCAGTAGAACTGCAAACTTTCAAGTTAGTAGATCTAAAAATGCTGAATAACTTCTCAGACTCATTATTTCAGCATTAGGGCTGGCCAACTCCTAATACAGGGGTTATCAACTGTGCTCTGTGGCCCAGGAGGGACAAAGCTAGCGGAGCTTGCAGTGGCTCTTCCACCACTGGTGTCTAATATTATAAGTACCTTCAATTTCTTGGAAAGATTTCTTTCATAATTATGTTTTTTTTTTTTTTAAGAAGGGGTCTCGATCCTGCTAAATTGTCCAGGTGAGGTGCTAACTTGTGATCCTTTTGCCTCGGCTCTTTGAGTAGTTGGAATTGTGTGTGTGCGCCACCACACCTGGCAAGAATTCTGTTTCTTAAAAAATTATCTCATCTACCCTTGTTGACGCACAATGAGAAAATCCAGATGAGACAGGGTAAGCTTCCCAGGCAGACTTGACTATTTTGCAGCCAGGAGCAGGCCCTCTCCTCTTCCCACTTTGCTTGTATTTACTGCTATGATCTTTTGTACAACTGGGGAAAAATCTGGTCTAATTCAAGTAATCCCTAGTTCTGCCCACACACCAATCTAATAACTTTATAAAGAAATTAAGCCTGGGTAGGGGGTATATATAGCTCAGTCTTAGAACAATTGTTTAGCATGGAGAAGGCCCTGGATTCAATCCCTAGAACTGCAAAACAACAAAAACAATCAGAAAAAAACATGAATTTTGAAGTACCTTCCAAAAAATTACTGTAGCAATACCTAGCAGTCTACAAGAAAAAGACTGCTTCTAAACTAATGTAATGACATTTAATTGATGATTTTTTAGACTCGTGAGACCTTCTAAAGTGTTGACACTAAAACATGTCATAGAAAATGTTCTAGGTATACACGCATATACAGTAATAGTTATAAATTGAGTTAAGAAGCAAGTATACACAGTAAAAAGAAAATGTGCTGTGAGCCTAAGGCTGATTTTCACCACCAATATCTAATAATGTAACAGTTCAAATCATGATTTCCTGATGAATACATGAGTTTTGTTTCTTTCTTTCTTTGTGGTTTTTTTTGTTTTTTTTTAATACTGGGGATGGAACCCAGAGACATTCAACCTTTGAGCCATATCTCCAGTCCTTTTTGTATTGAAACAGGGTCTCACTAGGTTGCTGAGTCTCACTATATTGCTATGGCTGCCCTAAACCTGTGATTCTCTTGTCTCAGCCTCTAAAGTACTAGGATTACAGGCATGTGCCACAACTCCCAGCTGAAAAGATTTTAAAAAGAGATAAAAATGAAGGAACAGAAATCTAAGAAAACTGTAAGAAATGAGATAAATACAGTGTAAAATGAAGTCAATTACAGACAGGAGAATTTAACACCTAAAGTGGCACATTTAGGTCAGGTACTCTCCTAAAACCATTTGCCAGTGCCCTCTGTTGACTAAAGGATGGCAAGTAGTTTTTGCTGGTAGCAGGTGTGGACTTTTTTTTTAAGCAAAGAACATTAAAAGGTTGAAACTGTAATGATGCCATTTACAGATTTAACCAAGAGTTCTGATAGTCTTTCATCCATCTTCAAGATCTGATAATTGGAAAACAAAGACACGATGAATAAAAAAGAGGCTAGTTTTAAAAATAAGAATTCTTTCCTTTTTTTCTTCTGTAGTGACTACCGGGGATCAGACCCAGGGCCTCGCACATGCTAGGCAAGCCCCATACCACTGAGATATGCCCTCAGCAACCCTTCCAAAAAATTCTTAAAAGTTGTCCCAGCATGTAAATGATAAACATAGAGTAAATTCGTATCTGTCATTAGATTATTTTTTAAATTCAAAGGGAAAAATTGAGAATGACTACCTATCTGTAAAAATGTGAATGATCAAAATAGTAGACAAAATAGTTTTCACAGACTATGAATAAAGTTCAATTTGAAATGTTCATCTGAAACAATATTCAACCATCAAGAGGAAGCAACTCAAAGGCCATCACACAGTTTATAAACCAGCTTGAAGGAGCCATCCAGACTTTGCCCTGCCGAACTTTCTCTGGGCGATAATTAGACAGGTCCTCGTAGATGATGTACTGCGTGCAGAAGCGCTGGTCGGAATCGGGCTTGGCATGGTAGGCGACTGTGTTGACGGTCTGAGTCACATCACTGTCTGGCTTGGGCTTTCTACTGAGGACCTGGCCCCCTGATGCGCAGACCAGCTTAATGAGGTCATCCTTGGGATGATGTTTGAAGGATCCCCCAAAATAGAAGTAGCATCCATCAAATAGCCTTGGCAACTACAATAACAAAATAAATTGTTAAAAGTTCCAAGTCAAAATATTTAAAAACACTGCATAGGAATGAAGGAAATAAAAACAACAGTTATAAGCAGGTAAGAGGCTACTTAATGAGGTGCTGGCACAAAATGTTTTTCAATAGAACTAACTGGATCAAGAAAAATCCTTATGCAAATATGAATCAGTTAGTATCTCAGTTCCCTTCCATTGTCTAAAATTTTAGGTGTTCTTTGTACTGAAATAACAATGTGTGTGTGTGTGTGTGTGTGTGTGTGTGTGTGTGTGTGTGTGTGTGTGTAGGATAATGGAATATTATCCATTAAAACTGTAATATGTGGCAATAAAGACATATGGTAACTAAATCTGAGCAGCAGCTGTATGTCTTCTTTCAAGCTACTTCCTGTATCTAGATTTACCTCAGATTCTGAAAGGTTTATGGGAGTGTTCAGGATGCCAGAAATCCATTAACAGTATGAAATTATTGCCTTCTGGATTTTACTACACATTGTGCTCATCTTTCAGAATCAAGTGCTTGAAACAAGCACAATTAAAATTTTAATCAGTCACCTGTACTTGCTAAAAGGGCAGAATAGGTTTCTCCCGATGGTGATAATAATATGAAGTCATAATAAGAACAATGAAAGTAGTAGCGAAAGAACAATACCAGCTGCTCTCTGTTGCGCCGGCTTCTCTGCGGGCCTTTAGGGATTTCATACTTTTCTTCCTGCTCACATGCTTTACTTTGCAGACAGGCTGTGACCCCTGGCAAAACACAAGGACAAAATAAATATCAAGTGAACATTATTTTTCTCTCATTGAAATTAAGCAATTTACCTAAGTGGTTCTTCTTCTTCATGGTTGTGCTAAGTATTGTTCTGATATAAAAAACTTTACCCAGGCCAAAAGAAGACAGTAAAACTGGCTTTCCATTTAAAGAACATTTTAAAAATCCTGCTTTTAGAGGATGAAGAAATACATTAATACTGAACACAACTTTAAACTTCTTTCCAAAACACCTAAACCTATTTCAAGCACAAGAATAGATATTAACAGTTTGACTAACAGCAATTAACCAAATGAAGGAAGAATAAAAAGTCCATCCATCATACAGCTACTCGGGAGGCAGAGGAAGGGGGATCACAAGGTTGAAGCCAGCCTGCACAACTTGCAAGACCCTATCTCAAAAAATGAACCCAGGACGTTGTTCAGTGGGAGAGCGCTCTGTGGAGTCAGTCCCCAGGACCCTCCCCCCCAAACACACACTCATTATCCAGCCCACTGCACAATGCCTGAACTGAGCACACACCATCTGACTGCACAATGCCTGAACTGAGCACACACCATCTGACTGCTCTCTCGGGAAGTCATGTCTAATATCCTGTTAGCCCACAAAGGGTCCAACACCTGGAAAAGTGCTTCAGTCCAGAGCACCTAGCTCAGCTGTCCATACAACAGGGGCTCAACAGTACCTGGCAAAGTCAACAACAAGCAGAGCCTGGGACTTGCCTGGGATTTGACACTGAAGTCACTAGTTTACAGAAGATTTGGTTAGTCTTTGAAAAGAAAAGAAAAAGCACATTCTTCTGCTGGCATACATGACTGTTCAATTTCAGTTTTAAAAAACAAGAGAAGCCGGGTGTGGTGGCACACACTTATAATCCCCGCGCTTGGGAGGCGGAGACAGGAGGATGGCACAGGTTCGAAGCCAGCCTTGCTGACTTAAGAGGCCCGGTTTCCAAAAGAAACAAACAAACAAAAAAAGTCTGGGAGTGTAGCCCGGAGGTAGAAAGATTTCCAAAAACCCCAGTACCACCAAAACAAACAAACAAACAAACAAACAAACAAACAAACAAACAAAACAAGACAGTAGAGAGCTCAGCCTGGTACAATTTGAAGCCATTCTCTAACTGGCTCCTGGGAGAGGAACCCTAAGCAGGGTCATTAGCTGACAGCCAGCACCAACTGTGTGTGAAGCTATGTTCTAGAAACAGCACTGGCCTCAGCAAGCCAAAGACTACTCCGATCAGAGGACCCGGTCAGGTGGATCTAAGGCCACATCTTAGGAGACTGTCCCCATCAAGGGAGAGAACTGATGGTGTTTGTATTAGCATACCCTTGGCTTTGGTAGTGTACAACTAAATTCAAGTTCTACAGTCTTTATGAGTTAGTTATTCCAGTTATTTTCTTTGACATAATTATTTAAAACTCTTTAAGTCTTAGCTTTGTCATCTACGAAAAGAAAAAAAATGAAAGTATCAATACTACCTATTTCAGAGAACTTCTATGGACAAAATACATGAAATATTCTAAAAACTGGATTCTGTAAGAGTATCTTCATAATAAAAACAAAACTTTGACATATTTGCTTTTGTTTTTGAGATTGTTACGCTCATTAACTTTAGTTTTATCACTGAAAACACTATAAGGTTCTGTTAAAAACAAAATGAAAACATTAAGTACATAGCACACATAAGACTTCTTAGTTAATAGTCCAAATTCTTAGCTGTTTGGTTTATTGTGGGTGGGGGGGTGTCTGGGGATGGAACCCAGGGGCATTTGACCTCCGAGCTACACCCCCTGCCTTATTTTTTATTCTTTATTTTGAAACAGGGTCTCACTGAGTTGCAGAGAGCCTCACTAAGTAGCTGAGGCTGTCTGCGAACTGCGATCCTCCAGTCTCAGCCTCCAGAATGCTGGGATTACAAGCGTGTGCCACCACGCCTGGCCTTTTTTTGTCTTTTTGTGGGTCTTGGGATGGAACCCAGGGGCATTTGACCTCTGAGCTACATCCCTTGCCCTATTTTTTTATTCTTTATTTTGAAACAGGGTCTCACTAAGTTGCAGAGGGCCTCCGTGAAGCGTGATCCTCCAGGTCTCAACCTCCCCAATGCTAGGATTACAAGCGTGTGCCACCATGCCCGGCTTCTTAGCTGTTTTAAAGTAATTTCAGATAAACTTAACTGAATTTATGGTACGTGAATATCTACTTTCTTTTTATGTGTGTGATACCGGGGATAAAACCCAGAGGCCTTTTACCTCCTGGATACGTTTCCAGACCTATTTTATATTTTATTTGGAAATATGGTCTAAGTTACTGAAAGTCTCACTAAGTAGCTGAGGGTAACTTCGAACCTGCACCCTCCTTCTGTCTTGGCCTCCCAAGTACTGGGATTACAAGTGTGTGACACCATGCCTGGCCACGTGAATATCTACTTTCAACTGAGAATTAGGCACATATGCTGGAAATACACTGATTAAACATTATACCAGAAAATATGAAAAATGCCAGTGATGAAATACTGCCCAGCAAATCCCTACTTAAGAAATAGAATGACTATAATGCAGAACCACTTGTCCTGTAAACTCTGCATACGTCTGTAAAAGGACTCCTTTTTATCCTAAGAGTGCCCAGAACCGATCGCTAACTGGCTACATATACTGGAGCTATCAAGGGTTTGCATTTGGCATAAACAGATTCATTTGTATGTAAGAAAGAAAAAGTCTCATGATCAATAACAGTCACCATGAAAATAGAAATACTTGACAAGACAGACATTCAATACTTTGTAAGAGTAATAGTTCAGTTTAAACTGACCTAGACTTTATGAGATAACTTTTTTAAAATTTTCTTTTCTATTATCCAAAACTGACAATAAAACTACATCTTTTTTATACCTTGGTATTCTTTATGTATTTTATTACTAAGCACTTACTATGTACAAAAGAAATACAGTTTCTATCCCTAAAAAGGGAAGTCTTACTCAATTTTTATATTCCAGATGTTTCCTGACACTCTTTAGATCCATATTATTTTCTTACACTTTCATTAAAATTGGAAGGCTTTATTTTAGTTGGAAGTGCTTAATTTAATTATTGATTTATTTTCCTTTATCAAAAAGTGAGTAATCCATTATCAAGCTTAATTTTTCATTCACTTTTGTAATTCTGCTCACAGGTTAAAATACTAAGGATGCCACAGACAAGCTCAAGTCAAGACACACATGGATGGTAAGGGAATGAAAAAAATGTCAGAGTATATTTCTCTCAAGTATTGGATGCAGGACAAATTTATCTTAAACATTTTAAAAACTGCCAGATACTCTGAAAATATTAGTGATTTGGAGGTAGTTATGAGATCCAAAATTACAAGTAGAAAATAGTGCATAACTAGAGTTATATATATAGTTCTTTGTACTTCTGATATTCAATGTAAATGGAATTATTAAATATTGAAAGAAAAAGTAGATTATCATTAAGAAAATATGGAACATGTTTTATTGTTACTTATCTAGGCACAAATCGGTAGGATGTATGTATTAAGTTTATTCTTCTTACACCTGTAAATATTCTAAGACAAAACTCTTTTCTCATAAAGTTTCATTAGTGGAGACGCATCATCATTTTATAAAACTGCGAGTGCTGTGTTCTCCAACATTCATTCTAGAAGCAGAATGCATCACTACAATAAGAATATGTAAGTACTGTCCAGTAATCTGAAACCTTTAATTTTCCACAACTTAAAATAGTCATAATCAGGTTGGGCATGGTGTCGCATGCGTGTAATCCCAGAGCTTGGGAGGCTGAGACAGGAGAATCGCACAAGGTTCGAAGCCAGCCTCAGCTACTTAATGAGGCTCTCAGCAACTTAGTGAGACCCTGTTTCCAAATAAAATATAAAATAGGTCTGGGAGTGTAGCCCGGAGGTATATACTTGTTTGACCTCAGCTGGGAGCAAGCTCACCAGGCAACCCAAATTCTAAGCTACTTTTGGTATGTCTACAAAGTTGCTTAAATCTTGATTCTGGGGTTATGAAATTGTAGAAACTATGAACACTGAAGACTTACTGTATGTTATTTCTATTTCAGGGGAAGAAACTGAAGCACAAAGAAGTTAACTGACTTACAGCCATCCAGCTAATAAGTGGTAGACTAGAATTTGAACACATGTCCATCAAATTTTCTAACACCTAAACATTTTACACTGAAATATAACTTTCTAGTAAATAAACCTTGAGCTTTAAAAGGCATGATAGTCAATATACTAAATGCTCTAAATGAATTTCCCAAAATGTTGCATAATATGTAACACAAGACTTCAAGAACTGAAAAACTGACACTCAAATTCAAATTCAACATGCACACTACAAACAAATATAATTCTGGATCACGTGTTTCTTAATTTGTTAAAGCACTACAGCACAGGGAAAACCAACAAAGGACTCATATCACCGAGTTTTCCAAGCTGAGGTTCTGAATCCTATTATTCTAACTTATATGATAAAATTATTGTTTTTTGCATGTAGTAGATTTTGTGTGTATGTGGTACTGGGGATTGAACCCAGGGGCATTCTACCTCTGAGCTACACCCCCAGATCCATTTTTTATTCTTTATTTTGAAACACGGTTTCACTAAGTTGCTGAGAGCCTCACTAGGCAGCTGAAGCTGGCTTCAAACCTGAGCAATCCTCCTGTCTCAGTACTGGGATTACAAGTGTGTGCCACCATGCCCAGCTAATAAAAATTTAAATGCCCAAAAACTTAGTAATTGCTTACTGAGTAAAACTATCTGGTGTAGGTAATACAAAACTATTAACTCTGCTCTATATTGAACATGAAACTAAAAATACCAGAAATCATCCTATAAATAGCCACTGTACTATCATGATACCATATATTGTTTTTACACTAAACATGGACTCAAAAGATATTACTAGTCTAGCAAAATCACTGACTTAAATTGATAATTTTACATGTGATTACTGTTAACTTTTTATCACTCGAGGACGCAGTCCCCTTTCGGATGAAGTTTGTGTAGCATCTGAAATGCTTTCTTTACGTCAATGAGTCTGGCAGCACATAAAGCCAGGGACCCAGTGCTGAGCACTGCTACAGCACCTATGATTCCAGGAGGGGCTAACCTCTAACTACAGAAGTAGGTAAGTGGACCGTGCCTATGCTGGCCGCGTATCCATTCTATGGGTTTACCTGACGATTACCTAAGCGATCACAAGGAACACAAAGAAACGGCATTTGCTGATCCTGACAATGTGCTGAAGCCAGTCAGGCAACGTAAGACGGCAGACACCGAGAGGGCGCAGGGCACGTCCATGGGAGGCACCACTGCTGTTACCATGTAAGCGTAGCTCAAGTCATAAAATCTTCAACTGTGTAGCTGAAGTTGGGCAGCTGGTCACTAAATTTCTACAGGGTAAAAAAAATCCAAAGCTCGAATCATATTTACTGAACCAAACAAGCACATTCTGCTGATACTGTCTTACTCCAAGTCACAATCTGCCAACTCCCTATACCACCTACTATTAAATGGAAAAAAAAATAACTTTTTTTTTTAAGCCTCTGAAAACTAAGGAACACTTTTCCAGGTCTGTAACATGTTTGAATGGCGACAAAGTGTTTGGGTAGAGTTCTGTTCAAAACATAGAAAACCTTGAAAATTGTCTGAAAGCTGAGAGTGACATCTACTCTAAGGGTTGGAACTCAAAGTCTGCAGGGACCAAACAGATTACATAATCCTAAGAGATAAAGTAGCGCTCCCAGTGACACTCCGAGATGAGAACTCAGCTGTCCTCCCACTCCAGGGTCAGTGGGTTTTTTTTTTTTTTTAATCTTTATTTTTAATTATAAAAAACAAAGCATGGAAGGAAATGCCAGTCATTCTCTACTTGGATTAAATACACTGCACTCCTCTTGGAGTAAGTCACACAAGCACTCAATAACAATTAAATAGGAAGACAGTTATTTGAGAGACTAGCAAAAAAAAAAAAAAAAAAAAAGAAATGTACACGAAAAATGGAAAAACCTACTGGCCATTTTGGAGGGAAAAGATTGTGGGGTGAGAAGAATAATACACTTGGCTTTGTATTCAGTAGATCAATGAATTTATCTCATTTGACTAATGCCAAAGTTGCCACTCTTTAACTGGTATCTTATGAATTTAAAATTGAACACATATTCCTCGGTTGGCATTTACCAAACTGCAACTAGTATCAGCCTCTCAGTGAACCTTTGAGAAAGCCAAATGAACTGATTTACTAAATAAGTAAACTAAGGAGATCCTTTAAACTATTATCAATTTAAATGATGACACATTAATGTAACAGATGAAAGAGAAGAATCTAGTAGCCTAACACTTTATTTAACAAGCCTGAACAATGGATATTGTAAGGTTTTATTAACTTAAAGCTAAGCAAACTGCAACAAGAATTCTTAACCTATTTTCCATTTAAAGCAAAACGTAAGAAATTCCACAAATTCCTAATTATTAACTCATATGAACTATAAAAGATACCATAATCATTAATCTCTAAATATACATCAAGATTTTAAACATAAGCCACCAATTTAAAGATAACCTCTTAAAATTTAACCTATTTTATCTTTGTAATAAATGCTTTAATAAAGCCTATAATTATTCTATCTTCTGCTACTAAAATAGTTTAGCATAAAGCTGGACACTTATTTGCCCTTTTCAAAAAAAAAAGGAAGCAACTAAGAGGTCATGTTTTTCTAAGTTTCTCAGATAGTAATGCTGAAATGACTCTATATAGTAAGTTATTTATGGAAATTTTTTTCATATGCCAGAATGTATATACTTTCAAAGTGTCAAAAAAATTCACTACCCTTATAAAATGTACACTTTATTTCACCTTCCTTATTTTCACCATTCTCTTATATTTTATGATTTTGTGAAGCAGAAATAATAGGCGGAAGCTGGGCGTGGTGACACACACTTGTAACCCCAGCATTCAGGAGGCTGAGACAGGAGGATTGCAGTTCTTGGACAGCCTCAGCTACTTAGTGGGGCCCTTTGCAACTCAATGAGATCCTATTTCAACAATAAAGAATAAAAATAGGACTAGAGGTGTACCTTGGAGGTAGAATGTCCCTGGTTTCATCCTCAGTACTGCAAAAAAAAAAGAGAAAGAAAAAAAGAAAGAAAGAAAGAAAGAAAGAAAGAAAGAAAGACAGAGAAAGAAAGAAAGAAGAAGTGATAGGAGGAACAACCTATTAAAATGAAGAGATTCTTTTGGCTCAGATGTATTCCTGATCATATCTACCATTTCATATAAGCTTTCCCTTTTCCCTGAGATCTTATAATAGGTAAGCAGCCCAGTTCCCAAAGTACTACTTAACTTGAAGTCATTAAAGTAACTTTGGTCACCTTTGCAAAGCCTGGAATCTTTGCATACTAATGCAGCTTATGAATTTCAGGGCTACAACAAAGTTTTTAAAAAGAAACTTGTACTATACAGAAAGGTATTCTTTGCTTCTAAATCACTAGCAACCAATTGCTCCCACCTCATAAAAGCCTAGACACCAATGGATGAATATTTTCCTTTCAGGAGCATGAAACACTGATGATATTCATGGATTTATATAAAGCTTAGTCACATTTCTTACTTTTGGAAGGAAAAAAGAGGACCTCACAATTGAGAAGAAACAGGAAAAAAGAAAAAAAGGCTCCTGAATCCATAGCTACACAAAATGATTAGAGAACACAATGAAGAACACAATGATGTTTTGAATAAAACTTCAAATTAAGATCTGTTAAGTGAACAAAGGGGAGGGTTAATCCTGCATGGAAGGCCACAGAATTTCCTCACTCTCTTCAAAAGCTAGAGCACTACATAAATCCATATTTGAAGGAACTGTTATTCTTCTAGAACTACTTGGCTATTTGTAACTGAAATAGCACTGAAAATCAGAATTACATTATCACTCTCAGTCAACCACAAATGTCCTTTTAAAAAAATTTGAAGAAATAAACATTGCTCTATGTCAAAATGAAGAATACTAATAAATATGTCATTACATCCAAACTAGGAATTTATGTGATTCAGGGTTACAGTGTGTAAGTAAAATAAACACAGAAATTTCTCTTCTGATTCAGTTAAAATCAAGTCATATTGCAAAAGCAAAAGAATTATTTTGCAAATGCTTTTACAATAGGCTTTTTAGTCAAGTAGACTGAGATAGCATTAGATTTTAGAGAAAGGAAAATCATAAAGAGATCTTAACAAACACAAAAGTGGAAAAACAACTTATAACTAATTTTTTTAAAGAATTAGGTAGCAAGTAAAATAGAGAATACGCCCAATATATGTAATCCCATGCCAAACAGTGAAAAGACAGAATGAAATGAAGCTGACAATGTAAAATAAAAGGTAAATGATCCATGTCATCGTAAACATCTAGTTCAAGACAGCACAGAAGATCTTGTACAGGATTTTGTGACTCTATACAAATATTATTTAATAATTATTTAGACTGCTTTTGAGCTAAATTCTAGTTCTAACAATATTTATAAATGAGAATATATTTCTTCCTAAGATAATATGCTGAATTTATTTTGCTTAATGTATACCAATTTATTAAAGCAATACAATTCTATCATGAAAATATACTATAACAAAATTTTCTTAAGCAAAACTTGAGTATGAATACTGATAAGTTATGAATAATACAAAAATTATGTTTAATCACACTGCTGATGTGACTAAAGACCAACCACATCAATCTAACATCTAAAATTCCCAGAATATTTAGAGAACTTATGTTCACTGAGTATTATTTTTGGACATGTATAACAGTTCAAATCTTTATGTAAGAATTTCTATTATCAGATTAGGATAATATATGTGCATGTATGAACTTATCATGTTGAATCTCACTATCATGTATAACTAAAATGCACCAATAATTTTTTTTTAATTGGTGGACTGCATTCATACATCACAATGGTATAAAAAAAACTTGTGTAGATATATGTGCATGCATTGCCCAGTTATCCCCTACCCCACACCATTCCCTCCCCCTCCCTCCTTCCCATGCTTGGCTTAGTGGTTGACATCTAATATTATAGCAATTTATCCAAATTAACGATAATCTCACATAACAGATTCGTTTGTCTGATATCAAACTTTTGATCACTTAGAGATAACATTTCAATATTTCTTTTTGCTTTCTTTCTTACCAGAGCATATTTTTTTTTAATTTTTTATTGGTGCACTGTATTCATACATCAGTGTGGGATACAAACTTTTATAGACATACATGTACACATCGCCCAGTCAGCCCCCACCCGATCTCCACCCCATTCTCTCCCCATCCCTCCCTCCCATGCTTGGCTTAGTGGTTGACATCTAGTATTATAGCAATTTATCCAAAATTAAAAATGATAATCTCACATAACAGTTTCATTTGTCTGATACCAAGCTTTTGATGACTTAAAGATAACATTTCAATATTTCTTTTTACTTTCTTTCTTACCAGAGAATATTTTTTTTCTATTTTTTTTTTTTTTTGGTGAAACTATCATATATTTATATATTTATTTTTCAGAGAAAAAAAATCTATCCTAATATGGAATATGGACTCTAGATACCCACAACGATCTTGAAAAAGAACAAAGCTAGAAGATATATATTTTCTGATTTCAAACCATATAAAGCTACAATAATTGAAACAGTGTAGTACTGTTCTAAAGGCAGATATATAAACCATTGGAGTTAAATAAAAGCCTAGAGCTAAACTCTTCCCTATATTGTCAAGTTATTTTTGACAAGGTTTCCACGAACATTTGGTGGTGGAAATAATAATCTCTTAACTAAATATTGTTGAAAAATAATACTTACATGGAAAAGAATAAAATTGGACCCTTACCTAATCCCACATACAAATATTAACTCAAATTAGATAAAAGACCTAAATATAAATCTTAAGACTATAAACTTTTAGGAGAAAATCTGGGTCATAAAACCTCACAACACTGAAATTGGCAGTGATTTCTTGGTTATGATTTCAATGGCACAGGCAACAGAAGAGTATACAAACTCCCTAAAAAATAAAAAAAAAATTGTATATCCAAAGACAATGTAAACAGAGTTAAAAGTTACTAATAGAATGGGATAAAATATTTCCAAATGCTATATCTGAAGGTATATTAATATTCCAACTAGACATCCTAAAAATTAACAACAATAAAGGCAAACAATACAATTTAGAGAAAGGTAAAAGACTAACATAAGTAATGAATCTCCACAGATAACCAATCTTAGTTGTCTGTTGGATGGAAAATCTTATTTCTCTGGTTCTGGTGTGTGTTACCTATTTTTTCTTTGTAGTTAATCTCTTTGAGTATTTTCTCTAGCGCTGGTTTTGAAGACATAAATTCCTTCAGTTTCTGTTTGTCATGGAAGCTTCTTATTTCTCCATCTAATTTGATAGAAAGTTTTGCTGGGTAGGACATTTTTGGCTGGAAGTTGTTTTCTTTCAGAGTTTGGAATATGTTACTCCAAGCCCTTCTGGCTCTCATGACTTGGTTTGGGAAGTCTGGAGTGATTCTAATTGGTTTGCCTCTGAATGTCACTTGGCCCTTTGTTTTTGTTGCCTTTAAGATTCTCTGCTTGGCTTCCACATTGGTCATTTTGACAATTATGTGGCATGGGGATCCTCTTCTCTGATCCTGTCTAAAGGGAGTTCTATAAGTTTCCTGGACCTGTGTATCAACCTCTTGCTCTATGTTTGGAAAATTTTCTGCTATTACTTGCTTGAAGATATTGTTGATCCCTTTGGTTTCACTTTCTTTTCCCTCCTCTATTCCAATTATTCTTAGGTTAGCTCTCTTAAAATGGGCCCATATTTCTTCAATATCAGATTCCTGCTGTCGGATATTTTTTTCTAGATTAGAAACTATGTGTTCATTTTTGGATTGATCATCTTCTAAAAGCGAGATTCTGTTCTCCATGTGGTCTAATCGGTTGTTCGTGCTTTGAATTGAGGCCTTTACTTCATTAATTGCATCCTTTATCTCTTTTTGACTCTCTCTGAGTTCTTTTCGAAGCACCTCTATTATTTCTACAGTTATTTTCCTGATTTGATCTTCTAGAAATCTCTGATTTTCAGTTTTATCGGGTTCTGATGTTGTGGGGTTGTGGGCATTCATTGCTCCAGTGTTATTCCTCTTTCCCATGATTTCGGAAGTTTGTGCCTTCTCTGGGTTCTTCCCTTGGGTCACTATGACTTCGTTTAAGGTGCTCTGGATCTCAAGTCTGTAGTATCTCTGACCCCACTACTCCTTTACTGGGTTGTATCACAGAGTCTCCGACCCAGAGAGTCGATAGAGGCTGCTTTAGACTGTGGGGGGTGCCAGGTTGCACGTTCTCCTATGGTGTGATATCTCTGCCACCGCCCCTCCCCCACTGGGTCAAGACCCAGGGAGTACAGTACTGGGATTTCTCCTCTGTGGCCCGCAATTTGACTCACTGTTCTTGAGTAAGCAGATGTAGCCGTACTGGACTTGGTGAATTCGCTGCTGCTGTTGCCGGTGGCAATATGGCGCCGCTGGTACGCCCTCGGCTGTGAGGCTGGCGTATTTCTTCTTGGTTTTGATTTCCACTCTGAATCCCTGCAGTGTGTGCTGAGCTCAGCCACTGGGAGCTTTAGATGTTCCTTCGCCGAGAAATCCCGCCTGGCTGTTCTGTAGCGCCTCACCTCGGCTTGCTGTAGCCGTCCGGTGAAATCGCCGCTGCCGCCGGCAGTATGGCGCTGCTGCCGCGTCCTCGGGGGTGAGGCTGGTGTATCTCCTCTGTGGCTCTGAGCTCTGTTCTCAGTTCGCTTTCTCTCTGGAGCCTGGTGATTTTTTTGTTTCTCTTGTGATGGTGTTTTCTGGCTATGAAAGGCGCTGATTTTGTGGTAATGGAGATTGGTTGTTAGCGGGGCTCCTAAGCCCCGCTTTTCTCGGTCGCCATCTTCCCGGAAGTCTCCGCACCAATAATTTTTTAAATTAGTACAATCATATTAAAATGTATTTTCTACTGCATAACAAACATAAAAAATCTGAAATATATCTGGTAGTAGATCATTATATATGCAGGTTCTAATTTTCCTTTTTTAATACCAAAGCCCTTCTCTACTCAACAAATCTTTGGAAAGACTAGAAACAAAATACATTTCCTAGATACATTAAAATTCCAAAGTTTAAAATTATTCCTAGAGAACCTGAATTTAATCTATTAGGCATCCATATTTCTACAAACTAAGAAACCAATAAAAGTAAATTGGCTTTTTCAGTAAACCACTAATACCTGCTTTATTTTACCAATATGTATTTATACATTTATGTTGTAAAAATACATATTTTAACTTAAACAACTCTGTTCTTCATATTTTAGTCTTACATAAAAATGATTGTTTTCAGAGAATAACTTTTAGCATTCCAGAATACTCTTAATTCTTTCATATAATTTTCCACATTTTGCTACTAGAAATTACAATATGCTTTTTTCTTTCATATGTATTACATGCTTAGGAAAAATTCTGAAAAGTAGGACTATTAGACTGTTAGATCAAAGAATTCATTTTATTCTTACAGAATCTTTAGTGAAGGCCTTCTGGAAGCACAAAGTTGCCTAAGCAATCTTAGTTTGTAGAAATATTTAGGTATATCTCTATAATTAGCAAAATTTATTGACTAGAATAAAAATTATATTTGCTTTATTCTTTTAAAGCATTCTTAATATGCACGTAAGGAGTAAACTTTAATAGAAAAGAGTGAATTGTTAAACTGATTTTGAGGCTACTTATTTTCTTGGTAGCATTTACTTTTTTACTTTTTTAATTTTTATGTGGAACATATGGAAAATGGCATACATGCAGACTGTGCTTGGTTCCCTCTCCCTCCACCCACTACCCCCTTCCCCCTCTCCCCACAATGAGTGTCCAGGTTGACCAGGCTACATTCATACTTTTACACATATTCGGATGTAGCTCCTCCTTTAAGCAACCTCAGCCTTCTTCCTCTCTTACCTTTCCACTCGAGCTCTGCCAAGGTTTTTAAATGGGGATGCACTGATCGTCTCTTAGGGTGCATGGCTCAACAAAAACAAAGACAAAACAAAGCAGTGCATTTGGCCCTTCCCCAGCTCACAGACGTTAAGTCCAATGTAAGATGTCTGGCATCTTTCCCTAAGAATTCCTTTAGGTGCTGGACTTTTAAAACTTGTACAGCTGCAATTTTATTGAAACTTAGATGAGAGAGGGGACGAGGGAGTGATTATTAAAGAAAAGATGACAGCCATCTGCTCTCCCTTCACAACGAGGTAAGAAATGAGGATGCAGAATTACAATTTTCTTAAAAGAGGTTAAGCTAGTCTTTGGCTATTCTACCCTGAATGTGCCAGATCTCATCTGATCTCAAAAGGTAAGCAGAGTCAGGCCTGGTTAGTACTTGGGTGGGAGGTTAAGCTAGAAAACATTTTGAAATCAATGTACTAAAAGGTCAGGAAAAAGCAAATGAAAGCCAGGCATGGTGGCACACGCTTGTAATCCCTGCACTTGGGAGGCGGAGACAGGAGGATCCCGCAGGTTCGAAGTCAGCCTCGCTGGCTTAAGAGACCCTGTTTCCAAATAAAAATAATATAAAAATAGGTCTGGGAGTGTAGCCCGGAGGTAGAAAGGTTTCCAGAAATCCCAGTACCACCATAAATAAATAAATAAATAAGTAAATAAATAAATAAATAAATAAAGTAATTGAAGCTATTTTGCATCTTAGGATCCAGTTTCATCTTTTCTACATTCTAAGAGATCAGTAAGATGACCTGTTTATAACAATGTCTATTTTTTCATTCCAGTTACCTGTTTAATTAATGAAATCCACCCTCATGTAAGGGTGGTTATAAGTTGCCTATAAGGAATTAGCACCAAAACTAGGACGAAGGCAGAGTCTTGGTCATAAATTTGATTTTTTTCTTTTTTTGGTGGTGCTGAGGACTGAACTCAGAACCTCCTGCATGTTAAGTAGGTGCTCTACCACTCAGCCACATTCTGAACCCCCACAGATCTTATCTTGCAGTAGGAAATTTCCCAATCTATAAAAGCTCCTATTCCTATAAAATATTATGATAATGCCATTCTGAAAATATCTGTTAATTGAATATGATAAGATAGAATGGCTTATTCAAGAGTACAGCAAGGGCCTATTCTCAGAACCTCCATGCCAAGTCCATTTGCTTTAGCAATCTAATATATTTTATGCATAAAATGTAAAAATATAAGAGATTAAACAATTGAGCAAAACCCTTTTGAACAGAAAATGTCTAATAATCAAATTAGACCAAAAATTATTTTGTGTAATACATTTTTGTTAACTTGTAAAAAACAAACACTATAGAAAAAATTTAGATTAAAATTCTTCTTGAATCTCTTTGACTTACAGAAAATCCCAGTAAAAGTCAATACTAAGGTCTTTTAGTACTTGAGACAAGACTCAAACCTAAGACCTAGTTTTAATAAATCATAAATTTTTACTTTTTTTTTTTTGGTGGTACTGGGGTTCCTGGAAGCCCTTCTACCTCCGGGCTACACTCCCAGACCTATTTCTATACTTTTAAATTTGGAAACAGGGTCTCTTAAGTCAGCGTGGCCGGCTTCAAACCTGTGCAATCCTCCTGTCTCCACCTCCCAAGCGCGGGGATTACAAGTGTGCACCACCACGCCCGGCTCTTACATTTTATTTTGAGAGATGTGGTCCATCTTATTATTCTTCAACATAAATGATTTTCACATAGTTTTGAATAGCTCTGAAATACTTTTTTAGATCAAAAAGATGCTGAAACTACACAGAAGCTCTAAGAAATATATGTTAGGAAAGAATGTAATTGAGAGTTCTTGCTTTCTTTTTATAAACCTGGTGACTATTTAAAATAAATGTCTCAAACCTTAAACTTATTTCTCTTTGGACTCTACATTAGAAATAGGAGGATCTTGCCGGGCGTGGTGTCGCACGCTTGTAATACCCGTACTTGGGAGGCAGAGACAGGAGGATCGCGCTGGTTCAAAGCCATACTCGCTGGCTTAAGAGACCCTGTTTCCAAATAAAAATATAAAATAGGTCTGGGAGTGTAGCCCAGAGGTAGAAGGGTTTCCAGGAACCCCAGTACCACACACAAAAAATATGAGGATCTGAACTTCAGTAAGTGATTCCATCCGTCCTCTATCTAAAAGAACCTTTGATATTAGAGGATGTTACTCACTATTAGGAGAATCACCAAAGAGCACACTATTTAGTCAGCTTGAGTCCAGCAGTGATTCTTTACAAATTACATGACCAATACACTAAGGCCACAAAACTCACTTTTCCAAAAGAAGGTAGATTTTATGGAAATGAATCCTGTATCCTGTACATATAAGCAAATGACAGTTCAGCATATTCTTCAGAACTACTCAAAGTTAAATAGTAAATATCTCAACACTGAGAATTCACATGGCTTCTTTATTATAGAGCCTTTATTATTATGAAAACGATTTCTTTTTATAACCACTAGCAAGATTTCTGGCAAAGGAGTAGTACAAAAAAACAAAAACTATAACCATGGAGTAATTTTAAGTGAATGTTTAAAACATTGAGGCTCAACAAGATTGCTCCTAGATTTGAAAGGGAAAAGAGAATTTAAAAATAGACTTAAAGAAAAACTATTTTTTCCCCTATGTAAACGGTTAATCAGTCCAATTCCTGAACGTACTTCTCACACAGGTCGTCATGAGGGACTAATAACAGGCCCGATGATGGATGGATGGAGTGGCACTGCTCATCACAAAGCCACTTAGTTGGAACCAACCACATCAAGAAAAGTAGAGCTGTATTTAAGAACAACATTAATACACACTGCTAAAAGACCTTGATAAATCAAGTATTCTACAATGAAACCTTCAAAGCACAAAGCCATAAAACTAAATTTTTTAAATGAATTTAATCTATTATTTATTTCTTAAATATGCCCACTATTCATTCATTCTCCCTCCCTCCCTCCCTCCCCCCCCCTCTCTTTTTTCTTGCAGTACTGGGGATTGAACCCAGGGGCATTCTATCTCAAGTTACAGCCCCAGCCCTATTTTTTATTCTTTTACTTTTGAAACAGAGTCTCATTAAGTTGCGGAGAGTCTCACTAAGTAGCTGGGGTTGGCCAAGAACCTGTGTTCCTCCTGTCTCAGCCTCCCAAGTATTGGGATTACAAGCATGTGCCACCGTGCCCAGCTCATTATTCTATGTTTTATTTTGAAATAATTAAAATCATAGGAAGTTGCAAAAAAACAGAAAAGTCTCACGCACCCTTCCTCCAGTGCCAATGTTAACCCTTATCCAACTCTAGCACAGCACCAACAAAGTGACACTGATACAATTTAAAGCAACTACATATGTACTCTGGTATGTGTGTGCTCATGCCCACACATAACTATTTTATCACACCTGCAGCTCTGTATATCATAAATATCACTAAGATCAAGACTCTCAACTCTATCATCACAAAACTTTCCATTTAACTCCTTTGTAGCCACTACTTTGATCCAAACGATTGGTTAACAAAAACAGGTCAATCCAGTGTCCTATTTTAACTATCACATCAAAGTAGATACTTCAGCTACTGAGATGTAGGAAATAACCAGGTGTGAGTTTTCTTTTCTTTCTTTCATTTTTTAAGTCCAAAGGGAATCCAAGGTTAGGAGAAGCATAAAAGGGACTGTAAGAAAGGTGGAAGGTGGCTAGAAGGTGGTGGTGTTTGACTGCCAACAAGAAGAAAATAGGGACATACATTCAGAGGACATTAAGGTAACAGCTGGTAGAATCACCTCAGATCAGGAAGTACAAGGCAGTCTAAATTTCCCAACAGTTGTCTAAAATGATGAATTAGCTAAACGAGCAAGAGTGTTATGTAGGTAATATTTCAGAAATCTTAAAGGGAAAGCAATAAACTACTTGTACTTCATATACCTGTCATGCTGTGTATTTAAAACACGAGGATATTAAGTTAAATATTATATTTAACAGTAATATATTATTATTTAACAGTATATTAGTATATATATTATTTAACAGTAAGATAGATTGCTTAGGCTTAAAATTCCACAATGTACTCCATTTATTCTTTCTTAAAATAGTTGGTATTATAGAAGACTTTAAGATCAAACATATTTGTGGATATTTGATACCACTAATATTAGAAACTTTTCCAAATATAGTGTCTTATAATAAGAAGAAAATTAGCATATGAGGTTCCTTAAATAATTAGGGACTGTAAAGCATTATGAGAAATAAACTATGCTAACTAATTCATTTTACAGTTCTCCCAAATCCAATACTTACAGTCAAACTTTAGGACCCAGCATCCATTGAGAATGCCAAGCATGCACTTCAGAGTACTCTGAACTTCATCACCAGGAACAATGACATGAGTTACTAAGATACAAAACAGCAGGAGGAAAAACAGAGATTACAATCCAGTCATTCTTTTTAACTGGCCTGTTTTTCTATTACCAGTTAGCGGGTTTTATTAACTTTTACCTGAATATTTCTGAAAGGGAACACTTTTTACACTTGAGGCTTTCATTTCATATTGTTCTCTAACCTGGCCATCAACATGAAATATTACATCATAATCCAATAGTACATCTGGAAGCCACATAAGCAAGCACAATTTTTTCTGTTATTTTCGAATTATAACTAAAGAATCACAGCATTACACTGCACTATAATTTGTCATGAGTAAATTCATAAATTTGTTCTTTTGACATACTGTTTTGTTCTAAAATATGTACAAGGCTTTAAACTTTACCTTTTCTAACTATGTTACGCTCCTATGTATTTTACCACTATAAAATATATTTATTATATGTTACTATAAAATATATTTATTATATGTTCCAAAGTATATGGCCATATCATAACAGTTAAGACATACATAAATTATCAAAGGTAGTTCTATGAAGTGATTACCTATTCAAAACTTTTTTCTATAAAAAAAGTCAAAATCCTCACCTGTACTATCAAACTCAGCACATTTTTTAGCCTTAAGAACTAAGGCAAGCTCACTGAGCATTTTCTGTTGTTCTGAAGAAAGTCCGCTGCCGATCAGGACAAGTGGTCCACTCCTACGCTGCCCAGTGTTCACCTGTGGGTGAAAGAGAATGTGCCACAACCGTCAAACATTTAAAGACTAGAAGCATCCAAAGGTCTGTCGTGTGACTGAGGACTGAATTTCATTACTTAGCTCACTCTTCTTAAGAATTCTCAATACTGTCCAGGGAATCTGTACTCAAAACCCTGATGCTCAACACATCTGGGTTTTATTTTCTTCCCAAGAAAACATAAATCTGGATCAGAACATCCTAAGATTATCTGAAAACTCAAGAGAACACTGAAGCTTGTAGACCAGCAGTGAGCTCAGAGAAGCTTGGTGGCACAAGCCTAAAATTCCATCCTTGGGAGGCCGAGGCAGAAGGATCACAGGTGTGCGGCCAGCCTCAGCAACTGAGGGAGACCCTCGACAACTTAGTGAGGCCTTGTTTCAAAATAAATAAATGAATAAATAAATAAGCCTAAGGGAGTGTGGTTCAGAGATAGAACATCCCTGGGTTTAATGCCCAGGACCCCGTCCCCCAAAAAAGAAGATGCCAATAGATAGCATAAAAGATTACAAAGATTAGAAGTGAAAAATCAAAAAACAACCACAGTGCTACAAGAGCAGCCAAGAGAAATCTAATAAATGGGATCAGAATGAGAGTTACCAACACCTACCTGATAAGAGAAATATGAGCCAGTAAAGAAGAAAAGTTGTGTCAGTAAGGTGTGTCAGTGCTAGCGGCAAAGGACAAACTGCCAAAGGCAATACTGTCCTTTTCAAGCACAAGAGAGCGGGTCTTCATGTGCATGAGAGTATGTGTGCACCCTACAGAGGGGCTTTCAAACTCTGAAGAGGAGGAAACAAAAAAGCACGAGCACGGATCAGCAACTGGACAGAAGTGAGTCAGCATCTCAATTCACTTCACGTATCACAATAGTGATCATTTATTCAGTCTGACACCTACATATATTACATCTAAATCACTGGCTACCTCTATAAAGAGGCTGATCTCAATAAACCATTCACTCAAAATATACTCAACGGGATTCTACTGTGTATTAATAAGCATACAACACATATTTTTAAGGATTTCCATGAAGTTTTTTTTTTAAATAGTAGCAGTCAGTACTTAAAAGTTTAGCTTTATAATTATTTATTCCTTTAAGGTTGTGATTACAGAGGTCTCACTGGACATGTTATAGCCCCCATACTATACAGTCACACTCCTATAGATATATCTTTCTAATCACTAAATCATAAAATGATGTAGCCATGACTAAGCTAAACACTGCTAATACTCTGTAATATGGAAGGAGTTCAGTGTACTTTATGAATTGTTCAATTACTATATGATGATATTAAAAATCAGGTAAAAATTCTCATTATACAAATGAGTTCCAGAAAACTAGCTCTAAAAAGAACACATTGCTTCTCAATTTATATAACACCACTTTAGCTAAATTAGTTTGCTGCACAAAATACAAGAGTGAAAAGATATCCTATCCAAATATAGCACTTGATACTATTTGCACCAACCAAGGAAAGCACCAAAGTGGGTCAAGTTTTCCTATCATAGTTTTTAAAATTTGCATAATAAATAGAAACTGGTACTAATTTATCATAGTTAAGGAATGCTATAATAAAACATAAAGCAAACAGCTGTCAAAGCCACATGTTTGACTTGGAGTGGGATGTTATGGGGGCTGAAAATTAATATTTGAGAAAGAAGAGGTCTCAGAGTGGGGCGTGGTAGCTCACATCTGGAATTTCAGCACTTAGGAGGCTGAGACAGGAGGATTGTAGGTTCAAATTCAGCCTCAGTAACTTAACAAGACCCTGTTTCAAAAATAAAAAATAGGAGCCGGGCGTGGTGGTGCACGCTTGGAATCCCCGCGCTTGGGAGGCAGAGACAGGAGGATTGCGCAGGTTCGAAGCCAGCCGCACGCGCTGGCTTAGGAGACCCTGTTTCCAAATAAAAATGTAAAAATAGGTCTGGGAGTGGAGCCCAGAGGTAGAAGGGCTTCCAGGAACCCCAGTACCACCAATAAATAAATAAATAAATAAATAAATAAATAAATAAATAAATAAATAAATAAATTAAAAATAGGGCTGGGGGTGTAGTTTGCAGTAGACTACACTTGAGGTTCAATCCCTAGGGCCAAGAACTTCTCAGAACCCTAAGGCTCAAAAATATCCCAAGGGTTCAATACCTGATTTGACATTATGTTCACTGGTACCAAATAATTACTGAAATAATTATTCAATGTAGTACAAATTCTTAGATGAGATTATTTTTCTTTAAAAGTTCTTCCAGTTTATCAAAAACAATAAAAAAAAAATATTTGGAAAGAACCAAAAGGAGACAGCTGCTGCCCAGAAGGGATCATGAGCAGAGAAATCTCCAAAGGAAGGTGAGAATGTGCCCAGCAGCTGTGGAGTCCCCAAGATCACAGGCTGCCACTCAAGTTCAGAGCAGTGTCTTCCAGTGGCCCTTGACCTGAACTTGAAATAAACAAAGTTCTGAATGGGGAGTAGTAGACTTCAAAGCGCACCTACTTATTTTCCCTTACCTCATGATGTTCCTTAAAGCAGCTCCTCAGACCAGGTTGGAACACAATACTTAAAGGATTCCAGACCCAGCTCTATCGGTACTCCTTTGCGCAGTTAACATATACTCACTGAGCACTCAGTATCTGCCAGAAACAGTTCTCCATGCTAGGCTCTTCCAGTGAATACGAGTTAGTCCCTGCCCTCAGAGTTTACACTCCAGTTAGGAAAACCAGCTGGTGTCAGGTCATGGTGTGGGGAGACGGCAAGGAGCGAGCGGCCCTGGGAAGCTGCTACTTAACAAAGGGCGCAGGGAGTCAGCTCGGAAGCAGGCCACGAATGCCTGGCTCCCACAGCTGCTCCTGCCAGAGGAAACAATCAGTGCTGAGGACCTGAAAGAAAACACATGCAGCAGACTCTGTGGCCAAGAAAGTCAATGAAGAGGAGCCTGGCAGTGGCTGGGGAGGCATGCCTGAGCCGTGGTTATGTCTGAAGAACTATACTAACGAAGCCACCCTTTCAACTGAGAAAGACTTGTTGGCAGGCAGAAGCTTTTCCTTAGCTAGGAAGCAACCACTAGCAGAGTAAATAATGATTCTTGCAAGCCAAGTCCACATGACACTCAAGAAAGTATAGATTTCTTACACTTGGTAATAAAAAAGCCTTTTCTGAAGGACATTGCCATCCTCAGACTCCAGGAAAAAGATATCTTTGTTTCTGACCATTTAAAATGATCCTTCTCCAGCTTTCACATAGAAGGAACATCCAAATGACAACTAAAATATGCTGTGTTCTTCCAGGAGAGTGAAGTACAAATGAGTAAAGTAAGGACCAATTTAGTCATTAAGTATGGTGGGACTATATGCAAACTGACCTAAGAGTTAAGAAATTTGAGTTCTAACTGGTCCATTAAAAATTTTTTTTTAAATGTTTGGTTAATAACCCTGGGCAAAACATAACCTCTCCAGGTCTCAGTTTTCACATTTGTAAAATGAGGAAATTAAACTGCTGACTTCTAGGTTCTCTTCTAGTTCATTTCCAAAAGTATAATTTGGAGCACATTTATAAGGCTAATGTCTAAAGCAGAAGATAAAGGATTTTCAGGGTATAAAGATAATTAGTCCAACATAGCACCTATGACCCTATCAAATCCTACCTACCTCAAACTACCTCTGTAACTTAAGCAATGGCTTCAATCATATTTCATAGCGCTTCCTAGGCAAGAAGTCTCCAGGCAATAGCCTAGTCTTAGCTCACCTCTTCCCCTAGCTGAGCAGTTACTAAGACACAGCAAGTCCTTTCTCTTTCTTGCTCCCTGTCCCTTATTCTTTTCTCATCCCCACATTACTACCACCATTACTAACTCCAAGCCCCACCATTTCACACCTGGATCCTACCACAGCAACCACCCGTCAGCCCCAGTCTTCTCATGCTGAACTGGGTCATCCAGTCCATTCCATTCCAGTTAAAAACATACTGAAAAACCCCCAAGTCTAAAGGCCCTGTGGGGAAATTCAAGGTCTTCACAAACTGATCCCAACCCAGCTCTTTATCTTGAATTCCATTTAACATACTTCATGCTCCTCTCACACTAAATTCTGCAGTGTCTCTAATTTCTAAGGCCCCCTATGCCTCCTTTTCCCTGAGCAGCTGCTCCTTAGGTTGGGACTATCTTCCCTACTGTGTATAACTAATAATAGTGAGCAATGTTGGTTATCCATGCAAAGCCCATCCCTCACTTCCTCCACAACAGAAACACAATTCTGTTCAGTATCAATCCTTCAAGGACTGATCTTAACTTCAACCTCAGGGTATATCAAAACCAATTTATGACACTTAGGACTAGTAAGACACAGGGCAAGTCTCCAGAAAGGCTCCAGGGAAAGGCTCTCGAGCCTCTTTTTCAAGTTGGCCACTGTCATATCTAGAACTGTGGCAATGATCCTACGATCACAAAGGGAAGATGAGTAAGGACATACCACCAAATGGAGGACAGCAAAGTAAACGGAACGTAGGTCCTTAGTGCAGTCAATAACTGCTGAATAAACCAGGTGCAGAGCTGCCCCACAGTAGGATTACCTTTAAGATAATAAATTAAGCATTTAAGTGAAGATTTTCTGTTAAAGACTTACTTAAGTCTTACGTTTAAAAACTTAAGACACCTTCTCTGCGAAGTTCTTCAGGACCCCTTCTGAAGTTACTTTCTTCTCATTCTATCGTCTTCTACACTTTTATGGCTTCTGGTATAAACTATAATATTTAGAAAAACATTATACTTGCATCTCCCACTGATGACTAAGGAGGAGGCTTTCTTTCCACTTTCTCTCTTACTTATATGGCTGTCCTAAGCCCCAGTCTTACCTATACAACTGCGAACTCAGCATCTAAGTCTGATGTCTCACAGACTAAAACTGGCACACAGGGCTGACATTCTTCCCCATGGCAGCAAATGGCAGCGCCATCTAGTCTACCACTAGTCACACTAGTTCCACTCTTTCCCCAAATTCCATTTACAGTGCACCAGAAAGTTCTATTGTCCTTAACCTAAAAAGATATATTAAGCCTCATTACTTTTTGTGTGTGTGGTACTGGGAATGGAACCCAGGGGCATTCTACCTACGAGCTATACCCTCAGCCTTATTTTTTATTCTTTATTTTGAAACAGGGTCTCACTGAATTGCAAAGGGCCTCACTAAGTAGCTGAGGCTGTCCGCAAACCACGATCCTCCTGTCTCAGCCTCCCAAAGGCTTACTTACCAAGCCCCGCTGCTTCATTACTTTCATAATCTCCACTGCTAGTTCCTTAATTCAGATCACACAGGTATCCTCTTGTTACAAGGAAACAAACCTACACAGTCTCTCTACCTCCACACTTGCCCCACCCCAGTCCCTGTTTTATAAAAAGCATGTAGAGCAATGCTCCCGCCAGAAAGCAAAAATCAGATCATATCACTGTCTTGATTTTAATCCTTTCAGTGTTTCCCATTATCGTAGACATTTACTGGTCTCCAGCAATAATGAACTTCTTTGTAAACATAGAACATGCCAGACTCATGCCCTGAAGGGACTTTCCACTGTCTCTAGATCATCACCCGGCCACATCCCCTCAGAACTCAGGTTTTAATTCAAATCAGTTCTATCAAGACCCTAACAATCCTGGCTAGCACGGTGCCCTTTCAGGAACCCACCGTGCCCCCACCTAACTATGCTCTACAAGACCTTCCTCAAAGCACTCGTTTATAAGCGTCTTAAATTATTCTACTTTCATGAGTTTACCTACTCACCGTTTATCTCCTTCCTTCCTCTCACTAGCAGATAAGTTCCTTACAACAACAGTTCTACCAGTCATATTCACTGTTATATGAATGCTGCTTAAATACAGAGAGGGCTCAATAAATACTCCTTGATAGTCTTATTCTGATTATGTCTTTGAATTCACAACAGCTAATGCTCAGAAAGTGCTCAATAATTGTTTTGGTGAATGAAAGCAATTTGCTAACTGGAAATTTTTCTATTATGTTCCTTTCACAACCAATTTCAATAAAAGATATAAATGTCCCAAAGCTAAATCCATACTTACTACCCGGCAATGGCTAGTTGAGGATGATTCATTCTCTTCTGGTAGCAGCAATAATGATTTCATATTTTCATTGTCTGTATAATCCACAGGCCGCAGACCAAATATGTTACTGGTAAAATAAGTGCAGATGGGTTTAAAGTAAATAAAATGTGTGACTTGATTCTTAAACAAAATGAATGTACTGATGGAGTAATTTTTTCGATGTCCTTAATGAAACACAATTTTAACTAAAATAAATGACTCAAAACTCACATTAGTCCTAAAGCTTTAGTATCAAAAACTGATGAAGTCAATGAAAAAAGATGAGAAATTTTAATTTGATAACAGATCATTATAGGGAGTATTTTTAATTAAATACATTTTAGCTTACATCGGAATCTTTTTACAACTCTATTTTTCTGTATTCGTATTTTAAGAGATGGCTTCCTAATCACTAATCACTATGCTTAGGTTTTCACATGCAAACATAAATCATTCACTGTAGCTGTTACAAGCTCTACTGTCTGTATAAACAATACAAAATTATATAAAGTCACAGGATAGGCATTTAGACCCATCAGAAGTAAAATTATCCAATTTGACAATTTAATAAAATAGTGAACATGCACTTTAAAAATTAATTTTAAAAGGTACATATACCCTATAATAATCAGTTATCACAGAACAAAGTAATATGGTTCAGAAAACAATTTGATGCAGACCACTCAGCACACACTATGTCACAAATCAGTGTTACACTGAAAAGACTTGATAAATCCCAATACAACTCCATCATTTCAAAGACAAAACAGGAAGAAACAGTTCCAATGACCTGACCAACGTAGCATTCTCCTTGTTCATTACAATAATATTTGATGTTGCTCATCCTTATTCGTTCAGTTGTAAGCAACTTGCTAAAACTATGACTTGTATTATTCTGCCTCCTCATCTATGGTCTCAAAATATGATTTTTAACATAGTATGGGCATACGATTTCAAAATGAGCATCTCCTTTATTATCGTTCCTGGTTTTTAAAATTATGGTGTACCTACTTAAGGAAGAGTAAAGTTCATCTGAGGGCTAGGAAGAGAGCTCAGAGCTCAGTGGTAGCACACTTGCCAAGCAAAGGAGGCCCTGGGTTCAATCTTTAGCACAGAAGAAAACAAAAGGTTCATGTGAAACTGCACTGTGTAAGAAAGGACATAAATATAATAGACATGGTACTCTACCAAACTTATAAATTATACTAAATGTGTAGGAAAAGGTCAAAAAGGACACAGTGAAGCATCAGGGGATGAGAACAGAGCAAGGTGTCGCCCTGATGCTGCACAGAGGTCACACACGGCAGGTGTGAGCCTCTGCTGAATTCAGAGGTGAGGTCATCAAAGACTGGTGAGAGCTGATTCAATGGCACAGTAGGAAAAGAAAGCAGGTGGATGAAGAAAGGAGGCACAAACTGGGCATGGTGGTGCACAGCTGTAATCCCACTACTTGGGAGGCTGAGACAGGAGGATTGTGGGTTCCCAGTCAGCCTCAGCTAACTTCGTGAGGCCCTCTGCAACTCAGTGAGACTCTGTTTCAAAATAAAAGTTGAAAATAGGGCCAGGAAATAGAATGCCCCTGGGTTCAAGCACCAATGCTGCAAAATAATAAATTAACAAATAAAACAATAAATAAAACAATAAATTAATAAATAAACAAATAAATAAAATGAGGTATGGCAGCTATTCCTTTAATTGGTGCCCTTCGTTCATGACTATTAGGTTTAGTCTCTCTTTCTTCTTTGGACAGTGTTGGACTTCACTCCTAGACTCCCCTTTATGCCCAGGTCTATGCCATTTACCTTACTCTGGCAAGTCTTTTTCTAGACAAAGTTAAATGCACTTGATTGCATTTTAGCTTCCCGATTTACACTGACACAAGTCACTGCTTACATTTAGAGGAGACAATCTCCAGGTATTTCAAAAGGATGTCATCAACTCAACTTGACAATTCTCACTTTCATACTCTATTATGCTCACGCATCAACCACAGTCCCTTCACATATATATGCTATAAATAAAACAATTCGAAGATAAAATTTTGAGTTGAAGAACCAATATTCTAGCTCTTTTTGTTTTTTCTTTGCTTTTTTATTTATTGGTGTGTGTGTGTGTGTGTGTGTGTGTGTGTGTGTGTGTGTGTTACTAGAGATTGAACCTACAGGTCTTCTGTCACTGTTACAATCCCAACCCTTTTTAAATTTTCTTGTGAGACAGGGTCTCACGTAAGTTACGTAGACTGGCCTCAAACTTTCTATCCTCCTGCCTGAGCCTCCTGAGTAGCTGGGATTGTAAGCATGTGCCACCACATCCAGCAATATCCTAGTTCTTAAACTACCAAGTACAAAAAAAGTCACATTGTATGTGACAAAAAAATTACTGCACACATAACTTTTTAACAAACAGATTTTATATCTCAAAGAAACGCATAAGATCCCAAGCAATTTGACTTTAATGCATAGTAACTGGGTAACATTAAGTTACATTTATTTATTTGTTTGTTTGTTTGTTGGTACTGGGGTTCCTGGAAGCCCTTCTACCTCCGGGCTACACTCCCAGACCTATTTTTATATTTTTATTTGGAAACAGGGTCTCCTAAGCCAGCGCACGTGGCTGGCTTCAACCTGCGCGATCCTCCTGTCTCCGCCTCCCAAGCGCGGGGATTACAAGCGTACGCCACCACGCCCGGCCTAGTTATTTTTATTTATTACATAGAAATGACTCCACTATGCTAACATGAAAAAAATTTAAGTTACTTGTCAAAGTACCATCATCACCTAGTCAGAACTTTAAACCAAAAACTAATAAAATAATGTTCTAAACGAATGGAATGCTTTTACCTTCTAAAATACTGCTTCATAAAATGATTAGCAGGATTTCACTTTACATTTAGACCCTTTGCAAAACAAAACTTACTACCTCATTTAGTCTTAAAACATGTGGTTTCTCTATTTAGATTATAGATGGCTCTGCTTATACAAAACTCATTAACACTTAATGTGTTGCTAGTGAACTAATAATACAAATGCCACAGGTGGAAAGATAGCGAACAGTCCAGTGTTACAGAAGAGGCCTATTCAGTTCTGCCATGATGTTTCTGCATGATCACCAGCCACTAAAATGTGGAATCACAGATTTATACATAACAACTTCAAAAACCAAAGCAAGAGAAAATGGGGCATATAAAAGATTTATTCTTTATTATTTGAGGACAAATAGTGTATTTTCTTTCCATAATGAAACATCTGAGTGGATTAACACTAGGGTTACAGAGAGTATGAAAAATCAATTTAAAAGGCATGTAATTACGTTTATCCCTTTATAAAAATACAGGTATTATGTGGTGCATGCCATCACATATATCAGGCATTACATGTAATTGAAGATGGAGATAAATCAGTTATTCTATATCACGATATAAGACCCTTCTTTTTAGATTTACTGCAACACTATAAATACAAGATAGACATAAAAATTTAATTTGCTATAAAGGAGATTATAGAATGATTTTTTTCTAAATATATACATAGTATGTTTTCTACTATCTATCAGAAAATTTAAAGCCTTAACAATCATACCATGCATCCTGAAGAATATGTAAGACTTTGAGAACACTGTCCTTACCTAAAACCCTATCTAAGGATAAATATTCATTCAACAAGTAAGTATCAAACTGATAAAGTGTACATAAAAGCATAAGTAATCAGGTGAGCTGAAAGATAAATTTCAAAGCAGATAAAGAATATACATTGGCAAATGAAATGGCCTTGAGCCCAGGACTAGAAACTGGATGCTGTAGATGAATGTGAAGGGCCCCAGAGGTAATAAGCAATGTGCTGATCGAGATGTATGGGTCTGATGGAAGAACACCAGCCAGCTAAAGAATCTAACCACTGTGTGCTCATATGCAGGGGCCAAATACAGTTTGAAAAAGTGATGACATCGGCATAAAGCACTTGACAATAGAAACAAAGATAAAGGAGCTGCAAAAATGTAAAGGCACATGATCCAGTAGCTAAAACACATGGATCAATGAAACACCAATATAATTAGATACTTTCAAAATAAAAGAAAATGTCAACATCTTAAATGCTGAATTTATATGTAGTTTCCTATGTACTACTTTTGACAGTATAGTTCTTTTAATGTCCTATCAAAGAAAGTCTTATAATTTAGTGAATTCCAAATAACTATGTTATATACTTTATACTAAATCTTAAATATTCTACCTTTTCTAGTTATCAAAATTACTTTGCATGATCTCTGATGAAGATGATAACATTCTGATTCTAATTTTTTTCTGTTCCTATGGCAGATTTTACCAGGCTTTTTCTGTAATGTATTTCTACCCTATCCCTTTACCAGTGATTTTAAGTCACAGCTGGGATACTATGTCTCATAAAAATTTTTAAAGATACTTCTGAAGATTTTAAACTTTAAGACCTTGACAGAGGATCTGAGTTTCCTTAAGTTACTGCTAAAAAGTAGCAAAAGCTACTTAAAAGCTAGTATGAAATATTGGAGCATCACAGCTACTGGTACACATTAATAATAGAGCCCATATGAAAAGATATATATTAGTATATGTATACAGAATATCTGTTATAACTAACAATCATCATCTACATATACATTAGAATGAGCGTGTATATACAATGGAAAAAAGTTAATAGACATAGCTCTGAATTCAGTTTGGAAAAAATTCATTTGTTCAACAGGTACTTTTATTTGAATTTATCAGTAACTTTCAGCAACTCAAAAACCAGTGAGCTAAAAGGTAATTCTATCTTCACAGAGCTCAGTGGGTAAAGCAGAGAGAAGAATACAGGAAGGACTTTGAAAGGAAAGGAAAAGAAGCGGATACAGAGGTAGAACAAGATGCTCCAGCAGAGAGAAATGCGGGTGCAGGTCTTTACACAGGTGGCATGGCAAGTCAGAAAAAGTAGGTAAATGTTGGGGGGAATAAAGTGAGTATGAGAACCACAGAGATGCGACGTTCTGGAGGTGATTATGAGAACAAGTGGTGTTAAAGCCTTGGACTTCCTCCTACAGCAACAAGAATCCCTAAACAGCTTCTAAATTGCCACAAACAGGAGAGCGACAACACAGGGTGTGGTGGTTAAAAGCAGGAGTAACAGCCGGGCATGGGGCTCATGACTATACCAGTACTCAGGAGGAGAAGACAGGAGGATCACAGGTTTGAGACCAGCCTCAACAACTTAGTGAGACTTTCAGCAACCCAGTAAGACCCCACTAAAAAACAAAAAGAAAAGAAAGGAAAAGAAAAGAAAAGAAAGAAAAAAAGACCTGGGAGTAGAGCTCGGAGGAATGCTCCTGGGTACAATGAACAGTACAGTACTACCCAAACCACCACCACAACAAAATACAGCAGGGTTACAGAATCCAACTGCCTGAAATTTGAAGTCCACCTCTGCCAATCAAAAGTTGTGTGACTTTAGACAAATTACTTAAACCTCTTCTGTCTCTTGTTTTCTCATCTGTAAAATGAAGATAATACTACAACCTACTTTTTGAGACTATTAGAAAGACCAAATAAATTAGTATATCACAAGCCCTTAAAAGAGTGCCTTGCAGATCATACCAGCTCAGTAACTGCTTTTACATTGTTAGATATATATTTCTGGAAGATATAGAATAAAAGTAAAGGAACTTACTAAGTTATGTCTAGAGTGTTAAACTCTTATCCTCACCCTCCCCAACTTTATGATACGTTCTCTGCAGCTTCCTAATAATAAGTTGGACGTTTAATGAGGAAAAGTAATTCCCCTTTTTGGCATAATATAAAAATAAAGAGAAGAGACTAGGTAACTGAGAACCCTCTTCCTAACTAGGACTCTTTCCTGATGAAAAGAAAGCAAGTATCAAAGTGTTAAGCTGTTTCAAAGTGTTTAATGTTTTAGCTTTACCCCAAAGGCAAAGTTCAGAATACAATAAAACCCTTTAATGTCCTTTTCCCTACAGAAATGACAGAGTAGACACCTGTCGATAACTGTAGAGTGTGAGCTGTACCACTGATAAAGGAGAGAAGCTAGGCAAACATAAACTTGTACTTGCACAAACACATCATCCAACCTGCAAAACTGTATGAAAGTTATTTTTACTAGCATTAAATCTATGGCAGATGTCAGGATGCCAAGAGAGTACATGAATAAAATCCTTTATAAACTACAAAATTGCTAACACAAAGATTTAATTTTTCAAGTCATTCTGCTTGCTATGAGCAGGAAAAAGCACTATCATTCAAAAGACCAACATGTTTTCTTAAAGCTATAAAGCATATATTATTCTTATTGTAGGTGATTTAATTTTTAATGAACTAGGGCAAAAGGACAATTAATAGGTCCAACAGTCCATATAATATTTCTTAGCTAAGAATTCAATGTGCTGTCAAGAAAAGTTCTGTTAATAGAAGACCAAGTACCATATCCTAATTTCTATATATCGGTTAAAAAAATGAAATAAAATAAAAGCAGCTGATATTCCCCACACACTCTAATGGTTCTCAGGTGACAGCAATAACTTTTAGTCCTAGGTCCCCACTGGGATGCTTAGAAAACAGTAGAGAATATGGATGGTTAATGAGGTTTTATACAACTATCAATATAAAATTCCCAGGAAACAGACATAAAAGATAAAAACCTTTTTCTCAATATTCAAGACTAAAATAGAAATGACCTCTCCTCTTGGACAAAGGACTCTTTAGCTCACAAGGGGTAAATTATTTATGCAAAAAATTAAATTTAGAACTAAATGAAATAATACTGTATTTAAATGCAAAATACATTTTAAAAGTGCCGTAGTTTGCATAGCAAAAGCTCAACATGCATTACAAAGTACTCTAGTAAAATGTGACTTCACAATAACTTGTAAGAATATTAAAATTAATTCAAAACAAAAGATAAAACCTGAAGTGGACAGATATATGACTTTCTTCTAGTCATTCCCTCCATAGTAATGAGGATTTAGAGCCCCTAAACCTTGCAGTAGAAAAATTTGTAGTCAAAAGGCACAGCCTCAACAGGAAAAAATAGGGCTGAGAAGATTTTACTGAGGAAAATATAAGTAAGGAAGATGGCAAATAAGAGTATCATTAACATTTTAAATTCGTGTCATATATGGTATATATCTAACTACCATGCTTTGCCTTTTAAGGTTTCATGGTTTCCTTCTACCCATACCCAGTAAGATGTTTTTAAATTTACATGGCTTTGTAGTAAGAAAATGTTGTGTTCTTTATTTTTCTATATATGGTCTTCCATAACATCCAGTGCCTAATTATATTACTGAGGTGTTGACCTTCCCTACTTTCTAGGCTACAGAAAGGCTCTTGGTTATCTTCACATTTTATAAAATACTACTGAAAAGATAGTTCTCGAGTACTGTCTTCAATATTTAAGGTCATGTGGTCTTAAGGTCATCATTACAACGTAATACTAGAACATTAGAACATTTTAAGCTGAATCCCTTAGCTCTGTATATGCTGGCCTCTCTCTTCAAGACATCCAAAGTAGCTCTAAGGCTGGATTTCTCTGTTTTTCTTCTCTTTCCAAGGCTATGCCACAAAAAATCTTTAATCCTATCTACAGTTTGCTTTACCCTTGCTAAATTAAGTTAAACTAAAATTTTAGCATAGCAAAAAAGTTATAAAAATCAATTAAAATACAGATATGCACTCTATGCCATTTCAGCCAATAAAAGACAACATCTATTGGCCTGTGAAACTGTACTGCCTAATGACATTGTAGTCATTTAGTTTATGTAGAAACCTTTATGATGTTCATACAAAATTGAAACCACCTAACAAGACATTTCTCATACTGTACCCTGTTGTTAGATGAAAGAAGACTACCTACCAAACACTAAGTAAAATGAATCTGCATTTGGTGTGAGGATATGGGTCTTGTATCAAACATGCTTTCAACAGAACTCCAATAACTCTCACTTCCTAACATGAGTACTGCCAGGAAAATCAATGAATATAACGCTGCCTACAGGCTACTTCAGCTTACAGGGCCCTGAAATTTATGAAAATGAAGACAGTATTTTTTAGCATTCAGTACACAAAAAAACTACTACAAGTACCTATATGTTAAAGGAAGACTTTAAGTTTTATGGGTTTGATATATCCCAATATTCACATAGATAATATAGTAGGGAAAGTATTTCCCCGGACTTGTCTCATCAATGTGTCCAGTGCTAATCATCAGTATAATAATCTTCATGGGTATCCTCCTGAAAATTTGCAGCCTCAGGTAAAATTGCAAAAGAGACAATTTGTTTTAACAGTCTGTGGAGAGTATAAAAGCTTACACTTAATGGGATAAAAAAAATCCATCTTCTCTTTAGTGGCTGATCCTAGTATTAATACAAATAACAAAACTGGAGAGATCTCTATAAATTATATAATATGTTCACTATCAAAATAGACAATGTGGTACCAGGTCCAAAGGCAGGCTGGGGCATGGGGAGAGCGGATGATTGCTGGCTCCGGAGAGCATGAAGACCATGTCATGAGGATGGTGGAGGAGCTGCCCCTCGCTTTCGCCCCAGGACTCGGAGCTGCTGGAGTATTGCCTGCTCTCCAAGACCCATCAGGTATGAAGCATCAACAAATGAATTGATTAATGAAGACTAAGGAATAGCTTATCCAATCAGATACCACAGGCACCTAGGACAATACACCAAAATAAAAAGCCCCCCCCCCAAAATTGAGCATCACTAGCTCATAATTAAAAACAATTATCTCTTCACTCCTATTCTTGACCCAGATAGAACTAGGGAGGTGCTGAAGAAAAAGGTGGGAGAAGGAGTGTGAGTTTTAAAGCCTGCTGGAACTGGAGGGCATTATACTAAGTGAGATTAGTCAGTCACAAAAAATAAGAAATCAGATGCTTTCCCTAATATGTGAAAGCTAAGGAGAAATGGGTCATAGGAGGAACTCTAGATGAAAAAGGAAATCCTATAAAGGAGCAAACAAGAAAATCTAAATGAGAGGATGGGAGGGGGGGAGAAAGAAATTCTCTAAAACACACAATGTACTTAAACATATCGAAGTCAACCACTAAGCCAAGCAAGGGAAGGAGGGATGGGGACGGAATGGGGTGGGAACTGGGGTAGAGGTTAAATCGGTAATGTGTACATGTATGTCCACACAACTTTTATCCCAATGTGATGTATGAATAATAATGCACCAATAAAAAAATTTTAAAAAAAGAAACCTGCTGGAAGCCGGGCGTGGTGGTGCATGCTTGTAATCCCCACGCTTGGGAGGCAGAGACAGGAGGATCATGCAGGTTCGAAGCCAGCAGCACTGGCTTAAGAGATCCTGTTTCCAATTAAAATATATAAATTAGGTCTGGGAGTATAGCCCGGAGGTAGAAGGGTTCCATCCCCAGTACCACCAAAATAATAATAATAATAATAATAATAATAATAATAATAATAATAATAACAACAACAACAACAACAACAAATAAAACCTGCAACAACAACAACAACAACAACAACAACAACAACAACAACAACAACAAATAAAACCTGCTGGAAAAGGCAAGTACTTAAAGAAGACTTCAACCTGGAGGAATGAGGAGTAGCTAGGTGTCTAGTCTAGAGGTGAAGGCAGCCATTCAGAAATCCAAAATAAACAAAAGAACCCTACTTCTTTGACCAGTGCCAAGCTCTGAAGATAAATGGGGAGAAGAATATATGGTTCTTATCCTTCCTTCAAGGAATGGGAAGAGACTAGTGTTGACAACTGAGTTCAAGAATAAACCAGAGTCAAGAAGCAGAGAAAGGACTTCCGGGAAGATGGCGACCTAGAAAAGCGGGGCTTAAGAGCCCCACTAACAACCAATCTCCATTACCACAAAATCAGCGCCTTTCATAGCCAGACAACAACATCACCAAAGAAACAAAAAATTCACCAGGCTCCAGAGAGAAAGCGAACTGAGAACAGAGCTCAGAGCCACAGAGGGGATACATCGGCCTCACGCCCGAGGACGCGGCAGCAGCGCCATACTGCCGGCGGCAGAGGCAAATTCACCAGACAGCTACAGCAAGCCGAGGTGAGCCGCTGTGGAACAGCCAGGCGGGATCTTTCCGCGCAGGGAGCATATAAAACTCCCAGTGGCTGAGCTCAGCACACACTGCAGGGATTCAGAGTGGAAATCAAAACCAGAGAATAAAAAATACGCCAGCCTCACGATAAAGGGCGTGGCAGCGGCGCCATATTGCCACTGGCGGCAGCAGCAGTGAATTCACCGAGTCCAATACAGCTACATCTGCGAACTCAAGAACAGTGAGTCAAATTGCGGGCCACAGAGGAGAAATCCCAGTACTGTACTCCCTGGGACTTCACCCAGTGGGGGAGGGGCGGTGGCAGAGATATCACACCATAGGAGAACATGCAACCTGGCACCCCCCATAGTCTAAAGCAGCCTCTATCGACTCCCTGGGTCTGAAACTCTGTGATACAACCCAGTAAAGGAGTAGTGGGGTCAGAGATACTACAGACGTGAGATCCAGAGCACCTTAAACGAAGTCATAGTGACCCAAGGGAAGAACCCAGAGAAGGCACAAACTTCCGAAATCATGGGAAAGAGGATTAACACTGGAGCAATGAATGCCCACAACCCCACATCAGAACCCGATTAAACAGAAAATCAGAGATTTCTAGAAGATCAAATCAGGAAAATAATTGTAGAAATAATAGAGGTGCTTCAAAAAGAATTCAGAGAGAGCCAAAAAGAGATAAAGGATGCAATTAATGAAGTAAAGGCCTCAATTCAAAGCACGAACAACCGATTAGACCACATGGAGAACAGAATCTCACTCTTAGAAGATGATCATTCCAAAAATGAACGCATAGTTTCTAATCTAGAAAAAAATATACAACAGCAGGAATCTGACATTGAAGAAATATGGGCCCATTTTAAGAGAGCTAACCTAAGAATAATTGGAATAGAGGAGGGAAAAGAAAGTGAAACCAAAGGGATCAACAATCTCTTCAAGCAAGTAATAGCAGAAAATTGTCCAAACATAGAGCAACAGGTTGATACACAGGTCCAGGAAACTTAGAGAACTCCCTTTAGATAGGATCAGAGAAGAGGATCCCCACGCCACATAATTGTCAAAATGACCAATGTGGAAGCCAAGCAGAGAATCTTAAAGGCAACAAAAACAAAGGGCCAAGTGACATTCAGAGGCAAAGCAAGTAGAATCACTCCAGACTTCCCAAACCAAGTCATGAGAGCCAGAAGGGCTTGGAGTAACATATTCCAAACTCTGAAAGAAAACAACTTCCAGCCAAAAATTTCCTACCCAGCAAAACTTTCTATCAAATTAGATGGAAAAATAAGAAGCTTCCATGACAAACAGAAACTGAAGGAATTTATGTCTTCAAAACCAGCACTAGAGAAAATACTCAAAAAGATTAACTACAAAGAAGAAATAGGTAACACATACCAGAACCAGAGAAACAAGATTTTCCATCCAACATACAACTAAGATTGGTTATCTGTGGAGACTCAATATTTATGTTAGTCTTTTACCTATCTCTAAATTGTATTGTTTGCCTTTATTGTTGTTAATTTTTAGGATGTCTAGTTGGAATATTAATATACCTTCAGATATAGCATTTGGAAATATTTTATCCCATTCTATTAGTAACTTTTAACTTTGTTTACATTGTCTTTGGATATACAATATTTTTTATTTTTTAGGGAGTTTGTATACTCTTCTGTTGCCTATGCCATTGAAATCATATCCAAGAAATCACTGCCAATTTCAATGTTGTGAGGTTTTATGACCCAGATTTTCTTCTAAAAGTTTATAGTCTTAAGATTTATATTTAGGTCTTTTATCTATTTTGAGTTAATATTTGTATATTGGATTAGGTAAGGGTCCAATTTTATTCTTTTCCATGTAAGTATTATTTTTCAACAATATTTAGTTAAAAGATTATTATTTCCACCACCAAATGTTCGTGGAAACCTTGTCAAAAATAACTTGACAATATAGGGAAGAGTTTAGCTCTAGGCTTTTATTTAACTCCAATGGTTTATATATCTGCTTTTAGAACAGTACTACACTGTTTCAATTATTGTAGCTTTATATGGTTTGAAATCAGAAAATATATATCTTCTAGCTTTGTTCTTTGTCAAGATCATTTTGGGTATCTAGAATCCATATTCCATATTAGGATAGATTTTTTTTCTGAAAAATAAATATATAAATATATGATAGTTTCACCTAAAAAAAATAGAAAAAAAAATTCTCTGGTAAGAAAGAAAGCAAAAAGAAATATTGAAATGTTATCTTTAAGTTACCAAAAGCTTGGTATCAGACAAATGAAACTGTTATGTGAGATTATCATTTTTAATTTTGGATAAATTGCTATAATACTAGATGTCAACCACTAAGCCAAGCATGGGAAGGAGGGATGGGGAGGGAATGGGGTGGGGATCGGGTGGGGGCTGACTGGGCGATGTGTGCATGTATGTTTACAAAAGTTTGTATCCCACTATGATGTATGAATACAGTGCACCAATAAAAAAAAAAAAAAAAAAAAAAAAAAAAAAAAAAAAAAAGAAGCAGAGAAAGAAAAAGGAAACATGCTTGCTAACTAAGACTCCAGTCCGAGGTTATACTGGCTTAGAAGGAACAAACTTTTTAGGCCAAAAAAGCAGAGTAAGAATCTTGCACAGTCTACGTGCCTCTGTAGTCTCTCTTCCCATGAGCTCCTTAAGAAATAGAGAAAGGGACAGGAATGAGTTAAGTGTTTAGAACACTCGCAGACAGAGGGGGATAAAAGAATGGTCTCAAAAAATACTGAAATTACCTAGGTACCCACAAGCCAACAAAAGATAACATACTGGTGGATGTCATCTGGGTAAGGGGCTAAGAATTCTGCCCGGGGAGCAGATGGCATTTACTCTCAACAGTTACCAGGAAAACCAGTTCTACCACCCTAGAGAAGTCACAGCTTCCAGAAGAATATTCTTATCACCCAGTGGAGCTGGCTGCAAAAGGAGGCAATTTCTATTTCCATGTTGTCTGACTTTTCATTAACAGAGAAAAATATATAACAGATCTCCACTCATGGAAACACTTACTGATTCTCTCTACACATACATGTGGGTACAGATTTATTAGGTACTTGGCAGAGCCTGGAAGTACAGACACAATCCCTGGTCCATAAAGCATGCAAGTTAATGGGAAGAGAACATGAAGTAAGCATCCCACCACCTATGTTCTATGATGGGGTAGGCAATCAAAAGAAAATGGCATCTAAGATAAAACTCAAAGAATGAGAAACTGTTTACCACAAAGGCATATTCCAGACAGATGAAAACAGATATAAAGGATAGCATGCAAATAGCCAGGCAAATTTGAAGGAAAGAGAAATTCAGAAAGGCTAGTACAAAAACTGTTAGTAGGAAAGAGAAAAGGAGAAATCGTGATAAGACAGATGAGATCAGAGAGGTAAGTACCACCAGACCAACTAGGGCCTTATAAATCATGTTTGGAGTTTGAAATTCATTAACTAGCTAATTAATTTGTGGTATTGGGGATTGAACCCAGGGGCATTCTACTTCTGAGCCATATTCCCAGCCCTATTTTATTTTTTTATTTTAAAACAAGATCTCAGTTAGTTGTGAAGGGCCTCACTAAGTTGCTGAGGCTGGTCTTGAACCTACAATCTTCCTGTCTCAGCCTCCCAATTACTGGGGTTATAAGTGTGCGCCATCACATCCGGTTCCAAATTTTATTTTAAAAAACATTCTGAGATCATTAAAGAATTTTAAGCAGATATGTGATTTGACCAGACTTAATGTTTTTTAAAGCACTCAGGCTGCAGGATGGAGAATGAAGAAAATGAATCTGAAAAGGAAGAGGCCAGCAGAAAACTGGTGAAGCCAATTAAGTAAATGATGATGACAGCAAAATAAAGCAGAAACTACAAGAAAATTATTTCAGTATGATAACAAGAGTCTGCAAAAGAAAGAGTAAGAGTGTTTAGAAACTGTGACCATACTGTTTTACCCAGGATTACCTTAATATGTGCATGTGTTCTACTGTACCCAACAACAATCCCATCCTCTTTTATTAAAAACCCCTTCCAAATTGTCCTATCTGTACCAACCACCTGCCATCACTTAACTCACATCTGTTTAAATACATTTAAAATTAAATATCTTCTAAAACTTAATTTCTCAATAGTAACAGCTGATTTTCAATGTTCAATAGCAATAGGTGGTTACTAACTACTGAATGACCATCACTAATAAAAACATTTCCATCACCACAGAAAGGTGCACAGGACAGTGCTGGGCTACACGCTAAGTAAATCGGCCCCTTTGCTAATTAAAACAGCTGCCTGATCTCTGCGCAGGCAGCTGTGAAAGGCAGATCCACTCAATGTCTCATGCCTACTCCTTGTGTATTAATAGTCCTCACAGTGCAATGAAGAATCATGGTGTACAAACCCCAAGACAGGCTCTGTGTTTTGGTTCATTAATCCTCACTATGCTCTAAAGAAATAGAAAAGCAGCAGGCATCAGCCATGTTTTATAGGTGAGGACACCAAGGCACAGAAATTAACCTGCCTGAGGCTATAAAGTCAATAATGGAGTCACAAATAAAAGCTGGATTCCCTAACACGCTGACCAGTGTGCCATTCATTAAAGTAGTCATGGCTGATTTAAGAACCCTAGGATGAAAACTGTTCAGTATCACCTGACCCAAGAAACCATTTGCTTTATTAAATGGCTTGCTACACCCACATCTGTAAGGTCTTTAGAGAGATACAAATATCTGTTAGGTTCATGTATATGAACACACGCACATACATACACACAGGGGAAAAAATAAAACAAGACCATATATATATATATATATATATATATATATACATTCCCTGAGTTATCCCTAAACTATCTTATAACTTGTGATAGGAAATAAAGGAAATTAGCTGAAATTAACGGCATCAAGGTATGTACATTTCTGCATTATTAATTTGTTTTTCCATTATGTTAAACTGTTACCTATAAAAAATTATAAGCTAGAAGCTCTGCAGTTTGCAAATCTTATTTGCTCTGTAAACAGGGTAAGCCTGACTTGCTTGTGCTCTTTTGAAGCCTACAGAAACAATGGGGCACAGAGAGGCAATTCTTGCATTTTCATTTCAACTGCCTAATTAACTGAGAAAAGTAAAATAATGTATAGGGAGACATGAGCCAAGTTTCAGATTAAAGATATAAAATCTACATACAGCACTTGCTTGTGATACTCTTGACAATAGCAATTGTAAAATGCAGCCGCCAGCATTCACTAATGTGCCTCTGTGCCCTGACACTGCAAAACAATTTACTCAGAGCCTCATTTGAATAATGTAAAAAATCTAAAAAATAATTCAACTACCCTTATTCAATACTTTAACTGTTGTCATACTTAAAAAGCATAAAGGAATGGAATATTTAAAACAATTCTAAGGAATTAGGTAGCATAAAAAGTAATTACACCTAGAATCTTTCATTAGTAATTAGAGCCAATCTATAGAATATAAACACTAAAACAATTTTTCTAAGACCCGGGTGTGGAGGTGAACGCTTGTAATCCCAGCATTTGGGAGGCTGAGACCGGAGGATCACGGTTTGCGGACAGTCTTAGCTACTTAGCAAGGCCCTCCGCAATTTAGTGAAACCTGTTTCAAAATAAAGAATAAAAAATAGGGCAGGGGGTGTAGCTCAGAGGTCAAATGCCTCTGGGTTCCATCCTCAGATCCAGAAAAAGAAGAAAAAAAAATTTTTTTTCTAGAAAATAAAAGTTCCCAAAATAGATTTGACAACTCTTTCAAAAAGAATAAAGCAAATCACCTCCAAATATGTAAGTCTCATTAAGAAAAAGAATGTATCCAGGCATGGTGGTGCACGCCTGTAATTACGTCACTTGAGATGCTGAGACAGGAGAATTACAGGATCAAGACCAGCCTCAACAACTTAGCAAGACTTTCAGTGACCTGGCAAGACCTTGCCTCAAACAAAAGATTAGAGTTGTAGTTTGGAGGTAAAAAAAAAAAAAAAAAAAAAAAAAAAGAGATGCCTCTGTGTTACATTCCCAGCACCACAAAGATAAAAAGAAGAAAGTAAGCAAGTAGGCAGGCAGGCAGGCAGGACAGTATAAATGCTGATTTGCTGATTTTAAATATGGAACCTAACGGTCATATCTAACTTTAGTTGGGGAAAAGAAGAGGGAAACATCAACTTGGGTGGCAGTCGGCTTCATCAGGCACCTTGATTCAGGAATGCAAGTTAACTTCAAAATAATTTTTAGAATAAGGCTTGAGAAAGTGAACAGTTCAAATAATGTTCTATCCGTAGATGAAGGCATCACTACCAATCGCACTAACATTTACAGCGAGGGAGCTAGGGAGAGGGTGAGATGCTGAGGGAAATCTACCAGGTGCTATGCGCGTGTATGAATGTATCATTTTGAATCTCACAAAGGTGAATTTCAATGCACCAATAAAAGTACTTTACAGAATAACTTTTAGGGCAATTACTTACACAGCATTCCTGGAGGCTCCACAGGACAGTAACAGTTTGACTATATCCACATGCCCGTTCTTGGCTGCGTCATGAAGTGGCGAGTCGTTCTGATAGCCAGTGGTGTTCACCAGTGCCTTGTGCTGGAGCAGCAATTCCACTACCGCCAGGTGCCCGTGATTGCAGGCTTCATGCTATTGAGATTTTAAAATAGAGAAAAGAGTGATGAGAAAAAACAGAGGATAATATTATAATAATATCACACTTTAGACAAAGAAATGAGAACCTTGATCACTAACTTTATCCTTACCAAAATACACATACCCACTATAGGATATGGACAAAGTAAAAGCTACTAAGAATAATCCTTGTGGTAAGACACATTGTGATCAAAATGTGTGCAATTCAGCGAAAAGCAGAGTCATGAAGGGTCAAGCACCCTTTTAAAGAAGAAAATGAAGCCTCAAGACAACAAAAGCTCCTCAATTGTTATACAGTAATTTTAAAACATTAAGAAAAAGACTTAGTATTTAATAACCAGACTATACCTAAAATTTGAAATTCCCCAAGGCTGAAGATTACTCATTTGATCAGGTCAACACTAAATGGTACACCAGCACGCTGGTACACATGACCACATCAACCTGAATATGCTGGTAAATAGACAAGTTCTTTGCTGACACTGGAGATTGCTGGGTGGCTAGTGTTAGTCGTAAAAGAAGTAGCATGGAGTGAGTATTCAAACAGCTCACTGAACAAATGAAAGTAGTGACTGGGATGTTCACTGCCTTCATGCAAACCTTATGTCTAATGAACTGCCAACAATGTCACTATGCTGTAAACTCTAAGTCTGTGGCATGCTGGGCTTTTTTAGTATATCCATTTCAATTCATAATAGGTGTTACCACACTCAACATGTGTAAGTCTATTTCTAGGAAAAAGGAAATCAAATTAGGCATTAGATTCTTTAAATCACTCCCCTATCTTTAATATAATTTGCCTTAGTGGCTACATAAAAAATTAAGTTTTCTTTCTTCCTCAGTCTTTGGAGTCCTAATAAAGGGACTGTGATCCAGATAAACAATTATATATACCTTTAAACTTTAAACATTTTTTTGCATCTACCCTAAGAAGAGTCTCCTAATTTCTGAACTTCTAGTTTATGGAATAAAGGCAAATCTCTCTTTTACTGACATTCCATGGCTACGTTCAAATCTCATGCTTACTGTCTTTATATAATCAGCCCGTGTAGCCAGTTTCCAAGTCTTTCCACCATCCTTTTCCCATTGCAGTTATAGTTCACAGTAATAATAAGCAAATTTAAAGGTGTTTAGTTAACATGTGCAAAGCTTTCTGCTGCCTCTATTTGCAATTATAAATGAGACTAAGAAATGCTCAGCAAGGAGCACTCCCCTGGTGATCACATGCCACAAAATCAGGTTCCCTGGACAGACAATGGCCAAGCAGCCCAATGTGACTGCAGCAGTCACCTCCATGTGTTAGCTACTTCAGCCATGTGTTGTGACTGGATTCCTAAATCTGATGGTGGTCCAAAGGTAGCCAGTTCCTTGCCAGTCACACATGAAAAGCTAGATGAAAAATACTTACTTTTTCATACTTGGTGAAACAAATTCTTCAGATTAAAACAAGAATGTATTGGTGTCACAGGATAATATATGGACAACCACAAAGCTATAAACTCTAAGAACCATAGAGAGAGAATAAAAAACAGATCCTCAGCACTGCAAACACACACACGAAAGCAAAACCAGACAACTACCAATGGTGTCCATCCTGCGTGGTCTTTAACGTTGGGATCACTTCCGTTCTGCAAGAGGTATTCAACGGTAGGTACATCGCCCTGGTAAACAAGGAAAAAACAAAAAGATGTTAGATACTAAAAAACTATCAAGAACAAAAGGAAAACACAAAGTGATTTTTTTATCTGAAGATTCTGTCTTCTTCAAGATAAAATAAAACTTTAATCTTTCTTTTAATTTGGTGCACTGTAATTTTACACATTCTGAGGTTTAGAGTATCAGACAAATATATGCACAGAGCTCTTAGTGCCCCTCCCATAAATGCTCCCGCAGGTATCTGATCTTGGAATTGGTAGTTTTGTTACACTCTTTATGACTTCATTTCCCTTCCCTAGTCCCCTTCAGTCACTCCCCCTGGAGTCTCTGCTCCTCTATCTGATGTTGTCCTTATTTCCAAGTATCTCTCTAGCTTCAAGCTGAGAAATATTAAACTATGTATATATGTATGGAAAGTCCCAAGATACAGAGTAATATTGCCTGTCCTTGAATAGAGAGTACAAAGCTTTATTAGCAACCCATATTCAAAATCTATTTCAAGATATTAAATAAAGAATCCTGGGCAAAGACCACATGACCATAATGAAGTTTTTAAAGTAATCATTTCACTTGTGCAAAAATCCTTTTTGAGCATGCATGAAAATGGTTTGGGTATTATTGAAAACAAACAAAACTATTTATAGCCAAGAAGACCATTCAGTGAAACAAATGGTAAAACTGCTACTTTCTTGACAACTACTCTACTTAACCTAATGCACTGAACTTTGGATCCTACTGTCTCAACCTGCCAAGCACTGAAATTATAAGCATGTGTTATATTGCCTCTTTTTTAAAAAATCATGGGCTCCAGGAAAAAGTATGGCATTTATATGCAGTGAAATGGAGGTAAAATTCCCTTCAAATTACACAATTACCAGTCACTTCAAACAACTAAATCAGGCCTTTTAGGACAACATAAAAGAGGCACAATCTCTAAGTCAATGAAGATAAAGCAAATTAAAAAAAAAAAAATCACTGACAGTTTATTCTGAAGAAGGATGAGCAAATAAGTTACCTATAACAAAAAGTATTTTTACAGTGCTGTGTTCAATTATTTTGTGAAAAACTTCGAGAGAATGAACTCTCTTCCCACCACCAGTATTGTTTAAGAAATTAATATTAATTTTTAACTAATAAAAATTATATATTTTTATGAGTTACAATGTGGTATTTTTATATACATAGATATTATATAATGTTTAAATTAGGGTAAAAATAACCATATCCTCAAACAGGAGATGAGGTCCTGAGGATTCCTATCTTTATGATTTTATTTTATGAAGCAGGGCCTCACTAAATTGCTAGGGGCCTCACTAAGTTGCTGAGGCTGGGCTCAAGCCTGAGACCTATGGGTGCAAACATTGAAAATTCTTTATCCTATTAAAATGCACAGCACAGTATTATTATATGTAGTCACTCTGAGGTAAAATCGCATACCAAAACTTCTTACTCCTATCTGAGGAACAAGAATAAGGAGTAGCTTAGCCAATATTCTCTTCTGAAATAAAAATTTTCCTCTATTGGGTTGATAATGCAGAAGTCACTAAGTCCCCTAAATTCAATAATAACTGCTTTTAAAAAAAATATTTTGAGCCGGGCGTGGTGGTGCATGCTTGTAATCCCAGCATTCGGGAGGCTGAAACTGGAGGATCACGGTTCGCAGACAACCTCAGCTACTTAGTGAGGCCCTCCGCAACTTAGTGAGGCCCTGTTTCAAAATAAAGAATAAAAATAGGGCAGGGGGTATAGCTCGGAGATCAAATGGCCCTGAGTTCCATCCCCAGACACACACACACACACACACACACACACACACACACACACACACACACATATATTGCCTATTTTATTTTTATTTCTTTTTCTATAGGGTTACTTCTCAAATAGAGCACAACTTTAGAAGGTAGGTTACAGTTTTGAAAAGGAAAAATCCATATGCAACATGTATTTTTATGCTCCCAAATTAACAAAATTATCTTAAATGTTTAATGTGCCTAAAAGTAAGCATTATATGTTTTTTAAATCAAATGTCCCAGTTCCAATAAAAACCACTTTAACAAAACCCCAAAGGGTACAATTCTATTCGTCCAGTGCAAGTTAAAATGTAGTTAGTTACTTTTGCTCTATATCAAAGTTGGTTCTAAATGAATTCTAAAGTATCTACCAAGACATAAATTTGAGTTCTTTTAAAATTTAAAAATTTCGAATGCTGAACAGATAAACTGCCTACCAACATACATTCCAAACATCCACTACCTTCAATATGAAAGTATTCACAAAAATACTCATAGGTTTCCTCAAAAATTCCCCTTTTTTAATTCCGTATAGTAATGACAAAAAAATATATAAACCTAAAGAAGCCCCAGAGAACACCACCCACCAACTAGTGTGGGATGGAGTCACATGGAAAATCAAAGAGAAGTCAAGTGGCAGTTTGGAGAATACCAGCAGACGTCTCTTTTAAGTTGCTAGACAGTTACTGTTTTCTTTCATGTCACCTCTTCCTATTATCAAAGGTGTCTTCTACTAACATTCCTCCCCCTGAAATGTATAGCTGATTATCAAACTGCTTGCTTTTTTTTTTTTAACCAAATCTTTCTCCTCCCTAGTACTTAAAAGTCTGTCTACTTTATGAAAATTTAATATCATGCACATGAATAAAATTATGATAGAGGGTCCATAGTAACTGGATAAGCGTGAAACAATATCCAGTTTCCAGAATATAGATTAACTTCTGCTCCTCATTTCTTTAAATTACTTTTTCTCAAACAGAATATTTCCTTAAGAAGCACTCACTCTTACTCCTTACAAGTTAGAATAGTTGAGGTTTCCTTAAACCACAGCAAAACAAAAAACAAAAAACTGTGTGTGTGTATGTATATATGTGTGTGTGTGTGTGTGTGTGTGTGTGTGTGTGTGTGTGTGTGTGTGTGTGTTTATATGAGTTTAAAAAGACTGGGTACAAAAAGAAACCAGTTTGCATATATATATGCACACAACACACATATAAAATGTATGCATGTATGTATGTATTTTCGCTTAAGTATTTACAAAAGCTTATAAGAAATTTTAAATGGATTTGATACTTTCAAGTAATACTTTAAAGGCTAAAAATAAGGGAGTGTGTGTCCCACTGAACTTTTATAATCCTATTTTTTCTTTCTTTTTTTCTTTTTTTTCAGGTCTGGGGATGGAACCCAGGGGCATTTGACCTCCGAGCTACACTCCCTGCCCTATTTTTTATTCTTTATTTTGAAACAGGTTCTCACTAAGTTGCAGAGGGCCTCACTATAAATAGCTAAGGCTGTCCGCGAACCATGATCCTCCGGTCTCAGCCTCCCAAATGCTGGGATTACAAGTGTAAGCCACCACGCCCAGCTATAATCCTATTTTTTCAATGAAAGATTTTTCATATTTTCACATATTGCAGATATGTGCATATTCTAGCAATATAAGTTAAATTTCTGAAAACAAACATTTATTTTTCCTTGTTATAAAGGTTAACTCTTCTAAAATACCACTAATAATACAATTCTTCATTAAAAACAAAATAGGACATTACAATTAAGTACAAAAAAATTATTTACCTAATATAGTTAACCTTTACCACACAAAAGACCTGAACAGGTGGCTAAGTTCCCTTTTACCAATTGCATGTTGTTTCAGAAATTAAAATCTTGAACATAGGACAATGCCAATTTGCTTGCGTTCCCTTTACTTTCTCATGACACTAAGATGAAGGACATATAATAACATGACTTCACACACAATATTAACATGACTGCCTTAAAGTACAGGGAGTCACAAAGTCAAACTGTGAAGTAGAATCCTCACATGGAACTTTCTCTCTACCCAGGAGATCTCTGCCACATTCCTTATATCCTAAGCAGACCCTGACTTTAAGTTGTCTTCAAATTATTATCTTTTATATCTGTATCATCATGATATGTCAGCTTCAAGCCATTTTAAGTTCACTGCTGTGTTAAAAATGTTAAAAATGTATGCAGTGAAGGATAGTGTTTATTTCAGTATCTACAAATTCTCAGCAACAATGACATAATAAAGGATAAAAAAATTAATTTTCTGTATGTCTTTAGCATTTTTTATTAAATCAGAAAAATAATACAAGTGTTTATCTTAGTTTCTAGTAGGCATAATACTTTCTCGTACAACGATGTTCTCAAAGGCATTATAACTATAAGTGAAAGATATTCATGTAGGAACATGAGTTATAAAGATATTCAAACAAAAAACAGGGAGATACAGTTATTGATGGGGAAGAAAGAGATGCCAAGTTTGGACTTAGGTCTTATTACTCTAGCTGTCAGAGAATGGGATACAAGTACAATAGAAAATGAAAGTAGGGCAAGAAATTGGGAGGCTACTTGAGTGGTATGGTCCCCCCAGTGACTGCATTTTGATAATCTCCAGTACCTGTGAATAAGTCACTTTACATGACAAAAAGAACACTGTGTTGTCATTAAGGGCACCAACCTTGCATTGTGCTGGAGACCCTCATTGTAACAACCTGAGTCCTTAAAAGCAGAACCTCACCTGGCTACATCAGAAGGATGCGATGTGAGAAGGACACAGCCTACTGTTACTAGATTTGGAGAGGAAGAGGGCCACCAACTAAGCAATGTGAGTGTCCAGAACCCAGGAACAGCTTGCAGCAAACCAGGAAGGATCTCTATCCCACCAGAAGAACTATGCAGTTCCTGCCAACCACTCAAATAAGCAAGCAAACAGATCTTCCCCTAGAGCGTCTAGTAGCAGATGACACATTGATTTTAGTTGGATGACACTAATACCAAACTCCTGACCTACAGATCTGAAAGAAAATTAATTTTCATTGTTTTAAGTCATTAAAACTTATGGTAATTTGTTAGAAAACTAATGCAAGTGGTTACAACAAGAAAAACACAAGGATTTGCCACTCAGGTGGCAACGATGGTGCCTAGAGATGGTTTAGGACAAGACATTAAAGAATGTTAGGCTAATGGTCCCAAGTTCAGAGATCATTCAGAAAAGCCCTAACTGCAGCAGAGGAAGCCCCAGAGAACAGACACAACAGCTGCATTCTCTGCGCGTGCGCAAGGCAAGCCCGCCTCCTGAGCCGAGATCAGGGAACAAGTGCAACTATGGAAACTGCAGGTCTACCAGTACGCTTTAGGAAAACTCAACAACTCCACTGACAACCAAAAAGACATCGTTCAGACAGCACAAAACCTGCTACTTCCCCTATTGCTTTGACCGCCTTAAAGGTCACCAAATCTAAATTCATTACACACTTGTACCTCTTCCCTCTTCCCTGCTCCTTCATCCACTTTAGCTGACTTTAACTTGAAAACCCCTTCAAATCCTTCTCTGAAGTGGGTGCAAACCTAAATGAGAACAGAATTGTAATACCTGCCTTTCTTGTAAACCCAGATTATTCGTTCTTGGCTACAAATGAGAAAATTAGGAAAACAATGAGGTAAACGCTATTTCAAAAAAGATAAATATTCTGGCAAATCATATTTTTTCCTTTCAAGCAGTTGTCTGACGATCAAGATCAAAATTAGGTAGGGATATATACATCCAGCTCAAAATAAATTTTTGAAGGACCACTACTGTCAATTCGTGATTTAAAAAACAAATCAATGTACTTTTCTAAATATGCCATATCAGAGTCTGTCAACTAGTGAGAAAAATAAGTTTGATAATTAAGCTCAAAAGAATAAAACTGAGTAATTCTAATTCTGGCAAGACTAAGTAAAGTGATAATCTGACAGAACTCATATTATAGAAATCATGAACATGTCAGCGAAGAAAATTCACCAAGACAGCATTATGCCATTCTTTTTAATCCCATCCTAGTAATCTACTGTAGCTTTTTTTCATGTCTAGACCAAGAGAACAAAGTATGGCCTGTGGGCCAGTCACCTAACTTTATAGGTAAAGTTTTATTGGTCTCTACTGTCTATGGTGGCTTTTGCTCTAGAATGAAAGATTAGCAGTTGTGACAGACTGTTTACAAGGCTGAAAAATATTGACTCCAACCACCTCCCTAAAAATATCTGTCAAACACCCAGTCATGGTGGCGCACCCTTGTAATACCAGCATTTGGGAGGCTGAGACAGGAGGATCTCAGATGGCAGTTCCCAGACAGCCTCAGCTAGTGAGGCCCACTGCAACTCAGTGAGGAGACCCTGTTTCAAAAAAAATAAAGAATAAAAAATAGGGTTGGGAGTGTAGCTTAGAAGTAGAATGCCCCTGGATTCTATCCCCAGTACAAAAAAAAAAAAATTTTTTTTAAAAATCTGTCAAGCCAGGTGTGCTGGGTATATCTGCAATCGAAGCTACTTAAAAGGCTGAGGGCAAAAGGATGGCGGGTTTGAGGCCAGCCTGGGCAACTTAGTGAGTCCCTATCTCAAAATATAAAAGGGATGGTGACATAGGTAAGTAGTAGATTATCTTGGGGTTCAGTCTCCAGGAAGAACCTCAAAAGAAGGGGGACTTATCAAACCTAATCCAGACTCTAGGTTCTAGAGGTCTTCATTAATAACATTATTCTTAAAAGTCAGAACATAAGTGGATGGCTGCCTAGTGGTCTGAAAATTTCCAGAAAGCAAAACATAGGAATAGAAGCAGCTTATGTTCTTAGTTAATAGAAAAAACAAACAAAAAACCTTACTGATTACAGTAGCTACTTATGTCTAAGAAGCACTGACAACACTCTAATAGTAAGATTGTAATAGCTTATGTGCATATTATAACAAAGATGACTAAAAAGTGACAGATCTTTAAAAATATGCTTTGTAGAAATTAAACTAAAACATATCAGAGAAGAAAACTCGAGTTGTCCAAAGAATATGGGATATTCAACAAGAGCACTGGCGGGTTCTCCTCCCTCTCACAGGGATCAGTAATATAACATTCTACATTAGTCTGGAAGAGAGGAAGAATTAAAACAACAACAACAAAAATGCACAGCTCATTTTTGTGTTTTTCCCTTTCTCCACAGAAAAACAGAAGAACCACTGGACCCTCAATGTCTACTACATGCTCTTCCTCGATGTCTCCTCCTCCACCAGCCTTGTATCTGGGGCCTCTAAAGGATTCCTTCTGGATCTCCTAGTTCCCTATCCATCCAAAAAACCCAAAAATTTCCTGGGGAAAGTTACCATGTGAAGTCACTGGAGAACACAAACGGTATTCTGACTGAGTACTGAGCGCCACCAATGATACTCTTGTATCACTTGTATTAAGTCAGCTGTCTATGAGGCACAGACCCACTACTCCCTTTCATGGCAGTACTGTGTCAGTTTCAAAGATTAACTACTCTACAAGTGCACCCCATGCTCAGAAAACAGGCAGATCCCAAAGAGCAACACTGCCAAAGCAGATGCCGAGGCAATACTTAGAATTAATACCAAGGGACAGGCCTATAGAGGAAATGGCTGACGGTGGGGCACATTGACTCCATGGTGAACCAACTGCAGGAGCCACATCAGATGGTCAAACGTCCCGGCTGTTGGAGAAATGTGCAGGCTGCACGTTTAGACCTTCCAGATTCTGGCCACATCCCCAGGAGTGTCGAGCTGAGACAGAAGTCTGTCTCCTCGCACACTCTGCTAGCTTTTTTGCTAGGTAAAAACATGTTGCCAGCAGTAACTTAGCCATTGTCAGCATTCATAAAGCATGGGGAGAACGGGTAAAGAAAATGCTAAAAACCGAACAAAAAGCACAGCAGCGAAGCAGTTGGCAAAGCAAAAGCTGCGACATCCAAACACTGGCTTTCTCCCACAAGATCAGGCTTCCCAGACCCCGGGACCACAGCTCAAACTGCGATGGAAGGTCACGCCTCGTGGATTTTGCTTCTCTAGTTCAGAGGAAGGTTAAATATCTTAGTAGTTTCATGCCATTTTTCACAAATGTAAACAATGTGCTTTATACCTGGTCCCTGTTGCAGTTTCAATCTTCAGTGTCCTCCAAAGGCCATGTTCAGCTTGGTCTCTAACACAACAGTATGAGGAGGTGATGAAAACTTTAAGAGGCGGGGCTTGGTGGGAGGTCATGAGGTCACTGGGGGTGTGGCCTTGGAGGAGAGAGTGGGACCCTAGCCTCTCCCGCTTCCCCTTTCACTTTTAAGCCACAACCGCTGTGCTCCATCACTCATTCCCAAATGACATGCCACCGGAGGCCCAAAGCAATGGGGCTGATCATGGGCTGAAACCTCCCAAATTCTGAGCTAAAATAAACCTTTTCTCTTTATAAGTTGAGTATATCAAATATTTGCTACAGTAATGAGAAGCTGCCTGACACAGAGTTACATTCCAAACTACACTTCGGAGTAACCATCCTACCTTTATAGAAGCAATATGAAGCAAAGTTTCTCCTCTGTGATTTCTTTTCCCAGTTGTAAAGGGCAACACCTTCTTGTCCCCGGGATTCAGCCTCATTCTTCTGTCACCTGAACTATTCAGTGCAGGAGGCGGTGTATGTGGTGAAAGGCTAAGGGAATCATCTGATGCAATACTGGTTTTCCTCCTCGATGTGTTGTCAACTTGAAGTCTGCATGGTGTAGAGTCAGGCCATAATATGCTTTCTGAGCGCACTGTCTGTCTATCGTCTCTGCTGGTACTCGATGTGCTACTTCTACGTCTCTTAGAAAGGGGAGTGGAAAAACTGTGGCGAGGCCCATGTTTTCGAGAGTGAGTTACTGGCAAAGATGTCTTAGACCCAAGATCATTGTCAGAGCTCTTCTCAAGAGTCACTTCATTCTTCTTTTCAGTATCTGGAGACTCAATATGCTCAGCCAACTGTAAAGGAACTTCAGGTAAGCTTTCACAGCACTCCAATTCTGCTACGGAGCCACTTGCTAGTAAGTCTATTTCACCATTGGCCTGTGGGCTAGCGATAACTGATGGCTGGCTGCAGAAGGAGACCAGCTTCTCCTTAGATTTCTCTGTGGCGTCAACTTCAACATCTTTTCCTGCCTCTAAGTTCCACTGTTGGTTGACTTCAGTTAATGTTTTCTGTTTTTGCTTTCTTGCAGAGGTTGTAGAAGCCTTTTTAGCCTTCTTAGAAACAACTGTGGGAGGAGTTGAGGAAACAAACTCATACATTGAGGTTTGCTGAGCATTTTCATCCTTTGTTTTCTGAGGCTGAGTTTGCACTGAAATTTTACTCACAACGTATCTGACCTTCTTACTTCGAGGACTGAACCACATTTTTATTGAATTCTTCCTGTTTTCTGCATCGCTGAATGAATCTGTCCTAGGTGTATCTTTTTTCAACTCTGATAGGAAAAAAGGAAAAGAAATCTGTTACAGAGATTAATCTCTCCCACCCTGAGCTCCAAAAGAATTTGGCTTACAGTTCTCCTAAGCTATGTCACCTCTATTTGTATACCTCCTTCTCCACTCCTAGACCAGAGACTCCTTGAGAATGGAAGACAGTGACTCATGTGAGAAACACTTCCAGAATCCAACTTGGTACCAGACCAATGCTCTGAAGATTAAAGGTATAGCAGAGACCAAAACACAGAATTTATATTCCACTGAGGGTAGACAAAAAATAAGTTAAATATATGGTATGGTGCATGGTGATAAGAGCTATGGAGAAAAAAATATAAAATAAAAAAGAAAGAAAATAGGAAAAGAAGAAAGGACAGATGTGGGATTTAATATGCTAAAGATATTAACTGGTGCTTTTTATAAAAGAAAACTGCAAATAATCAATATATTTCACTATATCAATAGATATGAAGGGAAAAGCATTTGATAAAATCCAATATCAATTCATCGTATGAAGAAAAAAAAAAGACTCAGTATAGCCAGATATGGTGGCGCATGCCTTCAAACCCAGCTGTTTGGAAGACTGAGGAAGAAAGATCAAAGTTCAAGGCTGGTCTCAACAACTTAATAAAAACCTGCCTCAAAAATAAGAGGAAAGAATGTAGTTCAGTGGTAGTGTACCTCAGGGCTCAATCCCCAAGATGGCAAAAATAAATAAATAAATAAATAAATAAATAAATAAGACACTGAAAATAGAGCTACCATATACCTAGTTATCTCACTACTAGGTATATATCCAAAGGAAATAAAATCAGTATATGAAAGAGATACCTCACTTCTAGTTTACGGTAGTAACCACAAGAGTTAAAACCTTTAATCATCCAAAGTATGTCCACCAATGGATGAATGGCTAAAGAAAAACTGGTATATATACAAAGTAGACTATTATTTGGCCATAAAAAATAAAATCCTGTCATTTGTAAGAACATGAATGGAAAAGGAAAACACTGCATTAAGTAAAACAAGCCAGGCACAAAAAGACCAATATCACAGATTTTTATGTAAGAAAACTAAAAAAGTTAATTTCATAGAAGTAAAAGGTAGAAGCCAGGCATGGTGGCACACATTTATAATCCCAGTACTTGGGAGGCTGAGACAGGAGGATCACAAGTTTGCAGGCTCGAGGCCAGCCTTAGCTACTTAGTGAGGCTTCTGCAACTTAGTGAGACCCTGTTTCAAAATAAAGAATTAAAAAAAAAAAATAGTGTTGGTGTAGCCTGGAGGCAGAATGCCCCCGGGTTCAACCCCCAGTACCACACCCAAAAAAAAGAGAATAAAGTAGTAGAAAGTAGAATGGTCACTAGAAGCTAGGAAGGCTAGAGGTGTAGAGAGAGGTAGAAAGAGATTTGTAAGGGTATCAAAATACTGTTGGATCACGCTGGGCGTGGTGGCTCACGCATGTAATTTCATCATTTGGGAGACTGAGACAGGAGGATCGCGGTTCGCAGACAGCCTCAGCTACTTAAGTGAGGCCCTCTGCAACTCAGCGAGACCCTGTTTCAAAATAAAGAATAAAAAAATCAGGCAGGGGGTGTACCTTGGAGGTTGAATGCCCCTGGGTTCCATGCCCAGACCCGCAAAAAAAAAAAAAAAAGAACTGTTGAATAGAAGAATAAGTTTTATTATTCTACAGCACAGTAAAGTGACTACCATTGACAGCAATTTATGATATATTTCATACAAAACTAGGGGAGACCCAGAGGTGGTGGTGCACACCTGTAATCTCAGCATTGGGAAGGCTGAGACAAGATCACAGGCTTGAAACCAGCCTCAGCAACTTAGTGAGAACTCTCAGCAACCTAGTTAAACCCTGTTTCAAAAAAAAAAATAAAAAGGGTATAGCTCAGAGGTAGAATGCCCCTGTGTTCAATCCCCAGTACCACACACATAAGAAAAAATAATAAAAACAAACAAAACTTGAGAAGTTTGAAGATTCCCAATGCAAAGAAATGATAAATGTTTAAGGAAATAGAAATGTTAATCACCCTGACTTGATCATTACATACTGTATATGTGTATCAAGTTATCACATGAACATGTACAATTTTTAAAAATAATAATTTTGTATAGAAAACAAGAGGCAGGCTTAACACAAACTATACAGACCGGTCGAAGACGGTGTAGGCTCATCACCTGTGGCAGGTGCACTACTCCAGTGCGCCATGTTGCAAATGGGAGAGAACGTGTGGGGACAGAGGGGACAGAAGGAATCTCTGTACCTTCTTCCAATTTTGCTATGAACTCAACCTGCTGTATAAAAAAGGCTTCTAAAAATTTTATGTGAAAAAAACTCAGAAATTTGTGAATAGAATTTCTTCAGCTGCTTCAACAGCATAAATCCAGCTTTTCTCTACGGTGAGTCTGAGTGAACGGCAATGCTTTCACTGGGGTACAGATCTCATTCATTCATTCTGTATTTACTGAGCCTTTATGTGCCATGCATTGAAGAAAGAAAGGAATTTTTTCCCTTCAATAGTTTAAGATTTGATGGAAAAAGGCAAGATATTAAGTAAAATAAATAGGAGGTAAGATGTGTTAGTTCAGAGCGTCAAGGATGGTCTCAAATATGACAAATTTACTACAAGAATTTGTAGGGATCCACTCAGACTCAGAGAACTGGCTTGAAGACTTTTTTTAAACTACAAGAATATACTGAACAATTTTTTTTTTTTTAAAGAAGCCTTATTTCCTTATCTGACTAAAAACAGAAACCTCTGGGAGTGAGGTGGCTATAAATCCCCTCTCCAAAGATTTACTGGCCAGAAAGCCTCTCCCACACTGGCTCCCCCAGAAAAAGCTCATCTGCTCTTCCTGCAGAAGCCTTTCTCTCCTCTATTATGCTAGGTGTATAAGCTCTCATCTTGGGATTGGGGCTGTATCTCAGTGGTACCACCCGCACCTGGGTTTGCTCCCCATCACCACAAAAACAAGCAAACAAATAAACCCAGCTGGGGGATATTCCCAGTATTTGGGAGGGTGAGATAAGAGGATCACAAATTCAAGAACCTCAACAAGTTGGTGAGACCCTGTTTCAAAATAGAAAACCGAAAAAGGGCTGTGAGTATAGACCAAAGGTTGACCATCCCTGGGTTCAATCCCTAGTACCTATATAAATAAATGAACCCTCATCTTTATCTGTTTATAAAGAATCGTGTTTTCTGCGAACTCCGTATTTGTGCATGAACTCCTATGTATGCCTTTTCTCTTGCTAATGTGACATCTTTCTTTTATTCACAAGCCCCCAGGAAAAGAGCCAAGAGGAAATACAAAAAGATTTTCCTGCCTGACATACAGTACAAACCACCCACTTTTCTGATTCTGACAGCCAACTCCCTTCAAGATGTCTTGATTTTCTGCCTTTGAGTCCACTAATTTTCTTAAAAATAAATAAATAACCTTAGAGTAGAGGTTATAGCTCAATGGTACAGCATTTGCCTAGTATAGCACATCCTGATCCTGCCAGGGAACAGAGCCCTGTATAATCCTTACAACACACACACACACACACACACACACACACACACACACACCTTAAAATTCTTTCTTCCCTCTCTTCCCACCACATATAAACATAGGTAAAACCAACCCTGGTCAGCCAGCACAGTGATGACTACAAGACTAGGAAAGATACCCAGTAGTAGTATAACTGGATCATATGGTGGATCCATTCTCAGTTTTCTAAGGAATCTCCACACTGATCTCTATAGTAGCTGAACTAGTTTGTACTTCCACCAACGTGCAGAAGACTTGCTATTTTTCCACATCTTCACTAACATGTATTGTTATCTGACTTCTTTATGATTGCTATTCTGACTGGGGTTAGATGGAATCTCTGTAGTTTTGATTTGCATCTCCCTGATGGCTAATGATGTTGAACAGTTTTTCATGTATCTTTTTTTTCTCTTTTGAAGTACTGGGGATTGAACCCAGGGGCATTCTACCTCTGAGCTATACCCCCAGCCCTATTTTTTATTGTTTATTTGGAAATTAAGGTCTCACTAAGCTGTGGAGAGCCTCACTAAGTGGCTGAGGCTGGCCACTAACCTGGGATCCTCCTTCTCAGCCTCCCAAGTACTGAGATTATAGGCATGTACCACTACACCTGGCTATTTTCTCATGTATCTACTGACCATTTATCTATTTTTTTTGGTGAAATGTCTATTCAATTCAGTTATCCATTTCTTGATTCAGTTATTTGTTTTCCTAGTGTAAAATCTTTTAAGTTCTTTGTATATTCTGGATATTATCCCTCTATCAGAGGGATAGCCAGTAAAGATGTTCGCCCATTCTGTAGGCTTTCTCTTTAGACTCTTGATGATTGCCCTGGATGAGCTGAAAATGTTTAGTTTGATGACATCCTACTGTTTTAATAATTAAAATTATCAATATAGCAGAAGATGGTTAAATCTCTAAAACTGAAAAATCACTTCTTTTGTCTATTCTTTCACCTTGTTTTTTTAATGTAAAAATTCTATTTGAATAAGTAGCTTTACCTGGTAAAAGCACCTTAAGCAAGTAAGAAAAAATTTAAAAAAATACTGGGTTTTGAGAAATAATATTTAACTGAAGGAACTTTGCACACTAAATATCAAACTATATTCTAAAATACTCACTACTCCCTTTTGATTCTGAGTCTGTTACACTGGAGACAGTGAACCAATAAACCCAGCTAGACAAAAGTATGTATCTGAGTAAAAGCAGACCCTCCTAACACCCTTCTTATAGATTAAGTATTCTTTTATATCATACTAAACGTCACTTGGTCCACAAAGTGTTACTGAGACAAGATCTTGGGAATCAAAACATCAAAATGTAGTATACATTCACATAGAGACTTTACATCTAAATTCAACAAAGTCTTTTCTTTGCAGTGATAAGTAGTTTTCAAAACCAAGTCATTTCTGATATAATCTGAAGTCTAGAGGAAAGGTCAAAATGAAATGTTATCAGGACTACTTCTTAAGACTCAGTATTACAAAGATTTAAAGGTTAACCCTCAGGTAATCTGAAAACATTTTATTGTCTACAATTTATTTTAAAACAGTTGATGGGATTTTTATTTTAAAAAAAAGTCAAATCCTAAAACCCTCAATGTATATAAGACTTATGAAATACAGAAATGAACACTTACAGAAAATTAAGGCAAAAAGCAATACTGACTAAACACCATTAATCTAAAAAAATTTTTTTGAACTCAGGTATACATATTTTCTAGCTTATAAAGAAGTAAATGAAGAGAGCACATGTTCCTGTAGTTTATATGTACCAAATAATAGTAACTGATCATTCAGTAACACCTTTGCCTAAGATTTTATTTCTTCTTCTTCTTTTTTTTTTTTTTTTGGATGGTACTAGGGGTGGAACCCAGAGGCTTCCTACCTCCGGGCTATACTCCCAGACCCATTTTATATTTTATTTGGAAACAGGGTCTCACTAAGTTGCTGAGAGCCTCACTAAGTAGCTGAGGCTGGCTTTGAACCTGCGCGATCCTCCTGTCTCAGCCTCCCAAGTGCGGGGATGACAAGTGTGCGCCACCACGCCGGCTCTGGCCTAAGATTTTAATTATCTAATCTGGTGTAACTAAGCAAGGACAACCAACAACTACAAACATGATGACAAACCGTGAATTTTATGCAGCATATCTAATATAAAGCTGAAAAAATCAAAGGCAACACTGGTGCGAGAACTTAAATCATACTGTTAACAGCTACAGTGGTTTGTAGGGTTGAATGTTTCTAAGCATGATAAATCATTCATTTTATGAAGAAAAATATTGCTCCTATTTTTAATGATGACATTTAAAAGAATTCTATTCTCTGAACTTAAATATTTCAGAGAGCACCAGAATAATATCGAGGAACTGAGATGTACATGTTACCATGGAGCTGTTTAGCCACAATTTTTTCTTAAAATTTGATAATAAACTATAGAAAAAAAGAAGCAATTAGAAAATGTGATTTCGCTATCATTAATCTACATCAAAGGATTATAATGATGTACATTGTGTGCCTTTCACATTACTCTCTATTATAGGTTTCACAACAGAAGTTGAGAAATCTCTTTGACTTATCTAGTCCCTTATTAAAAAATCAAAGAAAAGTACTTTGCTTACCATCTGTGTAACATTAACGCCTTCACTGAACAATGATTATTTTGTAAGTTAAGAAGTGTTTAGTTCTATTTTAAAAGACAACAGAACATAGCTATTCAAATGTTCATCTTCATCTATTATAAAAAGTGATAGCACATATAAAAACACCATGTAATCACTTCAGAAAGACCAGCATCTCTTACTAACCCAGAAAGCAGAGTAGGAAATTGTTATCCCACGAAAACACAAAGTATGTTTTTAATGTCATCAACACCAACATGTTCTACAGAACTCGACCAACACCTGCAAGGTCGGATTTAATATCATAGAGTTCAAAAGAAAAAAAAAATTAACTCCATAAGTAGAAAAGCAGGTTATGTTATAAAGAATAAGGTAAAAATCATCCGTAAGTGGCTGTCAGAAAAATTTGACAACCTCTTCTCTTTAGAGTACACTGAACCAAGAAAAAGCTGTTGATTGAGAAGCTCATTTTAGCAAGTATTACTGTAACTCTGTCTTCTCTATCTCCAGAATACCACATACTACGTCCATGATTTGACAACTTCTTCCTAATTACCCACCTTAATTACAGTAATTAGATATTTTATAGTAAATGCAAGTAACCAGGTTCATATGGATGATAAACTATGAACTGCAGGTTTTTTAAAAGATAGAGAAAATGTGAGAGATGTTCAACCATTCTGCTTAATTCATCATCTTCAACACATGTTCATTTAACAGAATTATATGATTTTGAAGCTAGACCTTAAGAATCACTTAATCTAACACTCTTATAATGAGATTGTTTTCTAATCTCCTTAATTATAAAGAGGACCAACCATCATTTGCTACCTATTGGTTCCTTTTACCTATTGTACAGTTCACCTTCTACAATTTTTAGTTTTAGAAGTGATAACTAGGTAAACTAACACAAAGGTACTGCATTATATATGCTAAATAAATAATTCCTTATTTATTTATACTAAATAAATGAACAAAGAAAAATGCTCTAAATAAATCCTGAACACCTCTCAAAGTGGGTTTGTTTTAGGGAGACTTTGAAGAGACATTGGTGACAATGCAACCTACATTGAGATAGAAGAAGTTTTTCTACTATGGAAATCAACGTATCTAGGTAGATCCATTTCAGTATGCTTACACTCTAGATTTATTGCCATTTTGCTATCAAGGTAGCTGAGGGCATTAACATTATTAAATGATTCACGTAAACCAAAATCTGTGAATTTGTCTTGAAATTATTTTAATTAAGACAGTTTTTAGGATATTAGTCATAGCACTGCCAACTTTTATCCATTGCAGTTCAGTAATGTTAAGGAATACCTAAACTTCTAGCATATACACAAAATGTAATAAAAAGAAAATAATAAGAAATTTACAACATGACTATCCTGTGCAACCTGGATGCTTCATCTTCTCCCCTACAGAACAAAGAAATTAAAGATGACCCTCTGACCTCCTAAAAATTCTGATCTGTGTTATCTAAAAGGTGAAATTCAATCCATCTTCACTCATTCAATGAGGTAATGCTGAAGGCAGCACTGCTAACTTCTAGTCAGGAATAAAGTGATTTTTCCTTTTCTCTCTTTCTATGGTGCTAGGGATAGAACTCAGGGCCTTGCATTTCATTCATTACAATATGGAAAACAAATGGAAAATGACCTTTTGGAAAATGAATTAAGTAATTCTTCCAATATCACCTCCACTTAGATCAAACAGTATTCTTAAAAGCTTTGAGTCCCACGCAGAATCCTATTCTAAACTCAACTTTCCCTAATCTTCTTTAACAATGAATTATTATGGAATTTTAAACTCCATGGTCTAAAAACAGAAAAACTATACTAATGATTCAAACATCACTAATTATGGAAAAAATTTAGAAAAGTCAATCTTCTTTGTACTCCAATGTACCCAGTATGCCATAATCGATAGCAGTTCATCTACAAGGTTACTCCACCCTCCTACCACTTTATGACCAATCAAAATGTCATATTATGTGCTAAATTGTATTTGTATGCCTTCTCCTGTTCCCTAAGTCTTACGTGGAATCCCTTCTGTCCCTAGTACCTCAGAATGTACCTTCATTGGAAAGAGCATCACAGTAGATAATTAGTGATGAGGCTGGGTTGGAGTGGAGTGGGCACCTAATGCTATGTCTGAAGTTCTTATTTAAAAAGAAAAAATTGATAGTCAGGCTTGTGGCGCACACCTGGAATTCTAGGATGTGAGAGGCTGAGACAGGAGGATCGCACATTTGAGAACGGGGTATTATTTGACCTTTTGTCAAAATAAAAGATAAAATAGGGCCGGGGGTATATTCCTCAAAGGTAGAAGGCCCTAGGGTCAATCCCCATTACCGCCCCTTAACACACACACACAAAGAAAATTTGATACATAAGTCATCCAACAGGACAAGCCTGAAACGATTATTTCCCAGACCTTCAGTGAACAAACCCTACACATACCCTGATCTCACACTTCTAGCTTCCAAAACTAAAAGACAATAAATTTCACTTGTTTTAAGTACCGAGTTTGCCAGACTTTGTCATGACATCTCCAGTAAATAGAAAGATAACTACATAGTAACTTAAGAGTCAAATCAAAATACTAAGATGGTTTCAAAATAGCATCCAAATTTGTGTGCATGGCAATTCGTCCTAACAGAATACATACCTTTAAGAATCTAATGAAAGCCACTTTCACTCAGACATGAACATTGCTCATACTGTACAATTCACTCAAGGGGCACGTTGATCCCTCCCCATCCCCTACTACAAGCACTGTCAAAAGATGCCTGGATTCTTGATTGATGGGAGATCACACAATCTTTTCAAGTAAAAAATACACACTATCAAGCATTGTCTCTGAATATAAGAGTTCAGATGAACCAATGACAAAACTTTTCCTCATTGTGTTCTTAAAAACGTATATTATCATTATTAATATATTATATATTAATTATATTACTAGAACTAGTAATATTACATAATGAACTATTATTTTTCTGAAAGATTTTAAAAATGTGCATGTACCTATATCAGAAAATAAAACTTTATCACTATAGCCTATTTTATCACGAAAAATAGAGTCTACTACAATGATCCAGAAAAAAAGATGAAAATTTTTCATAGGTAGACTATGATTTAAATTCTTTTAAAGTATGGACATCTGGTCAATAAGACTCAAAGTATTTCCCTTGTTTCTTTATTTTGTCCAATCAAATTGATCTTTAGTAGTTGATACTAACACATTATATCAGAATTCAAAGAGCAAGAGATTAAAAAACAAATCCAACAATTTAGTATGAGCATTATCAGTCATTCATGGCATCCTGCCAAGCAAAAGGTTCTCCTCTAAACACACACTAAAATGACATAATCTGGTCAATAAAAAGACAATTCCAATATCCAATTATGAAGATTCAAAACACTTTCCCTTCTTTTCACAGCTAATTAGTTCTCAGCAGAGAGCACAATGGGAAGATACATAGTTAATACACAGAGTCGAAGAACAATTTGAAAAACATTAACCCCCATTTAAATAGAAAAGAAAATGTATATTAGATTTTTGCTCTTTCAAAATGTGCTCAACTAATTAATTCAGTCTAGAAAAGTGATCCATGAAAGGATGTTGTATTCTATCTTGCAAAAGTGTATTTAAGTGAGTTAAGCACTATTAAGGACAAAATCACTATTCCATATATATTCTGCAGAAATGTCATAATTGTAAAAAGCAGCCAGTGTAGAGTAGAGGAGCCTCTAGCCTGATCATCAGAAGGAGTGGGCTCTATGCTTCAGTTACTAACTACATATATGACCACAGGCATGGTCACTTAACCGCTCTGGACCTTGATTTCTCATCTAGAAAACAAAGGAATTAGACTAAATTATCTCTGTGTTTCCTGTCATCTCTTCAAACAATTCTCCAAAAACATAGTAACAGTAAAACACTATAGATTTTAAAATATAAAGCATGTCATTCAGAATTGCTGATTAACCTTTTATATTCTTCAATATAAATTTAGTTATTTCACTAAGAGAAAGAGGGATATTTCTCACCTGAAGGCTTATTGTCATGTAGCAAATTGCGAAGCTTACTACAAAGCTGGATCATGCTGTCCAATTGTCTGTTTATCTTGACATCTAGTATCCAGGCTGGGGTGTGACACACTGGACATCCAGTTCCAAAGCAGTCACTCACACAATTGCTTGAAAAGAAATTTTAAACACCACACATTTAGCAGAATTTAAACTAAAAAAATAAACAGTTTGAAAAGAAGTAAATGAAGAAGCAGAGATTGTTCTAACATATGATGGTCAAGTGTAAAATATATTTTATTTATAAAATAGTGTTTTAGAGTACTATATACATGTGTAAAACCTAAATCTATGAATACTGATACAATTTGCTGTGAAGAGAATTAGACATCTCTCTACACAATTTTTCCTTCCAAACACATTTATCGCATTTAAAGGGTGAGTGTACAAGAAAAGATATAATCAGAAACAGAATCTAATGCAAGGTGGCCATGCCTACTTCAACCTCTCCTAACCCAAACCTTAGTGCTCTACTTAATGGAATACCTAAAATTAGTGCAAATAAGACTGAAAAAGTATAAGTATCTTTTGTTGTCTTTAGACAAACGTCTAAAGGTTTTAAAATATTTTTTGAGAGAAGATCCTTGGTTCCTTCAGATAGTTTTGTGATCTGTTGATTCAATTACCTCAGGTTGTCTAAGCATCATAGTTAAGACAGAAGGGTTTTCCTAACTTTTGGAATTATAAGCCTTTTGCACAATTTTATGAACACATATACAGAATCCTGAAATATAAGGAGGGGCTGTTTAACAATCCCTCCTATATTCTATCTGTGAATTTCAGAATAACAATATTCCTTTCTTAGCCTCAGATAGGGGCCCACAGGACTGGGAAATGCATTAATTGTAAAGGCCATGTCTCCCCCAAGCGATGCATTGTCATGTGACCCACTCATTGGTAGCAATAGGACTCTAACAATATAAACTATTTTTAGACAAAACCTGTGACATTTCTAATGTTTGAATTCTTGGCTCTCAAAAAACAGTTGAAAATAAACCTGCAGCCCATACTGGCACTAAAAGAGATCTTTGAGATCATCCAGTTCAATAAAAGTCCTATTTATTTGCCAAAGAACATCTCTAGGTTTGCTTGTAGTTAAGACCTCTACTTGAGACGAGCACAGTAGTGTGAGCCTCAGGGGGCTGAGGGCGGAGGATCACGTGAGCCCGGGAGCTGACGGCCAGCTTGGGCAACAGTGAAACTGCCATCACAAATCAGAACAGAAAAAACAACAAAACTGAAAAAAGTAAAGAACTCTAACTTGGAATACACACACACGCTAACTACTCAGGCAATTTATATCCATTTTCATGCAATACTTATTTGAAGAATACCAGCAAAATACAATCTGAAATCCAGTCCTCAAGAACTGCCAACACATTTTCAAATGGAAAAACAGGAGATTTGGTTAGTTAAGCTACTTATCCAAAAATTGCACTAGTACTTAGAGGTGTTTGTTTTTTATAGAGGCTGATCATTCCTTATGTTAAATTCCTTATGTTAAGACCCACAGTGTCTCAGAGTTTGGAGATTTTTAAATTTTCAGACTTTACTGGTTGAACAACCTTAACTTGAAAACCAGAAACTTTTTGAGTATCATATCAAAAGTCTCACATTTCAAAGTATTTTATATACCATATTTCTGAATTAGGGATGTTCAATTTGCATTTTATGTTCCAGGATTATTTTCAATTATGAAGTAGATAATAATCCAGAATGCTAGAGAAATATTTCCCTTCTCAGTAGATCTATATACCTCAGTAAACTAACATTTCCAAAAGAACAATGTGATATAAAATTATGCTGGATAAACATCAATCCAAAGTACTGGATAAACTTTAGAATTCAATGTAAACAACAGGACTATATGAAAAGTGGAATAAATTTGGGGATTTAATGTACACAATAAACAATGGAATATAGTATAACAGTACAAAATATTATCAATATAGCTTCATATTCCACAGTGAGACAAACCTAAAAAATCTGGCACTTGTCAAGTTTTGGTAACAGTACCAAGGATGAATATCCATAATTACCAAAACAGCTATTACAACACTCAGTTTTCCAGCTACAAATATAAAGTATGATTTTCTCTACATACTGCAATACTCACATACCCACATTCACACACATAAAAAAAGTCTTCATGTTCCTCAATCTTGAAGAGTGTAAAATGGTCTGAGACCAAAGAATTTGAGTATTCCTGCCATATGCCTTCTAAGAATTTTACCTTAAAGACAGCACATGGACTACATTTGTCAGGGATTGGCATTTAAGTATAACCATCCCTCAGTATCCACAGAAGAAAGTTCCAGGATCTCCTGACCCATGACCTGGTGAATATCAAAAATCTCTGGATAAATCTCATATAAAATGCTGTATAGTATTCTCATAGAACCTACATACAGTCTCCCATACACTTTACATCACCTACAGATTATTTATGATACCTAATGCAATGTAAATGCTATGAAAATAGCTGTGATACCATATTGCTAAGGGAAGGATGACACTTCTTTTAAAAAAATATTTTGATCTGTGGTTGTTGTATGCATGAAACAGAACCAGTGGACACCGAGGGTAAACTGTACCCTGAAACTACCAAAACATTCAGTATCTGCCTTGCCCCACCTGCCTCAGATGAATCAAGCTTTATCAAAATCATCAGTTTTTGTAAGTTAAAATCTGCAAAGAATGGAAAAAGCTGCCCTAATTTTTGGCATCACATAATCAAAACAAAAATGAAACTGAATGAAATGTTCATGCTCTATACACATGACCATTTGATGGGCCTCTTTAAGTCACAGAGCCCTTTAGAATCTACATTACATATTTTGTATACAATTTCTTGGATTTCATTATGTCCTAGGAGGTTTGTCATCACCTATTGTTTATAGAAAGAAAACCCAACATGCATCAGCTGAAGCAAAGTAAATGTCCTGGCTGGAGTGGGGTAGAAGTGAGCATTAATTCATTAGGGGATCAAGGGAGGTATGGGGGGGGAGGGCTGATATGTAGGATGAAGTCGGCCTCAAAGTATGTTCCATGTGGAAGAAATAGTGAGCTAAAAGTCCTAAGGCAAGAGTGAGTTTAGTGTTTGATGAACTATAAGGAGAAAATCACTGGAGAAGGATGAGCCAGAAGGAAATGAAGTCTGAGAGACATGTAGGATACAGGTCATGTACAGTCCTGTAAGACCAAGTAGAGTTTGGGTTTCATTCCAATTGCAACACGAAGCCTCTGAAGAATTTTAAGAAGCATAATACTGTAGATACATTTTTAAAGAATCACTGACAAGAATGCAGAAAAATGGGGAGTAGGTGGTGATGCCACAGAGGAGAGCCCAGTTATGAAAACTATCACAACAGCCTAGGGCAGAAATTACAAAGGACCAAAACATAAACCGTACCAAATGGAAAAAGGAGAAAAAAATCAAGATTCAGGGCACATTCTGATGTGGAGCTGACAGAAGTTAATGATGTGGGCAAGGATAAAAAGAGAAACCAAGTATGAACTGTGTTTTTTTATTTTTTTTTTTTTTTGCCTTAAGCATATTCAGTAGTATCATTTATTGTAATGAAGACTATCTAGGCAGGGACAGGTTGAAGGGAATGATGATGGAGAGATCTGCTCTGAACAGCCAAGTCTGAAATGCATTTTTATTATCCAAATGCAGATATCAGGTAGGCAGCAGCCCCACTCCCTAGCCCACCTCCTACTTACATGTCCCATATAAACAGATCCATATTTCTAGAAAAAAAATTAGGACCCCAGGCAGAGCCTATCATACATGCTCAAACCACTGACAGCAGAGTTATATTCTTTTCCTATATGCTTAAACTTCAGAATTGGTATAAAAAAAAACTTTCATACCCATTAGTCCCATACTGAGACTGAAAATAACAAAAAGACTAATTCAAAAGAGATCCTAGGTAGGCTGTCTCAAAGACATTTAAGACATTTACTTAATCTTTTTTTTTGGGGGGGTGGTACTGAGGGTGGAACCCAGAGGCTTTCTACCTCCGGGCTATACTCCCAGACCTATTTTCTATTTTATTTGGAAACAGGGTCTCACTAAGTGGCTGAGAGCCTCATTAAGTAGCTGAGGCTGGCTTCAAACCTGTGCGATCCTCCTGTCTCAAGCCTCCCAATTGTGGGGATTACAAGTGTGCACCACCACATCCGCTACTTAATCTTTCAATTGATTTTTCCTAAACAAGAAACAAGATGAGATGAAAATACAATCTTCTAGACTATAATCCAGGGCTTTCACAATATAATATAGCATGGATATAATTCCACAGTAACTGTTATGGATTAAAATATGCCCCCCGACATGTTGAACTCAACCCCCAAAGACATGTGAATGTGACTTAATTTGGAAATAGATGATCAAGTTAAGATGATATCAAGGTGAGCCACAATCTAAGGAAACTGATATTCATATAAAAAAGAGGAAATTTGGGGAAAGAAATATGCACACAAGAGAGAATGCCATGTGAACAGGAAGGCAGAGAGGAGAGACACATCTGCAAGTGGAGGAACAGCCAAGACTGCAAGCCACTCCAAGAGGCAGGCGAGAAGCATGGACAGATTCCTCCCAACACCTCCACAAGGAGCACACACTGCCAACATGCTGATCTTGGACTTTTAGCATGCACAGCTACAGACAATAAACTTCTCTTCTTCTAAATTACCCAGTCCTAGGCACTTTGTTAAGGAAGCCCTAGGAAATCAATATAACCACTCTTAAAAACTAGACTTTCAAAATTTTCAAAGTGCAGACTAAAAATCAGAACATTTTCTAAAAAGACACATTTGATTATATAAAAGGCATTAATTTTACCCAAAACTTAGCAAAGCAACTGACCAAGCTTTGGTAATCTGAACATGTTATCCTCTCTAAGCTTTATTTTCTTATTTGCAAATTAAGACAGTAACAAAGATCAAAATGATATTATGGTGGTATGTTACTTTGCAGACTAGGAAAGTCATCTAAACATGAAATATTATTATCAGAATGATTACATGGTTATTATCTAGCAGAAAATACAGCTATACTATATATTTATCATAATTACTTACCTGCAGAAGATGTGCTCACACCCTCCTAAGCACACAGGCTCCCTCAGAATTTGAGTGCTGTTTGAAAAAAGGAAAATAGTCATGACTTAAATTATTGTGAGATAAATATGTTATGCCCAACATTTCACAAATCCAAGGCCTAACACTATCATATTTTTCTTCCTCCAAACAGAAAATAGTAAAGATGTATTTACTTGGAAAGCTATTACTTTCCTAGTTAAAAATTCTCATAAAACACCTTCTGAATTTAAACAGCAATATCAAACTTAGGACAAGCTGTAATCACTTGCTGAGAAGAGAGAAAGGAACAACTTTGCCCAAGCATCTCTATGCCTCAGTGACAAAACCAACCCCTGGCTGCTTCTCGAACTATTCAAAGTAGAGACCACAAATCTCAAAATGTCACTCACAATTAGACTGACCATGTAACAAAGGGGTTATGAGTGGCTAGGATGCTAGGACAACAGGTACAGTCCAGGACAGCCCCAGGGAAAACCAGAATAGATGGTCACCTTGACCAGAACCCAGTTTCCCATAGCGATTATGTTTCTCGCTACTGAACAACCATCTATGTATCATAGGCGTCTTGTCAAAAAACAGCCATTCTTTCAGTTCACAGCAAGTTGATTGTTTTGTTCTTTGAACAACTGCAAATAGGAATTATCAAGCTGGCAGTCTGTGGGCTGAATGAAATTTACTTACATTTAGACATGAGAGACAAACAAAATATTCCCAATTGATATCCATCAGAATATCTCCTACTTTTAATAGTCCTAAGAAAGCACTGATACTTCCTAATAAAACACGCATCAAGTGACTACACTCCGTGACCCTAACGTAAAAAGTGCACACCAGAGAAGCAAATCCTGTAAAGGATGGACATTTTGTGTGCTTGGTATATTACGCTAACCCTTGGATCTTTAAGTGTTTACACCACTATTATCCAATTACCTCTGTACACACACCATGTATCAATAAAAAACAGTCCCCACATTACATGAAAGATCAAGAGTATCACACTGCATATTTTAATAGATACAAACATTAAAGTAAAATTGGGTATTTAAAGAGAGTGCTAAGAACAGAGTACACAGCCACAACATTATTTTCAAGCTAGTGAAAAGAGTGATCGCTGACATTATAAAAACCATTACTTTTTGAAAGCCCACAATATCTAGTTTTTCTACCTCACTATGTAGAACATGCTGATAAAAATATGACTTTTGTGAGTCTGGCAATTAAGATGATCTTTTTTACAATGTTCGTGCTGTTCCTATAATTTTTGTTCATTGTTTGACTTACCAAACCTAACCTTCACTTTCCTATTCAAGTGTGCTGCAGTCTACCTCACTGCATGCCCTGCCTCCAACTTCCCAAAGTGGTGTCATTACACTTCCTATTACACTTTTTCCTCCTCTTCCTCATCCTACAGTGCTAGAGATTGAACCCAGGGACATTCTACCTCTCAGCTACACTCTCAGTCCTTTTATTTTAAAATAGAGTTTTGCTAAGTTTCTGAGGTTGGCCTTGAACCTACAATATCCTCATATCTCAAGTACTAAGTTACTGCCACCAGCTTTTCTTTCACTATCATCCTGGCCAAACTGAAATACTCTACCTTAAGAGAACTCATCACATATCAGAGCTCCTCGGATTCTATTTAACTATTAAAGAGTCATCCTCACCACTATCCTGATTCTGCTGAGCTCTTCCACACTGATAAATGCCAATATACAATGCTACACTGGTCCCAGAGTTCACTTGTTATTAACACTCAGGCTATGAATAACAATGACAAAAAGAAGGATCTAAAAACTTTTCCCTGAAAAGTCAGTAGCTCCAAAAATGATGTATTAAGTGATCTATGATTTAAAAAAAAATGAACACATGTCTATGCAAAACAATCTTCATGCTCCTAAGCCTCCTTAGCCTCACTGGACTACATGGTAGGGGCCTCTTCTACCTCTCCACAAGTAATCTTCCCTTCCCCAGGCCTCAGGGCAAAGGACCTTAGTCATCCTTCCTGGGATGGGCTGCTGTCTTGAGCTTCCATACTTCCCCTGTCTCCTAAAGTGCTGGATTCTCAGTCATTAGTCATCTTTCTTCTATTACATCAAAACATGCACACACAGTATCTCCTCCAATCTAAAGAAGCATCCTTTTAATCCTGCCTCTCATAATACCTTCTGCCCCAGCTCCTCCCTGTCTGGAAGATAAAAGTTTTGAAACAAGTGCTCTACACCAACAAAGTCTGCCTCCTTGCCATTTTGGCTCAACTCCCTCCTCTCTGAACCTCCTCTCCAGAGCACTTTACATCCTTCATTCTCCCTGACCTCTCTGTGAAGTTACACTGACCTTGCCTTTTCTGAAACCTTTCCTTCCACTGAGTTTTAATTTTCTTATAGCACATTGATCTGCCCATTTCAGCTTTTCCTTAGCTGCTTCTTTTCTTACTTCTCAATGTTAGCAATCCCCCCACACCTGCCCCCATCACAGTCCACAACCTCGTCTTTCTGTCAATATCTGACTCATTGTCTTGATTCTGTACTGAACTTTAAATTTCCTTCCTAAGATTACTCTGAACCTTTTATCTATAGTTCTTACCCTTCACCCCAGCAGTAAGATGCTATCATGTAATTAGCAGTGGCTTAGTATCTATGAATAATTGATTAGTAGAACTAATTATTCTAATTACCAAGCCAGACTACATGTTTAAAAGGCTGTTAATAGATGAGTGAAGGCCTGGGAAATGTGAATGAGAAGTATGTGGATGTGTGTGTGCCGGAGGAGAGGGGAATGTTTAGCCAGGCTGGGAGAGGGCAAGGCCAAATTCAGCACGTGTTCAGTCAATAGTTCTGAGGGCAGACACTGCACAGAAGTGGCACTGATGCAGGCCAAAGCCAGACTTTCTGAGAATGGCTAGGGTTTAGCAAAGAAGGCACCCCCAAATAAAGGCATTTTTCTTACAACTAAAAGATATCAAAATTGTAATGTACCCAACTTGAACTCAACTATTCTCCTGCTAGGAATTTATCCTCTGGATACACTAGATACTTGCAAACAAAGAAACCTCAAAATGCTAATTATCATTTATATATGCAAGTTACTCTCAATTTGGGTAAGATTCTAAAAGCTTCCAGAGTTTCAGATATTATAAAATTAACAGGTAATATACATTGTTTAAAAAAGAATCAAAATGGCATAAGACTTCTAAGAGTAAGAAAAGATACTACAGAAGTGGAGACCTTCAAATAGTAAAGTTATTGTATATTTTGAATTCTATATCTATTCACAGTCCATGGTGCAAAATTAATTGGTAATTAGAAAAAATCATTGAGTAAGAAATAAGCAAGTTAATACATAAAGTCTAACATGAAAAAAATCAAGAAATAGGGATATAAACATATTATCTGGAAATATAAAGGTAAATGTCTGAAAAGCTAAAGAAGATGAGTTGTATCTAGAGAATAAAACTCAAGGGTGAGTAGGGATGAGGCAATAAGTGTATTCGTTGTCTCTGTCCTACTGACTTTGTCAACTATGACCATGCATAACTCTAATTAAAAAAAAAAATTTTAGCTGGTGTGATGGCACATGATTGTAATCCCAGCACCTGGGAGGCTGAGACAGGAGAATCGCAGTTCAGAGACAGCCTCAGCTAATTAGTGAGGTACTTTGCTGTGAGATTGTTTCAAAATAAAGAAAATAGGACTGGGGGTGTGGCTCAAAGGCAGAATGCTTCTGGGTTCTATCCCTAGTACAGCAAAAAAAAAAAAAAGGGGAAAAAGTTTTCTAAACATAAAAGCACATGACAAAAATATTCACTCCAACACTGCTTTTTGCAACAAACAAATTTTTATCAATAGGGAATGGTTAAATAAGTCATAAATTATCTTCTTGATGTACAGTATCCTCTTATTTAAGGACATGATACCTATATAAACATAGAGAATCTCTTGAAGGTACACAAGAAATAATCATGTTGCTGAAGAAAAGGATTCAATCTTACCTGTCACTCACTTAGTAAATATTTAGTAACCACATTCTGTTAATACTTCCAAATATGAACATATTATTCTCATTTCTTCTTAATTTAACATTAAATTGATCTTTATAATCTATTATACCCAAGCTATACAATCTTTTATCTTACTACTCCTCAACAAAAGCTCTGCTCTGGCCAGGTGAGCCTATAACAAGCTTCAAATGACCTATGTCCAATTCTAGCACCATGACTTTACTCAGACTATTCTCCCATAAAAACACACGTCTTTCTCCCCAGGGAGTATCTACTTCCAACATATCACCCAAATACTGCACAGACTGGAATAATAAAAGGACAGCAAACAAATAAGCATGAGAATTCTTGGATTTTAGTTTACATGCTATCATTCATGCAAACTCCACACCATGCACGAGACACACAAAGACGACGAAACCGACTGTGTGCCACTTTTCCCTAAAGGGCTTGCAAATCTATCTGGGAGGCTATATAAACCAAATTAATATATAGCTTTAGAGAAGTCTAAAATGTTCTAAAGTCCCAAAGAATAAGAGAAACGGCATCTAGTTTGGGCTCTGGAATCCAATGTTGGAAAGAAAGTATTTTTATTTCAATGCACTGGTTCCTCATTTTCCTTGTCTCCAAGCAGACTGTAGCCCTTTCAGACAAGTGATCTTGACATTCATTTTTTCTGAGCTTCCCCAACCCACCATTACCGGCCTAACACAGTGCTAGATGACAGCAGGACTGCAATATATTCTTAGTGAATAAACCAAATGGAAGACTACATATGAAATTGTATTTGTATTAACAATTCCATCTTACCCTTATCCTATTTTGTTTGATATACATACATATTAGAAAGGAAAAAAATCCAGATGAGTAAGATATTTGCATGGTAACAGGATCCTGTAGCTTCAAAATTCAGCTACCTGGCTCCTCCTGATCTGCAGCCATACTTCTTTCACTTCACAGTCAGTTGACCTGACCAGATCAATGCGGGCAGTAAATGAGAATTTAGGAAAGAACTAAGCAGTGAGAATAAGCTGCTTAGAAGAAAAAAAGCTAGTAAATTTAGTTAAGATTACACTCCTGGGGCAGAATTATTTCTTGACTAAATGGCTCTGCTAAGCTCCCATGAGATTCCAACTGCTACTTAATATGAGAAAGGATAGCTACTCCAGTGCTCTTACATTTTAGAGCATCCTCAAGGTATTTTTAAGTCATGGACCACCGTGTTTAACACGAACATGTCCAAGTGTTCCAAGCCAATTAAACAATCTTATGTTTATCTTTAGGAGAACAAATACGCAGTCTTTAGTAAGTATGGTAAATGGATAATGTCACAGAGACATCTTACTCAGGATACTTACTCTGTATGCCAGATTCAGCAATCACATGGGAACGTTTCAAAATCCTATCTAATTGTTTAACGTCAGTAAATGTTGAGTGAATGACTCAGATATCCCAAAAGTCAAATGAGTAAGAGAACTCTATTAATGCCTGATCATAATAGAACCTATTTACTATAGGAGAACCTGCCATGTAAGCCAGAGAATATCATGCACTCTTGACTCAAACAGTACATGCTGGTTATTCTGTCTTCCATTCCCATTCCTCCAGAGCAAAACAGTATCTAAGTAACTGCTGATCTTCCTGTCCTTTAAAGTCTCACCTCCTGCACATGACATTCAGAAACTGAGTTTCAAAGCTCACAACTAAGCGTTCCTCTCTTCCCTTCTCCTCTTCAGAAATACACCTTCAATTTTCATTTATATGCAGGTAATTCTCAAATTTCCACTGCCATCCTAAAACCTCTCCTCTGAGCCCAGAAATGTTTACCAAAAACTTCACTTGTAAAACCATTTTCTATCTAACCATGATGGTACTCTGATTGTGGCCGTTCTAGCTCTAAATCCCAGAAGAAAGACCTAGGTCTACATCCACCCTGAGGCTAAAGTCACTCTTCAGATATTTAATCTCAGAAAGCTACGGTGGATTTTTGAAGATTCAGGTGAATTATCTAAATCATTCTGGTATTATCACTTTGCAAATGTAATCCTACCTGACCCAAGTTTTTTCATGCATTAATTTCACAAACACTAAGAAACTATGTGTCTGGCACTGTGGAAAAAAATAAAAAGTGAATCTGGCTTGGCAAAATAGCCCACACCTGTAATCCCAGTACTTGGGAGACTGAGGTAGGAGGATTACAGGTTTAAAACCAGCACAAGGTAATTTAAGGAGACCTTGTTTCAAAATAAAAAGGGCTGGGTTTGTAGATCAGAGGTGGAACATCCCTGGGTTCAATCCCCACTACCACAAATAATAAAATAACACAGCCGGGTGTGGTGGTGCACAATTGTAATCCCCTCGCTTGGGAGGCGGAGGAGGATTGCACAGGTTCGAAGCCAGCCGCTCTGTCTTAAGAGACCCTGTTTCCAAATTTAAAAAGTATAAAAATGGGTCTGGGAGTGTAGCCCAGAAGTAAAAGGGTTTCCAGGAACCCCAGTACCACCAAAAACTAAATAAATAAATTAATTAAACAATAACATAAATTTAATTTAAATGTGAACTTTTCTTTACAAAATAGGTAGTATAATTAAAAGAAACAGATATCAGTCAACCAAGATATTACATACATAAATAAACTCCACAAATAACTAAATTCTAATTTGGTGAATTTGATATAAACTGAACACTAATAATCTGTACCCTTCCCTACATGCACATTAAACTTTGACAAAAAGTTTTAAACAATATTTTATACCCAATGGACAGGAATAATGACAAAATCTGCAAAATGGAGGCAGCCTGAAACATCAACTTGTCCCCTTCCCTCAGTTTGGAGATAAGGATGCCAGAGTCCCAGGAAATGAACTGCTCTCTGTAGGAAATGAGCTATGTGAACCAACGATACATTTCCAAGCTATTAATCCACGGATGTGGCTATCTTCACTCATTTCCAAGCTATTAATCCACGGATGTGGCTATCTTCACTCCCTGCATAACTGACCCATTCCCTGTTTCCCTACAATTCTTTTTTAGGGTACTGTCATTGCTAATAATCCCCCCACTGTGACTCCATTTATAAATATTTATCTATACCTCCAGGTCTAATACAAAAGCCCATGAGGCTTTCTCCACCCAAATATACTTCTCCACTTCCCCTGGCCTTCAACATAATCTGCCCAGAACTGTGTGTATATTTTATCCCTTAAAATTAAGTACATAGAAAAGGCATCACATTACCACTAACTAATGCGGTGCTTCAGTGATTTCTTGCTCTACTGAACAACCAGCACCAAAGCAAGCCAATGGAGTGATCATCCCATTAACATGGCTGGCCTGCAGAATGTCTCTCAACAGCCATGAGCCAAAGAGAGAGCTGAATGCTGGGGTCAGGAAATCTACCTTTTATCTTATAAGCATTCTTGTAACAGTATGCAACAGGCAGTGCTCTAAGAATCTTATATTAACTCACTTAATTCCTGGTAAGGAATAACAACCTGGAATGGTAGAAACAATTACTAGCTCATTTTGCAGATAAAGAAGAGGAAGCAAAGCCAGGCGTGGTGGTGCACACTTGTCATCCTGGTACTTGGGGGAAACTGGAGGTTCTCAGGTTCATGAATAGCTTCAGCAATAAGAAGCCCTTGACAACTTAGTGAAACCTTTTTGGAAAATAAAAAATAAAATAGGGCTGAGGGTGTAGCTCAGAGGTAGAATCCCCCTCGGTTCCTCAGTACCACCAGCCCCCAAAAAAGAATCATACAAAGATCAAATACATGCCCAAAAGCACTTAGCCAAGATCTGAAGCCTGGCATTCTGATCCCAAAATCTATGCTCTTAGCCACTAAGCTATGCTTCCTTGAAATATAAAAGAATAAAAAAACTAGTTTGGGCCGGGCGTGGTGGCGCACACTTGTAATCCCCGCGCTTGGGAGGCTGAGACAGGAGGATCGCACAGTGAGGCTCTCAGCAACTTAGTGAGACCCTGTTTCCAAATAAAATAGAAAATAGGTCTGGGAGTATAGCCCGGAGGTAGAAAGCCTCTGGGTTCCATCCCTAGTACCGTAAAAAAAAAATAAACAAATAAAAATAAACAAACTAGTTTGGTTGCCTTCTAAATGACAAGGGATAATTCATCTACTACCCTAAATATTATAAATCACCTTTTGCCTTCCAAAGTGATTTTTTAAAGCTCAAAATAGGGCTAGGAAATGTAGCTCAGTAGGAGAACACTTGCCTAGGGTATGCAAGGCCCTAGGTTCTATTTCAAGCACCAAATGAATAAATAAAAACCCAAAATGCAATTATCATGGGTGCCAAAACCACATATTCCCTCCAAAATATGACAAGATGTCTAATAATTTTAATTTACAAAATGTCATATGACACCCGGGGCTTACATAGGGCAGCTCCTATTATCATTTCCTGCTTCCTTTAGGAATGCAGCATTACTGTGCTTTCTGCCAACCTCTCAAATGATAAGGTCTTCCTGCCTCATTTTCCCAATCTTTAAATAGCTTCTATCTGGTGGTGAGGTTTGGCCCTAACACAAATGTCACATCTGGCCTCTTGAACACTTTCATCGGCTTCACCTTAAAGCCATACTCATGTTAAAGGTCAAGAAACGATGTCCTGTATTATAGCCAAACCACCCTCTCCAGCAAGTAATACTTGCTGCAAAATAGATTCAATGCACTACACAAGACAGGTGACAGCTGGGAACACCAGATAGATGACAGCTGCAAGCTGAATGTGAGGGTAATCGGGGTAATCACTAGCCCACTGGGTAGAACTCTGAAACTCTGTAAAAGGACATTCTGACACAATTTCCAATAACATGACACAGCTCCGAATGGTGGGGAGCTGGAGCAAGAAGCAGACCATCCGGAGTTGCTCCTTTCCAGCCAGGAAGTCAGGTAGCTAGGAGGACCAAGGCACAGGTAAGAAAGGCTAAGCTTTCCCCCTGGGGTAACGTGCAACCAGCCCTGCTCCCTTCAAATTCCGATGGGGCCACACTTGCAGAGACATCAAGAGGGAAGACCGAAAGCATTCCTAAACAGTAAATCCCATGTGAAATATAGAATTTTACATCGAAAGGATTTTTAAACTTAAGACATCTCTCCTGTTAAAACTGAGTAAGCAAACTACTGCTCGTGTGACAAACCAAGCCAGCAGCCTGTTCTCCTACAACTCTTGAGCAAAGAAGTTTTTAAAGGATGCCAGAAAACAAAAACTACAAAGCCCAAAGTATTTACTGACAATCTACAGAAAAAAAAACAACTTGCAGAGCCTTTTGTGAAAATACATATTCTACGAAATAGTCAAAATTTAGTTAATCTATCAGTGGTTTATATACAAAGTAAAAAAAAAAAAATCAGCACTCAATGTCATTTTCTAGCCAACTGGACAAGGTATGTTAAAAGCCTGGGCCTAGTTACTAATATCTACCTTCAGCCCTTTGGTTCTTACCATATTCTCACTTCAGTTAGGTAGAACACATTGGGGAGGTGGTAAAAAGTGAAACTGGCTTTATTAGATTTAGGATAATCTACAGACTATTTATGTAGATTACCTATTTAATAAATTTCAAATAATTCAGCAAGCAAGCATCTTTTCGCATTTTTATGACTTATTAGTTATCATTTACTTCATGTTCATTATCACTCAGCAATTTACATGTATAATTTCATTTAGTTTCCTTTTTCCCATAAAACACAAACTCTAGCTGGGTATGGTATTGCACGCCTGTAATCACAGTGCTTGGGAGGCTGATGAGATAGAATCACTGGTTTGAGGACAACCTCAGCAATGAAGAGAGCCTCTCAACAACCTAGTGAGACTAGTCATAGCTGAAGATGTAGCTTGGAGATAGAATGCCTTAGTTCAATCTCCAGTATCACAAAAATAGAAATGCTCTATAAGGACTGAGATTTGTTTTTAACTAACAAGCCCCTAGTACCCAGAAGAGTGTCTAACACTTTGTAGGTGTCTGGTAAGTTTATTAGTATTATTAATAGTAAAGCCTCACGACAGAATGAGCTAATCATCACTACTTAAGCACAAGAGAATGAATGACTTGGCCCATTCAATAATGTCAAAGCTAGAACCTCAACTCAAGCAGTATTACTCTACAGGCTATGTGAAACACTATGCTTCTATAAAGAAACGTGCCATCTGAATGTCTAACTTTTGTTGAATGGAACATTAATATGCAAACTATAACCCCTTCTGTTACTGGAACTAGAAATCCTAGTTTTAATTTCTTATTCTTGGATGGCTGACCCATGTGTTTTGGAAAAACAAGAATTTATTCAGGTACTCATTCTAGGAAAAATCCCACTTTTCTAGAGTGTGTAAAGATACTATTTTGGCCCCGAGTGGTGGCGCACGCTTGTAATCCCTGCGCTTGGGAGGCTGAGACAGAAGGATCGCACGGGTTCGAAGCCAGCCTCAGCTACTTAGTGAGGCTCTAAGCAACTTTGTGAGGCCCTGTTTCCAAATAAAATATAATAAAGGTCTGGGAGTATAGCCCGGAGGTAGAAAGCCTCTGGGTTCCACCCCCAGTACCACCAAAAAAAAAAAAAAAAAAAAAAAAGAAAAGAAAAAAAGGTACTATTTTGTCAGATATAAAGCTTTTGTCAAACAAATTACATGCAAAAACTCTGTGACAATTAAGTCCTTTCATTTTCAGAGAGAAAACTTCTGTAGCCGAGTGTGGCAGTGCAGGCCCATAATCCCAGCTACTAGGGAGGCTGAGGCAGGAGGATCACAAGTTTGAGACCAATGTCAGTAACTTAGTAAGATCCTGTCTCAAAATGTAACTCAGCTCAGTGGTACAGGACCCGTGGGTTCAATTCCCAGTACCACGAAAAAGAAAAGAGAAAGAAAAGGCTGTTGTATAAATAACATAGCAGTAACTGAGTTCTGCAAGTTGAAAGTCAGAAGGGAAAAAAAAATCAACACAAAGTCCAAAAATAAAGTATGGTCGTGACAGCTACAAGCAGAAAGCTAACCCACCAGAATGATCTTTTTGCCGAAATATTGAGCTGTGCAAACAACAAGTGCTCAATAAATGTGTTTTGGGGTGGGGGGGAGAATGGCTCTCCTTGGGTTTTACAAACCTTCTCCAGGTTCTGTATTAGAAAGAGCTACTTGGAAAAGAAACAAGAAGTCCTACTCTTGAAAATGTCTTCGGGTGGAACAAACTCCTGGGAGGAGGGTAGGGATGTAGCTCAGTGGTGTAGCTCTGAACCCACGCCACAGTCTATCAAACCAAGAAAATGAGAAGTAGCGGTGCCCACCACACTCTACCCGGAACAAGGGTTCCCAACACTCCACTCCGCCCGCCAAGGCTGCATGAAGATGCCCTTCAACTCGGAAGGCCTGAGCCGCGGCCCCAGACTGGGCGAGCTGTGCGGGCATCACCTGCATCACTAGGACCCCAGCCCAGAGAAGCGCTGCAGCCTCCGCCCCACTCCAGCCCCACAGATTCAAACCCCGGAGGCGGAGCCTGGGGCGCGCGCTTTTAGCCACACCTCCCCGGGCTCCGCTAAAGTTCCAGAACTAGCGTTCCACTTGGGATGGGGGCCAGAGGCTGCCCAGGGGGTGGGAGCGGAGCCCGGGAGGGCCGACAGGCTCCGATCGCGGGGGGGTAGTGACTCTGCCCCGCCCCGAGGCGGTGCGGGGTCGGCAGGAGGCAAGGCGAGGGTCGGCGGCCGTCCCGCCCGGCGAGGGCCGACCCAGGCCAGGTCCCGTCTTTACCATCGCGAGCAGCGCAGCAGCTTCTCCAGGCGGTCGAGCGCGGCGCGGCTGTGGGCCCAGGCCCCTCCGCCCGCGGGCTCCATGGCGGGCTCGGGACGCGGCTCGTTCCCCGAGCGGACCCTCGGCTGCCGGCTCCCCCGCATCGCTCGCCGGCACCGGCAGGCTCCTCCGAGGGCGAGATCGGCCCCGCTGGGGCAGCGCCGGGCACGCCGCCGGTCCCGCACCGGACCCGGCCGAACGGTTCCCGCGTCTGGGTTGGCGGGACTTCGGGGACCGGACGGGACGGTGCAGCGCGCGGGGCGAGGGGCGGGGCCTGGAGGACGCCGAGCCGGGTGGGCGGGGCCTAGCCGGCGTGCCCGGGATGGGCGAGAAAGGGGCGGAGCCAGGGCGTGCTGAAGATAGGGCACGCGGCGCTCGAGGGCGGGGCCACAAGGCCAGCAGAGTGGGTGGGGCCTTGCTGGCGCATCCCGAGTTAAGGGAAAGGGAGGGGGTGCCACAAGGCAAGCGGATACCGGGTGGGCGGGGCTGAGGCACGCGGAAGTCCGGGCGCGTAGGGGCGGGGCCACAAGGCACGCAGTGTCTGGGAGGAGCTACAGGAGTTGGCGGGAAAGGGGGCGCGGTGGAGACGCGCTGAATGCCCGGGGGGCGGGGCCTCGAGGCCAACCGGGATCTGCCCCAGGAGTCTGTTCCTTGGGGTTCTGTAGTGCTGGTATCCTGGGCCGATTTTAACTGGTAGAAAATCACAAAAGAAGAAACTTTTAGTTGAGCATTACCTAGGGCTGAGGACCTAGCTCAGTGGTAGAGCACTTGCCTAGCCCGCTCTAAGTCTTGACTTCCACCGCCAGCACTGCACTGTAACACAAAAATAATTTTGACAACTGTTGAATTTGGAAAAGCTTTATCCATAACACTGAAGGTACCACTGTATTTTTCCCTATGTAACTTTTTTTCTCCCTCCCCCTACCCCAGCTGTCTGTGAGGTATAAGAGCCAAGTAAAAATAAAAAAAGTTTCCATCTTAATTTTTGCCAGTTGCAAGTAATCTGCTCAAACGCATGTTTAAAACTTTTTGGCTTACTTTTAATAGATGACGATCACTTTTTTTTTGGGGGGGGGGATGGAATCCAGGGCCATTGTACCTCCGAGCTGTACCCCCAGCCCTTTTTTGTAGTACTTTTTTATTTTTGTAACAGGGTCTCACTGAGTTGCGAAGGGCCTCCCTAAATAGCTGAGGCTGTCCGCGAACCCCTATCCTTGGATCTCAGCCTCCCGAATGCTGGGATCACAAGCGTGTGCCACCATCCCCGCCTCACAATTCTAAAAAGGTTTTTGTTTATTAGAGAGTGCTTACCCTCCTCATCTTAATATTTACAGATAATACTTAAGGAGCCCTGTCCATCCTCCACCCCAATTCATTACCAAGTCCTTGCATTTTTCCACTATGTTCTCTTTAATTTCTCTACTTCTTTCTCCACCAGCAGCCCCAGCTCCCTCATCCCCAGCTAGGTTATTGCATAGCCTTCAGCTGGTGTCCACTCAGGTCCCTTTCAATCGCTGGGCTTCAATTCAGCCATCTAAAATATTTCCAAGTTCAAACTCTTCTTGGCACTACTTTAATAAGCTCTTTGATTAACTTGGTCTATACCAGCTGGTCAAAACATCCCCCACCCATCACTGTCCTCTGGCCACGGGTTTTCCTTCAGCTAATGAAAAGCCCCTATACCTTATTGCCTTCAGATTGTTGCACAATGACACTTTGGAACCTTAAATTGTCCTCCCCGTATTAACCAGGACTCATTCTACACATTTCAGCCCAAACATCAGGCCTTCAAAGGTTTTCCTGATCCCCAACTAGATTCTAGGTACTTCATGTAACCACAATTGCACATGCATACAGATACAGGTACGTGTGTTTACCCTCTAGTCCAAAACCCCTAAAAGACCAGTTACATCTGACCCATTCCCCAATGTAGCACCAAGAAGGAGGTGGAAAAAGAGAAGTCCCTCTCCAGGTCCTAGCCATGTTAACATCTTGATTGCAAACAGGCAGCCTCCAGAACTGTAAGAAAATCATTTCAGTTTTGGGAGCCACCAAAACGATGGCATTGTGTTAAAGCAGTCACAGCTGAGACGGAGCCTTCACACAAAGAAGCAAGTGTAGCTCAGCCATCTTAACTTACTTCCCCAGGGTGGGGCAGAGCTAGGCTAAATTTTAACACAGATCTGTCTTGGTTTTTAATGTCTCCACACATTATGATGGTTCAAGGAGTTTAAGTGACTGACCCAAAGTCAAATATTGTTAGTAGAAGTACAATGACCAAAATTAAATTAGGGTTTTTTTTTTCATTCTGGAAATCAAACACAAGATCTGCCTCCACGCTGTGAAAGTGCTTCTCCACTGTGCTATATCCCCAGGCCCTAAATTAGGTCTTATAAGGTACTGTCACAAGACCAATGATAGCACATAATTAAGCAGATACTTTCTTAAACTCAGAGGCATCCAAAAATTTAAGCTCTGGCATACTCTTTGCTGAGCCTCAAGAAACCAAGCTCTAAAAACTTAAAATGTTAAAACTTGAAGAAACTATGCAGTGCTGGCATAAATCGAGGCTCTCAAGATGATTTAATTCAAATCTTAAGCTCTCTGAGCATTAGTGTTCTTGTATATAAAATGGGGGTAATACTTATAGATTTTTTTAATTATTGAGATTGAATATAAATCTACATTTTAAGTATTTGATAAATGGTAGCTAATATGAAGATGAATATATGTATATGTATTATGTAGTGCATCTATATGTATGTGTATGAATGTATATGTATGTATATGTGTATTATGTAGTATGTATATATATATATATAGGTATATAGTCTGTTACTACTGAATAACATGGACCATTTTTATAGGTGCTTTATAATTGGGACACAATGTTTTTTTGGGGGGTGTGGTGCAGGGGATTGAATCCAGGGGCATTCTACCCCCAGCCCAATTTGTTATTTTTATTTTTGAAACAGGGTCTCCGTAAGTTGTAGAGGGCATTACTAAACAGCTGAGGCTGGCCGTGAACCTGCGATCCTCCTGCCTCAGCCTTCCAAGTACTGGAATTAGAAGCGTGCACCACCATGCCTGGATAATTAAGGCACAATTTCATTGTGATTAGATGAAAATTTCATATTTTGGCAAAATACTTTAGAGACCAGCCATTTTAATTGGCCTATTTTGTACAATACTGTCCACTCAAATATGATGTAGGTACAGTGAGTTCTTTCTCCTATTGCTTTCCTTTTTTTTCTGCCTCTGCCATTACCTGATTATCTTGACTCAAGGCTCATCAGTCCTGGCAGCTGGTTAATGGTGGCCATCATAAACTCATAAAGAGAGTCAGTAAGGTTAATCTCCTGTCTGCAACTTCCCATCCCATTTCCTTCCTTCCAGCTTTGCTCTGCTATAGCCCAAGTGGCTAGTGCTTTGCTTTTAGTGGAGATAAATTGTATTTTTGAACCAACTCTTCCCTTGAGCCCAGATCCTAAATTTTAAGAGCCAGTTCCTTCTCTCAATGTCCATGTGTATCTGCATGTAAAAGATAGGTAACCCTTCTAGATACATCAACATTTTAAAACCTTGGAATTCTTGGGCTGGGGATGTAGTTCACTGGTACAGGACATATACCAGGCCTTGGGTAGATACTCAGTCCATCAATAAAGTTTTAATAGAGCCTTAGTTCTTAGTTTGCAATAGTAACAGTATCCTCTTCTCCCTTTATTTGTTTTGCTTTTGTTTATTTGCTCTTTTTTTTTTTTTTTTTTTATACTGGAGATTGAACCCAGAGCACAGAGCATTCTACCTTTGAGCTACAGCCCTACGTCTATTTTTTTTTTTCTAATACTGAGGATTGGATCCAGGGGCATTCTAGCTGTGAGCCATACCCCAGCCCTATTTTATATTTTATTTTGCAAAAAGTCTCATGTAAGTTGAGGAATGCCTTGCCAGTTGCTGAGGCTGGCCTTGATCTTGCAATCTTCCTGTCTCAGCCTCCCAACTACTGAAATTACAGGTGTGGGCCACCATGCCTGGTTTGTTTGTTTGTTTGTTTGTTTGTTTGTTTGTTTGTTGAGACAGGGTTTTACTAAGTTGCTGAGGATTCTGCTAAATTGTTGAGGCTGGCCTTGAACCAATGATCCTCCTGTCTCAGGCTCTCGTACTCAGATTACAGGCATGAACCATGTGCCCGGCTCTGGAGATTGAACCCAGGAGCATTCTGCCTCTAAACTACACCCCCGGTCCTTTTTATTTTTTATTTTGAAATAGAGTCTAACTAAGTTGCAGAGCCTTGCCAAATTGCTGAAGCTGGTCTCAAACCTGTAATTCTCCTGTGTCGGCTTCCCAAGTACTGGGATTACAGGTGTGCCCCATCATGCCTGACTTCTTTCTCACTTTTAAAAAAGGCTAAATGGAGCCGGGTGTGGTGGCGCATGCTTGTAATCCCAGCATTCAGGAGGCTGAGACCGGAGGATCATGGTTCGCGGACAGCCTCAGCTACTTAGTGAGGCTCTGCAATTCGGTGAGACCCGGTTTCAAAATAAAGAATAAAAAATAGGGCAGGGGGTGTAGCTCGGAGGTAGAATGCCCCTGGGTTCCATCCCCAGACCCGCAAAAAAAAAAAAAAAAAAAAAAGGCTAAATGGCATCTTCTCTTCCAGTGTTTCTGTGCAAGGACCCGCTTTGTGCATTAAAGTTTGGGCACATTGCTCCATCTCACTCACTCCTTATCCATCCTCTCCCAACTAAGCAGTATTCCCAAGTGCCTCAGACTCTCAAAATTATTCGTTTTCCCCCAGAGTAACGCTCTGGGCCTGGGAGGATTCCGAGGCGTCCAGATTAGCTCCCTGTAGCCTGCTCGCCCCTCCTTCTTTGCCCATGCTCTCTCCTCCCCTTCCCAGTGCTTCAGTTACCCTCTGCACTGGTAGGATACTGCAAAGGCATCTGCAGCTTGGATCTTTTTCCTAATCTTCAGGCTCAGTGTATGGGTTTGTAGAAAATCATCTCAGTGCTGTTTCTTTTTTGTTCTGTCATGTTGCGAAGGGTTTTTCAAAGTAATAAATCTCTCACATATTCACTTGGATAAGCATATATAACAAGAAAAATGGAATGTCCATAATACCCAGACTCTCCTCCCATAGCGTGTGAAGGTATTTTACAAATTCCAGCCTTTACATTAACTTTTCTCTAGCTTTTCATAAGGGTGTATCTTGCAGTAGAATTGACCACTTTGATACTTTGGGTTGTCTTCCTTTGTCAGATTGAAATTTTGCTTGCAAGGACTTTTATGAAATCTAGAGTTCGAAAAAGAAAAGAAAATGCAGTTGGAAAGTAATTGGTAAGGAGTTATCAAATGTAGTAATTGATGGCATGGAACAGACCATTTCAGAATCTAGTACTGTGGTGTCTGCTCTGTGCATTTGACTGAGCTAGCCTTCCTGCATGAAATGCTATTAGCTTAAGTTAAACTAATATGCCTTGTGCTCCCCCCACCCCGCCGGAATCCAATGTAGCATAATGATTAAGTGCATAGAGTTTGGAGACAAGTAAAACTGCTTTATAAGCCAGACCTTGCCATTTGCTAGGGTTGCATCCTTGGGCCTGTTGTTTAGCCTATTTTAAAACTTGGTTTGTGTTTTGTAATAAGATTACTTATATATCAGCCTTGGAGTTGGCTGTATAACTCTGGTAGAGTATGCACTCAGAAAGCACAAAGCCCTGGGTTCAATCTTCAACCAAAAAAGAAAGGGAAAGAGAGAAAGAACGATTGCCTATGCTTAGGGTTGCTCTGAAGAAAAAAAAAGAATTAAAGATTATGAAACTGTCCTAAACCAGTAGAGCAGCATAGCCAGTGAAATCCCTTTACAGTGGGCTTACTGAACTTCAGTGCATATATTGAAGCTTAATTCACAATAATCATTCAATATATTTTCCCATTTTTAGGACTGGTTTTATCGTTGTTGAGTTAAACCAGATATATTTGCTTTAAAATTCTCTTAAGAAAGATTACATTTTCAATGCAAGATGAAGTCACTCATCCTATAAGTATTAGGAGAAATACTTGCTGTAGCAATTTCTTTGCAAAATGATGCAATAACCCTAAAAGGAAGCTTCAATCCTAGTTAAGAATCATCATCTCTTAGTACCACCTGAGGTTCAGCATCTGCTGGATTCTAACACCGTTCTTAGCACGATACAAGGGCCTGATAATGAAAATCTTTACAATTTCTGTTTCATTTACATGGAGATCTTTTATTGACATCATTTTGTTCCTTTAAGAGAAAAAAAAAAGCATCCTCAATTAAAAGGAAATATTTTATCCCGTGGACTACAGACAGGTTGCATGTAGCAAACACACCAGGACAAACATTAATCTATATCCACCACCCATGGCTATCATAATGATTAAGATGAATCTCCTCTTGATCAGTTCATTTGTGCCCAGATGTATTGATCAGGTAATTGGCTGCGGTGGACGGCACTGGCCGGTTTTGAAATGCTGCTCCAGCCTCTTTTGCACATAGAGATTCAGTCACAATGTCACGTAGACTTTGGTATTCAGAGAAAAATTCCTCAAGGCTCTCAAAGCATCCACTAGGCATTTCGAGATGGTTTTTGGAAGGATGTTAACTCCATTCTTGTGAGCACCTGCCAAATTTCTCTCACAGGATCAAAAACAACTAGTCTAAGGACACAGTTACATCAATATGTCCCAATAGCAGTTGTTGTTAAGGTTTTGGTATCTTCTATACTTCCTGACCATTTATCAAATTCGGTTTGACATAGATATTTCACTGGTCATTGTTTTTTGTTCAATAGACTTCAGAGTTCAGCCCATTCCACTGCCTTTTATTGCTTGCTATTTTTAAGGAGACACCTCAGTAGAAACCCCCTTTTTCTGTACAGTGTAATTACTGAAGCACATAAAGCGGTTATAGCAGGAATTTATCACTTTCAGGTGGAAATACTCCCCGCAAAATAAAAGATAGAGTAGGAATGCCAGAAGCCATTTATAACAGGCTCACTGACATTTTGTGTGGAAAAGCTCCACCATCGAATAAGCATCGAGTCATAAATCTCTGGAAACGTGATTAAGGCAAGCAAGTCATTCTTCGAGGGGACACTGTAATAAAAGTATGCTGTGATGCAAAGCAGGAAAATTCTGTTGACAAAAACCACCAAAAACAGCTGCCAGTAAAATTTACAAACAGCTTGTCTTAAATTCTCTTGGATTCCAGCAGCTGTTTGTTTGCACATAAAGTGTTCATTTCGGAAATGAGTATTGGCCCTAGTTTGGGTTCCATTGTGTTTTAAAATTTTGTGATCGGTTTAATCAAAATTCACGCAATAATTTAAATTTTTCTCAAAGAACAAGTGAGAAGTAACCAAGATACTTAAGTATGCCTCATACATATTATGTGTTCAATAAATATGGGAATAAATGAATGAATAGCTATATACTGTTACCCATATTGTATTGACCCATATCAAACTCCAGTTCAGCTTTATTTTTTCCACCCTTATATCCTAGTTTGGAAATTGCCTTGTTTAAGTTGGACTCGTTTGATTAGTATTGGTAGTCATCCTAATTGCAATACATTTTTTACTTTAGGAGGCTAAGTTAAAATTTGGCTATTTTTATGAAGTTACTTTCTGTGAGAGACAGTTTATTACACCTTTCCTTGATATGACTGCATGTGCTTTTATTCATTTGCTCTCCTCTCCCTGTCTCAAAAGATGTCTTACATATATTTTCATCTGAGAAGTAGGGATAATAAAAATACCTCAGTACCGTTTTATGGATAAAGTAAGCTGATGGACTTAGTACTTGCAACATGGTAGGTTCTTAATAAAGGCCCACAGTTACTGCCATACAAAAAACTCTAGGGTCAAGAATAATAAGGTGAAACCTGGAGCTGTGGCACACAACTGCACTCCCAGCCACTCAGGAGGCTGAGGCAGAAGGACCCTCTGAGACCAGACCCCATCCCAAAGATATAAAGAAATAAAACGATAAGCAAGTTTTTCTTATGTAAAAAAACCGCAGTATCCTCATGGGTACTTAGAAAGAAATAGTTTGTTTCAATATCTAAAAATACTTGTGCCCCTCAAAAACATGTATGTGCATGTAATAGCCATATCTGTACCTGTATATCCACCTATACCTACCTATACCTATCCATATATATATATATATATATATGTGTGTGTGTGTGTGTGTGTGTGTGTGTGTGTGTGTGTGTGTGTGTGCAATTTTTAGGTATTAATTTGGGAGATTGGAAAGTTTAGTCCACCCTTCAAAAAAACAATTATCTTATAACTACACTTTTTTTCTGTGTGTGTGTGTGTGGTGTGTGTGGTTGTAGATAATGCTTGAGCCCAGGGATATTCTGCCTCTGAGTTATAACTGTTTCCCTATTTTTTTTTCTTCTTTTTGAAACAGGGTTTCACTAAGTTACTAAAGCTGACCTGTCTTAGCCTCCAAAGTCCTGGGATTACAGGCCTGTCCCGGAACAACACCTTTCTCTTCATTCTTAAGCCAGACATGCACAATGATAATATTTTTTCTTTCCCCTAAAATACTCCAATCACTGAGAAAAATATATTTAGTTGGTTTTAATTTCTAGAAAAGAGTGTATTTAATCCAGGTTGTTATATAATCCTAGCCACCATTTAATTACGTAGGCACCATTATCACCCTACTTGACAGAAGAGGGAAAGGGGCTCCCAGTTGTTAAGTGACTTTCTCAAGGGTACCCCGCTTACAAGGAGCAGAGCAAGGAAAGAGATCCGAGTCTGCCTGATTTAAAAGCCCAAGCTCTCAATACCTACATGACCTAATTTTTATTAAGTTAAACTTCAAAGGATGTCTTTTAAAGTCATATGGGTTGAAATACCAGAGTGCATACTAATTTTCATCACAATTCTGCATTTAAGTTACAGAATAATTTTTAAGTTCCAGTCTCTCCAATGATTTGCTGCCTGGTAACTGACAGGATGAATCTGAGAAACAATATGAATGATATGAGACAGATAATAATTGTGTGTTCCGTTGTGTGGTGCACATTCAAGCATCAGGAAAGGTCGAGGAGAGAAAGCTTTAAATTGCTTAATGAAGATTGGAGAGGTCATGGATATCTTTAAAGGAGTGAAGTAGCAGAAGGAAGAAGAAGATTCTTTCAGATAGTCAAAATCATAGGAACATCTATATAAATGATGGGGAAATATTGGCACCAGTTTGACTACAGCAGAGATATTGATTGAAGCATATAAAATTGCTGTTTTGTAGCTTAAAAATGTCAGATAATAGCAATTGCATTTGGCTCAACCAAACACATATTAGACAGTAGTGATTATAGTTAGTATACAACCAAATGCAATAAGGGACTCCTAGAATTTGAGGAGAAAGCAGTGAATAGTTACTTTTAGAGAGGGAAGCTAGCAGGAATCAATGAATAATTACTAAGATTAATATCTGTTCACTTATGTTACTCTAAGAGAGATTTGAGAATATGGAACTTAGAGAAATCCCTAGTCCAATTAAACTAAATAAAGTAAAAATAAAAACTGAGTGTGTGTGTGTGTGTGTGTGTGTGTGTGTGTGTGTGTGTGTATTTGATACTGGGGATTGAACTCAGAGGCATTCTACCTCGAAGCCACACCTCTATCCCTTGTTTTATTGTCTCTTTCGAAGTGGGGTATCTCTGGGTTGCTCGAGTCTATATTTGAGTCTGTCCTCAAACCTACAATCCTTCTGTCTCAGCCTTCCAAGTACTGGGATCACAAGCATGCACCACCACGCCTGGCTCAAGAACCAAAATATTTTTAAAATTTGCCTTTCCATGTCAACCTGAGCTCAGGAATAAACATTTTCACATTATTCGTTAATAATCCACAATTACATAGCTTTGACATCCATCAGTGCTATGTGGTAACTGGCATGTATGCGCTTCCTAGAACCATTTAGTACATTTTCAGGAATGTTAACAGATATTTGTTAAAAATAGACATTATACAAAATCATATGCTGTCAACTTAGAATTAAGTTATTTTTAAAACAAAGGTGATAGAAATTCAAAACTCATCGCTTCCTAAATATTTTACTACATGATCTGATTATTTATGCTTTTGATGTTATTTACATTTTTTAAATCTTTATGGCAAAAATACTGTGGTATTTGAAGGGACATTCTTGCACATCTCTGGCCAGCTGTGTGTTGAGTGTGACATCACCCTGGTAGACTGAAATCACCCTGGATATTATCCAGCACTAATAATATATGGTTTTGTTGGTTGTTTATTCTACATTTGGATGAAGAAAACATTAATAATACAGATTGTAACTAAAAAATATATTATGTCAGGCCGAGGATATCTATCAGTGGCGGAGCGCTTGCCTAGCACATACTTGGCCCTGGATTCTATCCCCAGCACAGCAAAAGAAGAAAAGTCATGTCTATCGCTGTTGTATTGTGAACAGGCACAAAAAGTCAATCGTATACTCTTCAGAATTTAAAATCAACCCAGCAAACGAATCGCATCATTGATGAACAAGTTTCACTTTGTCTTGATTATTAATTGAACAGATACCAACCGACACATATGTTGGAACTACCCTCAGAAAGTGTTAATCAACATTCACCCACACAGCAGTCTACCGACCATAGTCAGGTGTCATGTCTCCTTTGATACTACCCTGTGGAGGTCTCGGGCCATATTTACTTACAAACACGGTGTTATTGCACAACATGGCGTCTAGGGTTGCCCTGCTCAGACTGTTCTGAGCCCAGCAGGGTTTTCTGCTGTGTACGCTCAAAGCTTGACATGCCCTGAGGTCACGGGCTCCTTGCTCCTTTGGTCTCTGCAACCACTCCGATCCATAACTGTCTGACTTTCAGAATTCACTATCTCAGTGCTGCTGTATTCTAATCGGAAGGACACCTTTCCCCTAGTTGTATGCCTCTGGACTGATTTAGTGTTAACGTTGCTTTGTGTCTTCACGATCTCTCAGAAGTATTGTATGAATTTGGCTTTTTGAGTTGTTTTGTGCTTTGTGCATTCAGATCACAAGACCATGCACTCTAACCCCCAAGCTACCCACCAGTCCAAAAGTTTCATTTAAAAATCTATTTTCTTAACATGTCAGACCAAAACAAAATTTTTTCTCAGGATGGTTTGGGAAAGTTCTTGATAAGATCTTTGACTAGGAGAGCTAATTAGCAAAACCCAAAGTAGCAGCAGGCACTGGCTAAGATACTTTCCGTGAAGCAAGTAGAAATTAGATTTGGGGACTGGGAAGGAAGATGAAAGAAGAGAAGAGGAAGGGGCAGAGAAAGGAGTCAAGATGTACTGAGATTAGACTTACAGCAAGAAAAAACAGACAGTAAAATTCTTAGGATTTGGATAGCTGATAACTCTTAAGGATGAAAGTTCTTAATTACAGAATGCTCAGAGCAGCATACAAGATTGCTATGGAAACAAATCTGAAATCCATGGATTTATGGGGCTGGGGCCTGACTCTCTGGGGGAAAAAAAAAACATTTTAGCTATGGAACTGAGTCAAAGGATGAAGAGAGTCCATGTAACAGGTCTCTTTTGTGCAGCCAAAAGAAGCTGTACACATTGTTTATTAATCATCATGGTGGGATGGATGGATGGATGGAGAGAGTGGAGGGGAGGAAATTAGAGCAGTCTAAAATCCAATCATATCTCTGTAGAGCTGAAATAATTATTTACATATTTAATATTAGTAATAAATATAGCTTTGTAATTTTCATATATTTTAACTCCCTGCACACAACAGAAAACTACCAGAACAAGATGAGCAGAGGCTCTGGTGCCAGCTGTTTCAGGATCCTCTTGTCTCATCTCATGACTCCAACCAGCCCATGAAATCTAGGCACATCCTGCCAGAGGCAAGAAACCACAGTTCTTATGAGTAAAGCATATTACCTGACTTTTTTTTTCTGATCACATTATCGTCTCAATAGAGTTCTATTTTCACAGTCAATAACTTCATGTCAAAGATTTTCACAGCTTTCTGGCTTATTGCTTTAGGTGAGTGTGGATGCTGTGATAGCAGTCTAAGCCAAGAAAGATGAGAAAAAGGAAAAAATACCCTTTGTTTTCTGACTATCTTTAATGGTAAAGAGTATTTAAAGCAAAGAGGGAAATATAAGTAAATTTTAAATGTACAGTAAAAGAATTCATACCTGGTTGTGGCAGTATACACCTGTAATCCCAATGACTTGGGAGGCTGAGGGAGGAGGATACTCAGTTTGAGGCCCTGGCAAATTAGCAAGACCTTGTCTCAAAATGAGATAGAAAAGGGGCTGAGGATGAGGCTAGGTTGTAGAGCGACTGCAGAGCAGATTCCAGGCTCTGTGTTCAATCTCTAGTGCTGCAAAATAAATAACTCTTAAAAATAATCAGTAGTGCTGGGGCTAAAGAGAAGGAATGGGCTACTAAGAAGTAGAAAAAGAAAAGGCTAGGGCAGTGTTCTTGACGCCAGAAGATATATGATCACAGCCTCTCTCTCCCTCCATTAACCATAATGTTTAATCTTTCCAATTAATCCTGTGCCTCAAATGGTTCTTGAGAGTTTATCATATGCCAGTGACCAGTTGGGTGATGGAGATACAAGGCAAAGGAATAACCCAACCCTTTCCTCACAGAGTGTACAACTCACGCTTGCTTTTTATTAACTCTACAATGAGGAAACTAATCATTTCCTTCCCAAAGTCTCGCTGTAAAGATCAAATGAGGATACCTTATGTAAAAGCAATTTGTAAAACACGCCTATGAGAGATTATTATTATACTTCTCTTTGTTCAGACTCAAAATAAGTACTCAGCTAACCCACAGTTGTTAAAGTTAAAACAAAATTGCTAACTTCAATTGTCAGTGCACAATTGCCTTTAGAAAAAAATAAACCTTCTTTTAAAAACTTAGGGAGATTTTGTGCGCACCCCATTATGATCAATAGGTAGTGTGGCTTGCTTTGAAATTTCTCTCCTATATTTCATTTCCAAGTAGGAATTAAATTTTCTTTCTTGAATTATAGGGTGCCAGAATAAACTGTTGAAACACTGAGTCAGAATCGCAAAATCTAACTCATTCCATTGCACTAGATCCTAAAAAAACTGTAATTTTTAATAGAGATATCCTCAGACTAGGTAATTTTTATTATGTAACATCAGTACAAGAGAGTGAAAAATCCATACCTAAAGGTAATTTTTTAAAATGTTGACTTAAAATAGTCATTTATCTGCTCACTCAGAAGATAATATTTAATTTTGAATTAAACAGAAACAGAACCCCTATGTCCTCTTATTTATTTTATTTTATTTTATTTTATTTTTGTTGTACTGTGGATGACACCCAGGGGGACATTCTACCTTCAAGCTACACCTCCAGCCCTATTTTTCTTTTTTTCCTCCTTGGAAATGAAATATAGGAGAGAAATTTCAAAGCAAGCCACACTACCTATTGATCATAATGGGGTGCGCACAAAATCTCCCTAAGTTTTTAAAAGAAGGTTTATTTTTTTTTTCTAAAGGCAATTGTGCGCTGACGATTGAAGTTAGCAATTTTGTTTTAACAGGGTCTCACTGAGTTGCAAAGGGACTCACTAAGTAGTAGCTTAGGCTGTCCTCTAACAGCGATCTTCCTGTCTCCTCTTCCCAAATGCTGGGATTACAAGCAAGCTTGTGCCACCACGCCCCACTCTCTTATTTAGTGTGTGTGTGTGTGTGTGTGTGTGTGTGTGTGTGTGTGTGTGTGTGTGGGTATACTATTAGGGATTAAATCCAAGGGCTCACACATGCTAAGTAACTGAAACGGGGGTTTCTTGAGAGAAAACCCCGGCGAGTTCTTGACACCCTCAGACCTCAGGAAGGGGAGTAAAAGGTTTATTGGAAGCAGCAGGGAATGGGGCAAGGGTGGCTGAACACCCCCAAAGGGGCTGGAACTCTGGGTCCAGCAGCTGCCTTCAGGACAATACTTGAGAGTAGCCCAAGCCGAATTGCCTTCAGGTGCAGGCTGCTTTCTTCCGGAGTCCACTCGATCTGTCAGAAGGGAATAGAGAAAAGTGGCCGAACACCCCATAGGGGCGGTCGGAACTCCGGGGTCCAGTAGTGTCGCCCGAGCCAAGTGCCCATCAGTTGCAAACTACTTTCTCCCAGAGTCCACACGATCTGCCAGAAAAGAGGTGCAGGTCACCCCTAGGGGCCTGGCCAGCCATGATGTCCACCAGAGGCCTTCAGGTCACTACTCGAGAGTCGCCCGAGCCACGTGCCCTCAGATGCACTCTGCCTTCTCTCAGGGCCAACATGACCTGCGCGAGAGAGAGAACAGCTCCCCAAAAGGGGAGGGGGTCCTGAGCGGGAAAGTCCCCCTGTTTGCCATCTGACTGGCCTTGCCTGACCGCTTGCAAGTGCGTTTTTGGTGAGGGTGACTTTTGGGATTCCAAGGAGAATTTGCATAGGGCATTTGCAAGTCCTTTGAAGGGTCTCCTTTCAGGAATGCCAGACTTGCTCGGTGGGTTTGTTGATTAGGAAACTCAGGATGGCTTTGTGAAGCTCTGTCCTTCTTATCTCTGAGCCTTTGGAGTTTCAGGCATTTGTCACCCCTCAGGAAACTCAGGAAATTAACTTTTTTCTACCAAGGCCTTTTTCCTATCTGCCTATTTCCTTTCTACCTCCTCATAACCACACTACTACTGAGCTACATCCCTAACCCTTTTTGTTTGTTTGTTTGTTGTATTTTGAGATAGAATGTCACTAAATTATCCTGTCAGCCCTAGAACTTGGGATCTTCCTACCTCAGCCTCCATTTTGCAGGCGTGGGCCATGGGGATTGGCAACCTGTCGTTTTTCTTAACTTACAGAATGAGTGTTCTTTGTTAAAATATTGGTGTTTTGTCCCTGGTTCCTGAAACAGCTGATGAATAGCTCCAGAGGTGAAAGACAGTCTTTTGTTATGTATAACTAGTCCCTTTCAACCACACCAGAGTTTTGTTTTGTAGTACTTGGGATGGAACCCAAGGGCATTCTACCTCCAAGCTACACCCCCAACCCTATTTTTTACTTCTTTATTTTGAAACAGGGTCTCACTGAGTTGCAGAGGGTCTCACTAAGCAGCTGAGTCTGTCCTTAAACTGCAATCCTTCTGTCTCAGCCTCCCAAATGCTAAGATTACAAGCATGCCACCATGCCTAGCTCTGAGTTTTGGTTAATGAAATAAGTTTTTAAAGTCCTTAGATAATGGGGAGGTGGGTGCAGCAGGGATAGGGAGCTGCTTGCCAGGGGAACAAAGTACTCAGGGAGTTCGAATTCACAGCTCTCACTGCTAATCTTTGAAGAAGGTAGTGGCTGCTAAAAGTTAAACTGATAGCTCATGAATGATGATATAATTAATCACACTTACATAATGATGCCTCCATTAGCAATCTAAGGGACAGGGATAGACAACAAAATACATGGGATTTCTTGGGGGAGCTGAGCTTTTGGAGAGAGTACAGAAGTCCCACAACCATTCTCTCATACCTCGTCCAACTATCTCTTTATCTGTATCCTTTGTGATATCCATCATAATAAATTCATAAATATAACCATCTAACCCAAGAAGGAGAGCTTATAATTGTTAAGTAAAATGAAAAATTATGCTAGTAAAATAAAAAATATGTGAGTATGGCGGAGTGTGAAAAACACGAGAGAGGTCCAGTACACGTGGCATGTAAAGTTTTAATTGCACGGCTCTCCCGGGGAACCAGAGCGAGGCACCAAGGGGCCCGCGCACCAGTCCAAAGCTAGAGGAGGCAGGCTCTCCTTTTCAAGGTATGCATCTCACGAGATGGGGGTTTTACTCGCGGGAATGTCCAATTCTCTTGGGGGGGGGGGGTTCGGCCCCTCCCTTGCCCTGCAGAGGTCATGTGACACAAAGTCACACGAGTGCAGGACCCAACTTATCAATAATTGGCATGTGAAGTGGGTGTGGGGAAGGGGTCTTGAAGGACTGAGTCCTCCTCCTGGCAGACATGATGCTGCCCCAGGTATGTGGCATCAGAACTGAACTGGAGGACACCTAGCTTTGTCTACTACAGAAGTAATAGATTCATTGCTTGTGGGGATAAATCCCCATACCCTTTTTGATGTCTGAAGACACAGAAGTCTTCTGTGTTCATTGTTGAGTGAGAGAATAAGAAAAAACACTTTGGTTTTTATTCTCATATTTTCAAAAACGATAATACCAGTTTTAAAGGATCTTTGAATCTGGTGTGGTGGTGAACACTTGTAATCTCAGTACTTGGGAGGCTAAGACAGAAGGATCAAAGGTTTGAGGATAGCCTCAGCAAGTAGTGAAACTCTCATCAACCTAGTGAGACCCTGTTTACAAATAAGAAATAAAATTGGACTGGGGTTGTGGCTTTAAGGTAGAATGCTTTGGGTTCAGTCTTTAGTACCACAAAAGGTGGGGGGTATTAGGTCCATTGGTTTGTTTTTGTTTTTGTTGTTATTTTTAATTCCTTTTTTTCCCCCTTGAAACTGGGGATAGAATCCAGGAGCACTCTACCTATGAACTACACACCCAGCCCTCTTTATTTTTTATTTTGAAACAGGGTCTCCCTAAGTTGCTGAGAGCCTCACAAAATTTCCAAGGATGGTTTTAAACCTGCAATCCTTTTGTTTTAGTCTCCTAAGCACTGGGGTTACAAATATGCATCACCGGACCTGGCTTTTATATAAGACTCCTGTTAACTTTTGAAAATAAAGAATACCAATATAGACCTCATGAGGCAGTAAGGTAGATACATACACCATCTCTTCTACAAACTGAAATATGTTTGCAGTTTTGGCTGATAAATCAGTATTACTGTGCATTTGTTCATTGTATTTTACTTAAATTTAAAGTAAGGCTGGAAGAGAACCACTATATATCACAATCAAGAGCAAACATGTATAAATATTGTACCAGTATTGGGAATGGCCTAGGAAGATTTGGGAAAGCTCTGATTATTAATATATTTCAAAAGAAAATAATTGGTATATTTCAAAATAGTTGTGTCAAAATGGCGGCAGACATGGGTAAAGAAAGGACTTGGTTTCTGCCTAAAACAGGCAGCTATTCCAATGTCAATCAACCTAGCTCAAAGTAATTAACAAGTCAATAGAGGAGACCAGGGCTTCCTCTTTCTAAAGACAGATCTACATGATGATCTAGGGAGGATAGGGCAGGGTTGACCTTGCCCTTCATGAAAGGAGACACCTCACCACACCTTGCTAGGGGAGGTACCTTACAGGGTAAAGGGGAGGTACCTTACAGGGACATTTACTACTTCAGAGTCATGCAAACAAGATGGAGGTCATGGGTATAAAAGGCTGAGTCCACGTGTAAGCCCTTTGGTGTATTCATTTCGAGTCACCCCCCCATGCCATTTTGGTATGGGGCTGTATTTCTATCTCCTGTGTTTCTGTCTTTTCCTCTTTTTCTGTTTTTCTGGCTTTTTGTTTCTTTGGGGAGTTTTTGGGAAATTATTCCCAGGGGTCTAACAAAGATCCCTGGGGACAGTTTCCCAATCAGTAACAAATATAATAATATATACATTCAAATACATTGTTGTAGGGTATAAGATTAAACTGACTCAGTACTCTTAAATCCATATGGCTAGCGAGTTACAGATTCCAGAAATATAGAAAAAAAAATCTACAGTAAATTATTGAGGACAATTGGACATTGTGAAGTATAAACAGTGTGGTCCATGCAAGCATGAAGGAAACAGGTCACTAAATATGGTTCGTAGGGTGTTTAAAAACAAGTAGCTCAGTCTTTGCCTTTATTAGACAAACATACTTTAAAATCAATTCGTCATGTGACAGGAAGCAAGAAAATAGATTCAGGAGTGGTAGGATATATTGTGATAGCTTAGATCTATGCAAACATGAATCAAGAACTCCATTCCCTTCAAGACAACAAAAAATCCTGCCTTGGTGAGAACACAGTGTGAATTCCAAGCAGTGCACTTTTGAGAGGGAAAATCTCAACATGAAAAATGGCATCACATGTCTCTTTTTTTCTTTTTAAAAAAGAAAGGAATTGCAATCGTATTCCAAGTAGATTGTCCTTAGAATATATTTTCTTCTAAATTTTGTTCATTATTTACTACTTGGAACAAATGATTTATTTATTTAAATGCCTGTAACAAGCTGGCTGTGGTGGTACATGGCTGTGATTCCAGTACTTAGGAGGCTAAGAAAGAAGCATCAGAGACTTGAGGTTACCTTCAGGAACTTAGTGAGGCCCTCAGCAACTTAGTGAGGCCCTCAGTAACTTAGTGAGACCCTCAGTAACTTATTGAGGTCCTAAACAACTTAGTGAAGTACTAAGCAACTTAGGGAGACCCTGTTTCAAAATAAAATATGTTACAGTGCTGGAACTGTTCTGGAGACCCTGTTGGGCTCCTGAAACTGTTCCAGTTATGGTGAGAGAGAGATGTAACCTCAGGTTCTTGTTCTGAACTAGGTATAGAATACACTAGCCCAAAGTCTTTTGCTGTAAGCTTAAGCAATTTTTATTATTACAAAGATGGAAAAATAGAAAATAGCTTAAAGCACTACATCACAGAGAGAGAGAGAGAAGAGAAGAGAAGAGAAGAGAAGAGAAGAGAAGAGAGTAAGATGACTTGAAAAGCAGTCATCAAGGGTTCCTGGATACAGAGTATTTTATGCCAATAATCTTCTAACCAGATTAGATACACCCTTTTCCCCAGGGCAGGTTTTTTGATGTGGGGATTCTTTCCTGTAGACCTGCCCTGTCTTTGGCACAGATCCCACGCCTTTTGTTACACTCCAAAATGTGTTAGTTGCTTATCAGGAGTCTGGGATCTCTTGGAGGCTCCTGGCATTCCAGCACATCCTTGAGGAAGTTTGCTTCTTTTAGAAAGACACTAGGGTTTGGGGCTTCTTCTATTCTCTTGCTAATCACCCTGGGTGCCTGGAAATCTGCAGCCCTTTCCTTGAAGGTTGTAGCTTCCTAATACTGAATTTTTTTTTTCACATATTTCCCAATACTGGCACAGTCAATATTTCCCAATAATGGTACCAGTATTGGGAATGGCCTAGGAAGAATTGAGAAAGCTCTAATTATTAAGATATTTCAAAAATTGGGTGAGGGGAAAATCTGTGAAAGACTTGGTTTCTGTCAGGAAGCAAACAGCTATTGAAACATAGATCTACTTAGCTAAAAGTAATTAGCAAGTCCATAGGAGAGGGGAGCTAGGACTTCCTCTTTCTAAAGACAGATCTACATAATAATTAGATAATCTAGCTAGGATGGGAGGAGGGGGTAGACCTTCGACCATGACCTTCGTGAAAAGAGACCTAGGCGGGAAAGTACACCTTGGCGGGATAATAAGGGGAGGTACCGTACAGGGGCTTTTACTAGGTCAGAATTATGTGAACAAGATGGAGGACATCATGTATAAAGTTTGTTCTGTGCTTTGTATTTCAGTGAATTCATTCGAAACCCCCACCCCCCATGCCATTCCTGAATGGCATGGGGTTTTAACTATCTTCTGTATTTCTATCTTTTTAATAAACTAAAAATCTTCAGCAAGAGTCCGGGCTAATGTGTATTTATCCTTAGCTCAGGACAAGAAGCCGCAGGTTTTGTTTGGGGATTCTTTTTGTGTTTTGAGGGAAATTGTGTCCAGGACCCTAACAGGGGTCCCCGAGGACAGTTTCCCCAAAACCATAACATTTTCTCTCAAAAACCATAACAGGGCTCAGGGTGTACCTCAGAAGGTAGAATGTGCCTGGGTTAAATCCCCAGTAACCCCTCCACAGAAAAAAGTAGTTAAATTAAAAAAAAAACCTGGTAAGAGCAACAATGTCAATGCCATTGTGTCTTTTGCTGTGCTATTTTAAATTACCACCCTAGGTAGATCTGCTTTACAAGTTGCCCCTTGTAACATTTTTCTTTGTTTTTCTCTTTTGCCCTGTGTTGTAAATTCTAAATTAAACTTCCTTTAAATGACTGAGACTAAGTGCTGGGGTCAATGTTGGCAGGAAAAGGAATTAGATAAACACTGGTTCACTTTTGTTGTTCTTGTTTTTGTTTTGATTTTTAGAGTCTGGGACTTCTGACAGTCTCTGGATAACATCAGAGTGTAGGCCAAGGACTTGCTAATTTTTGTTCTTTAATTAAAAGTAGAAGAGAAAATAAAATAGGGCTGGGAATCCAGCTCAGAGAGAGAATGCCCCTAGGTTCAATCCCTAGTGCAAATAAAATAAAAAGTGGGAGAAGGTTTAACTTGCAGAAAAATAACTTGTTTGCCTAAAGAATTACAGAGACTGGCATTAGAGATGAAGGTCAGTTGTTATCCAAGGATATTCCAACAGAAGAGGAAGAAGAATATCTCCCCAGTGACAGAAATGGTAATGGATCCTGGATGAGGGACTCACCCACCACTGTACTGTCCATAACCTCACCACCCTCCTTTCCTGCCCAAGCCCGGTCATGCACCTGAGTTCCCTAGGGTGGTCTTTGGGGCCTTCCTACCCGCCCTTATCTCCTGAGTGTTGGCTTTTGAGTGGCAAGCACATGGACTTGGATCTGATTACAATTCCTAGAAGAAATTTAAATAAAAATATCACACACATTATTTTACAAAGTTTGGTGTACCAGTATTGGGAAGAGACTTCAAAATGTATTAATGCACCAGTATTGGGAAAGATTTTCAATTTTCAAAATATATCTTTGGTAGAAATAAAGCCAGGAGCTTCAAGGAAAAGGCTGCAGATTTCCTGGTGCCGCGAGTAGTTAGTAAGCGAATAGAAGCCCAAGAGCCTAGGGTCTTTTTACATTTCTAAAAGAAGGGGACTTCCTCAAAGGATGTGGTGGAATCCCAGACTCTAGATAAGCAACTTAACACATTTTGGAGTGTAACAAAAGGAATGGGGGTCTGTGCTGGAGACAGAGCAGGTCATCTACATATCACATGACCTGCCATGGAAATCTAGTCAGGTCAGAAGACTGGTTATAAAAATACTCTGTCCCCAGGAATTGTCAGTGACTTTGTTCCATCTCATTCCACTATGTCACTTTGTGGCGTAGTGCTTTACTCTAAGCTCTATCTTTCCCTCTTTCTAATGGCACCATAACAATTACAACATGTATTTTTATCTTTGTAATACTAAACTCATTTAAGTCTTCAGCAAGAGTTTGGAGTAGTTATATCAATCCTGGTCCAAAATAAGGACCTGTGGTTATGGGAATAGATTCCAGGAGCCTAACAGAGGTTCCCGGGAACAGTTCCCCAAACCATAACAGTTCAAATTATAACATTTGGTATATGGGTTAATAAAATAAAAATTAAAAGGGCTAGAAGTATAGCTCAGAGGTAGAAAACTCCTATTGAGTTTACCAGTACTGAAAAAAAAAATTAAGTTGTAAAATCAGAATTTTAACTCACAGAAATAAAGTACAGAAGTAACTTTAAAATTATGAATTTTTAAAAATAATAGACCTTTTTATTGCTTTCCAAAGGACTTTGGAAGGAGTAACACCTTTGTGCAATATATTATTTATATCCGGCATAAGTGAAATTAAGACTATCATAAAACATTTTATGAAAGTTTATAATCACAATCAACAAGCCATAATTTACCTAATGACTTAGTGAAATATAATAAAATCCTTTGTAAAGTATGTTTTTGTGACAAATAGTCATTTTCCATTTTCTAAGACATTCAGGAAGAGTTAGAGAGAGAGAGAGAGAGAGAGAGAGAGAGAGAGAGAGAGAGAGAGAGAGAGGTTCTCAGATTCTCTTTGGAGAACAAGATGATCAGAATATTGAAAGACAAAAATAAACAGGTCTGGGAGTGTAGCCTGGAGGTAGAAGGGTTTCCAGGAACCCCATTACACCAAAAAAAAAAAAAAAAAAGTTATTGGTCATTTCTGTTTAAAAGAAGGAGAAAGAAGAAAAGGGAAAATAGGAAGACTGAACAATTCGATGGCTTTTTGTCATGAAAAGGGATAGTGAAATTGTGAAATTAAATGATCAGATATAATATTCACTTTGTAACTGCAATTATGTGTTGATTTTTAGAATGGACAAATATTAAGGCTGGGCGTGGTGGCGCACACTTGTACTCCCTGTACTTGGGAGGCTGAGACAGGAGGATCACAGGTTCTCAGCTAGCCTCAGCTACTTAGTGAGGTCCTTCTTAATTTAGTGAGAACTTGTCCCAAAATAAAGAATGGAAACGCCAGGTGTGGTGGCGCATGCTTGTAATCCCCGCGCTTGGGAGGCGGAGACAGGAGGATCGCGCAGGTTCGAAGCCAGCCTCCTTGGCTTAAGAGACCCTGTTTCCAAATAAAAATATAAAACATAGGTCTGGGAGTGTAGCCGGAGGTAGAAGGGTTTCTAGGAACCCCAGTACCACGAGAGAAGGAAAGGAAGGAAGGAAGGAAAGAAGGAAGGAAGGAAAGAAGGAAGGAAGGAAGGAAGGATGGAAGGAAGAAAAGAAAGAAAGAAAGAGAAAAAAGTCTGAGAGTATAACTCAGAGGTAGAAAGCCCCTGGGTTCAACCCTCAGCACCAAAAAAAAAAAAAAAAAAAAGATTAAGTTAAAATTTTCCAGGTTTATAACTCTAACATTGCAAAAAAAATGTTTTTGTTTTGTTTTGGTTTGGATTGTTTATTCTGGTGCTACGTATTGAATGCAGGAGAACTATTAGTGTGTTACACACTCTCAGCCCTTTCTATTTTATTTTGAGGCAGAATCTCCCTAAGTTGCCCAAACTGGCCTGGAAATTGGGATCCTCATGCCTCAGCTTCTCAAGTAGCTGGGAATACAGGCACATGTCACCATACTGATTTAAAACGATGATTTTGATTATAAGAAATGACCCTCTGCCAGGCACTGTGATGCATGCCTATAGTCCCAGTATTTAGAAGACTGAGACAGGAAGATTGCATGTTTGAGGCCAGCCTCAACAATTTATTATTGAGACCCTCAGCAACTTAGTGAGACCCTGTTTCCAGATTAAAAAATAAAATAGAACCGACAGTGTGACTCAGAAGTAGAATGCTCCTGGGTTTAATCTCCAGTACCTAAAATAAATAAATAAATAAATAAATAAATAAATAAATAAATAAATAAACAAACATCACATTTTCCAATCCCTTGATGTTCATAAGCTCCTACTTTGTGGCTTTTGTGTTTTTCTTTTCCAGTTGTTGAGTGGTTTGATTTTCATTTGCTAGTGATAGTTACAGTTCTCTAGTAGCATTTCCAACACCTTCCATAAAGTACCTATTTGCATTTCCCCTTTGAAGTGGGCATGTGTTGTATTTTAGTTGTATATTCTGGTTACTGATACCCTAAGCTAAGGGAACCCTAGAGGCTAGTGTTTTTGCAGAGCAGAGTCTGTTATTTGATTGATGAATTGATGACTTTTTTTTTTTTTTTTTTTTTTTTGGTGGTACTAGGGTTCCTGAAAACCCTTCTACCTCCAGGCTACACTCCCAGACCTATTTTTATATTTTTATTTGGAAACAGGGTCTCCTAAGCCAGTGAGGCTGTCTTCGAATCTGTGCGATGCTCCTGTCTCCACCTCCCAAGTGTGGGGATTACAAGCGTGCGCCACCACACCTGGCTCATCTCAAGTTTTAATTGCAAAAAATCAAATAAAAAATATAATTGTATGAATGCTGATTTATCAACAAATAAATGAAAGATTTTTCATTTTAATTGCTTTACTCTTAGGATAGCTTAAATTGGCAAAAAGCCATTACTCAGTTTGCTACATTTGACCATAACTTTGTTAAGTTGTATGTATACGTAGAAAAAGTAATTACAAATTATGACAATTTGAAATGCAATTACAGGTCAGAGAAGTAATATAAACAACACCCTGGTCATACAATGATTCTCAATTATTGGCAGTCTTGCTTGGAATTAAATTCTTCAGTACACTCATTTACACAGTAGGTTTTGATGTGCAGTGCATATCAAAATTTAGTAAGTTCCTAGAAACTTACCATCACATAAAAAATTCACGAAATGATTTCAAATTTCCCACAGGGGCTTAAAATTTATGCATTACCATGAGAAGTACAAGGGGAAGAAAATGATCATGAACATGCTGGGTCATGTCCACGGCCCCGGCTTTCTTCCATTCTCTGTGGAACCCCAAGCAGCTTCTGTCACTTTACTCCATCTCTCTAAAGCTTTCAGTTTCGTGACAATATAAAAGGATGGACATCAAACCGTGGTGGAAAGCACCCTGCATTGCCGGCGCAGATGCTAGGGTTTTAATCATGGCTCCCAGTCACTAGACAAGTCATACACCTCATAACATAAGTTCCACTGCAGCCCCAATCCTGCTTCACTCCACCTGAATTTGTTTGCTTAAACTAGACACATTTGGTCCTCCTGTGCGATTCTCCTTATGACCTGGCTCTGCATTTATCCCTACCCTTACTTGTTCTACTCTTCTTTACTCCCAACGAGGAAAAAAAAGGAATGTAACTTCTACAAGAAAATCAAGAAAGAGGCAATTCCCCAACAGTTCTCTCATGTTTACCCACTGCCCTCTTCCTCCAAAGCGCTCAGCAGTCGTTTCAGCTCTGTATTTAACTGCAACGAATGGTGAATAGCATTCAATGAATGCAGGTGTTATCCTTTGGCTGTATCCTGTCCTTAACTGTATGTACATAGTGACCTTCATTATTCTATGGACTCAGGGTTGTGGAATTCATTCTCCTTAAACTGAAGAAATTAGGCAGTTAAAGTCTCAATTAGCATGCCCACCCTTGAGAAGCTGCCTACTGTGCCCAGAGATGTGTTTGGAAGTCCTTTGTACAAAGCTGGACTCGTTGGTGCTTACTCTGTAACTGCTAGACCGGGCCTGCCTGTGTGCCTGCTAATAGTGTGATCGCTTGAAAAATCAACGGAGACAGGCATGCTAGGGATCACTGGGAGGGCTGCCTTTTGCTTGAGTGCCATCGTGAAATTTCATGCTGTGTCTATGTTGTATTTACATTTTTATGTACTGAGTTAAAGGCAAACGAAAGTCAATACCAGTTTCTCAGTAATGGATCTTGAAAAAAGTTCCCAGGGTCCAGTGAAAATGACTTTAGACTCTTGATCTCAAGAACTGAAAAAAAAAAAAAAAGTATGTGTACCACAAAGATTCTGACAATTTGCGCACCCGCAGTAGGGAACTAAGGAAGAGCTGCGAGGGCCAGATCCCCACCTCTGAGTCAGGGAACAGAGCAGGAGATATACCTGCTAGAAATGATTGTTCTCCTCCCCCAAAAAACTGGATTTATATACTTAGTTGATGTACATTTAGACAAACAAGGATGGCTCCAGGAGTAATTTTGATTAACTACGAGGTCTGATTATCTTTAACTTGAAATTACTAATATTAGCTGGGCACGGTAGTACACACATGTAATCCTATCTACTCAGGAAGCTGAGGCATGAGGGTGCCAAGTTTGAGGTCAGCCTTGGCAACTGAAGTGAGATGGTCCCCCCCCAAAAAAGGGAGGAGAGGCTGAGGAAATAGCTCAGTGGTAGAATACATGCTTAACATGCATGAGGCCCTGGATAAACTCCCAATCCCACCCCCTCGCCCACACACCCCTGCCCACATACACATGCACACACACATGCACATATATGTACACACAAAAGAAGTTGAAAAAAAGATAAACAACGTAAGTCTAACTCATCTCTGAAAACTCAGCCTCTCTGTAACCTCCTCCCGGCAGCCTTTCCAGGCCCCAGGGTCCTGTAGCAGGCTTGAGCTTTTCCTTTATACTCTGATCTGTTCACGCTGTGCTGTTTCCCCTCATCAGTGGGGAGGGGAAAGGTTGTTTTGTTTTTGTTGTTGTATTATTTTTTTTCTTTTAAAATCCAGTCTCTGTGTTTCTACTGTTCAAATACAGGCACTCCTTTCTCCTGCTACTAGTATGCCTCGTACAGGGCAGGCGCTCAGTGTTTGCTGAAGTGAGTCTGGCTCCTGGAAGTGCTACCTTCTGCGAGGAGGTGCACTTTTAATAAGAGGCACTTTCTCAGGGGCTACTCAGCAAATGTCAAGCCTTTTAAACCGCTGCCTAGAAAAATCTGACACTGGCAACATTAACCTTTAAAAGCCATATTAGCATTTACTTGAAGGCTATGTTTTGCAATGAATAACAAGGCTACATCAAAAGTCTAATAACTTGCACTTCAATAACACAGGTTTAATAAAAATGTAAAATGGATTGATAAATTATCAGAAATCATAAACTCCCAGCTTATTACTCTCTAGCAAAGAATATATTTTCTAGTTAATCTTGTGCTCCCAATGATTTGGCTTCACTTAATCATCCCTAGATCCCAGTCAAATCCATTACAGCATGAGCTCTTGCAGCCTCCAGGCAGGAATATCCTTCATCTACCCAATCCTCAGGTTCCCTCGTGGATCCAGGTTTCACTGCATCAGTAGGCGAGAGCTTATTTAAAAGATGACATTTTCATTGAGTGATTTGCCCTACTTGGAAACAAATGGAAAAATGGGAAGCTCTGAATCAGAAACAGTTCAATCAAACTTAATCTGTGACTACGAAGCCATTATCTACCTCACCACTTTGCTAAGTGCCGAGCTTATAAAAAAGAGAGTAAGAGACTCTAAATTTTATGCAGCCCCATAGCACAATCATGTTGTAAAACATTTAATAACATTAGAAGGCAAATTGTGATTAAGTTTCAAGACTGAGACATAGGATCACTAAGCTTCTGAGGTTCTGTTGAAAGAGTGACATCTGCAGAGGTCTAAGGGAGTCAGCCCAATGGATGTGCATGACCTAGATTCCTGCCATGAGCCAGCTGACTTGGGGGAGGGGCAGCTGTGGAGAGCCCTGGGCAGCCAAGGTAGCTGAGCGTAATCCAGAGAGGAGGAGAGTCCCCATACAGAGAAAATGACAGAAGAAAAGAGAAATATGAGGACCATAGACCAAATGACTCCAGCTCAGGGTTACTCTTTCACATGGTCCAAAATTATGTGGATAAATTACTATTACTTTTGCCACAATTCAATATCATTTCTTATTTATTTTTGATGGACTGCAAAAATTATAGGCAAAAAAGTAGAAAGCTACAATTAAAACATAGTTTATAATTTCATAAAATAGGAGGAATAAAAGGAATTTTAAAAGGTCATGGTCAAGGAAAAAAATCAACCTGAAAAGTAGAAATTTAAAGAATTTTAAATAATTATGATGTTAAAATTATAGAACTAGTCCTAAGTTTTCTAGCAATTGAAAAAAACAGCCATCATTATACTATTTTAGTTTTGTTATTTATTTCAACCAAAGATTCTTAAGCTGAGCCCATGTATTTCTTGATAATTATTAACAACTTTCAGGGAGTCTATGAATATTCTTAAATTTTATCCAAAATGTCATCTATATGAAAAATTTTTTTAGCAAAGTGTCCACAATATCATCAGATTCTTAAAAGGATTTGTGACAAAAATATGTCTTAAACCATTGAAAAAAAAGTATTAAGTTTACCTATCACTTTCATATATTTATGGCATCTAAGGCCCAGAAAGGAGAAGTCCAAGTCAAAATTAAGAATCCAAGGCCGGGCGTGGTGGCGCACACTTGTAATCCCCGCGCTTGGGAGGTGGAGACAGGAGGATCGCGCAGGTTCGAAGCCAGCCGCGCTGGCGTAAGAGACCCTGTTTCAAAAATATAAAATAGGTTTGGGAGCCTGGAGGTAAGAAGGGCTTCCAGGAACCCCAGTACCACCACCAAAAAAAAAAAAAAAAAAAAAAAAAAAAAAAAGAATCCAAGAACCAGAATTGGATAGTTTGTATAGTTTGTATAATTTGTTTGACCCACACAGTGTTTTCTAAAAACTAGAATTGCCAGTGTTTAAAGGTCCTGAAAAATGGAAAAATCTGACAATATAGGACTTTCAATCTAGCAAAGCATTAGCTATCTACTAGAACTGAGAAACATTGCTCTTAGAACCAAGAAAGTAGGCTCTAAATTTGTTCCATGCTTACCACTCCTGAGACAGGGTGAGCGTCCCTAATCTGAAAATCTAAAGTGCTCCAAAATCCAGAACTCCTGAAGTACTGGCACAACCTCACAAGTGGAAAATCCACACCTTGCAATGGGTTGCAATTGACATGAAAGTATACTAGAAATTTATAAAATATATAAAAGTGTTTCAAGATAGCAAAGTTATATATATACAATAAATTAACTTAAATCTGAAAAATTTCATAATTGGACATACTTCTGGTCCCAAGATATTTCTAGTGAGAGCTGTTAAACCTATATTTTCAATCCCTTGTTTACCTGTTACCTGCTTAGTTACTATAGAAGCTACGATAGACATCTCTGTTTGAGAGTCCTAAACTAAATAGATTATGTAGAACTGATACCTATATCTATCATTTGCTTCAATTTAGAATACATTCTATTTTCCTATGGATGTCTGCTGGAAGCCTGCAGTTAGATAGTCATCTTTGCTGTTTGAGCCATTTGTCTAAAAATCAAGTTAGATTACACATGTCTATCATCAATGATGCTTAGTTGACTTTTTCATGCATGAGCACATATACTCATAATTATTCTAATATATATATATATATATGTATGTATGTATGTATATATATATTTGCATTCATTCAAACATTTCTTGAGCATATACTATACACAAAGTAATTTTCTAATTAAGGGGTGTGTGTGTGTGTGTGTGTGTGTGTGTGTGTGTAATATTTCTGCTAACAAAATAATTCTGCTAGGCTAGGTGTGGTGATATACACATTACCCTAGCCCTTGGATTTGAAACCAGCCTCAAAAATTTAGCAAACCTCTCAGCAACCCAGTGAAACTCTAAGCAACCTATTGAGACCCTGTTTCAAAACAAAAAATAAAAAGCACTGGGAGTGTGGCATAAAAGTTGAACACTCCTGGGTTCAATCTCCAGTGCCACACACACACACACACACACACACACACACACACACACACACAGAAAGAAATTTCTAACATATGATAAAAATTAACTATCAATGTTTTATAATGTTTTGTAAAAAAAAAATGCTGTGTCCATTGTGCTTTTCTAGCTAAAATACTACACTTTCCATGTTATGGCCCATTAAATTACTTGTGCCTACTTATTGGTCATCTGCGCAAAAGAAAGATAACTTTGGAAAAACCAAGTTTCTCTTCTGCTTATTTGCAGTTCAGCCAACACTGGTTGATGTATTTCATTCTCCAACCTGATAGCTATATTATTCTGGTAATGTTACTTTCTCCTGCCTGGGGTTCATACTCTTCATGAAACCCATGATTTCCCATCAGAAACTTATGTCTCTCTTCGCCTTCCTATCTCTGTAAATGTCCACCATCAACACAGTGCTTATGTTGAAAAATTCAAGTGATTTTTTTTTTATTTCTCTCTTTCCCTCAACCCCTCCTCAATACCTACTCTAATATTTCGGTAACTGTTAGCTTTATCTTCAAATATATCAGAGATGCATGATCTTGTCTCCATGTCCCTCACTCTCATCCAGCTCTAAGCCACCACCATCTCTCTCCTAGACTGCCACATCAACTTCACTCTTAGTTTTCCAATTTTTTTATTCTTGGAGTTTTGCAATCCATTCTCCAGAGCAGCCACAGTAATCTTCTGAGAACAAACAGGCTCTGTTACTTCACTGCTTAAAACTCTCCTATGGCTGCTTCTCCTGCTTAAAAGAAAGTCCAAACCCTTTATTTGGGTTTCAAGAGCTCAGGGAGGTAGCGGTCCTCCTTCCTACTTGATGTTCACCACTCACCCAAGCCTGCTTCTGCTGTAGGGCCTCTGCCTCTCAGTTCCCTGGACCAGCATCGGTCTTCCTTGTTCTTTGTTCCCTTATTCTGCAGATCTTAAAACAAATGTCATGTCCTTAGCATGACACTTCCTGGCCATCTAATCTAAATTGCCCTCCCAATCATAATCATGTTCCTCATTAGCCTAATTCATGATTATCTCATTTTAAATATTTGTCTTCCTACTTGATTATAATCTTCATGAATGCCAGGGATCCTGTGTCTTCATCAAATGCCCAGCTCCGGCACATAGGCGACTAAAATTTTTCAAATGAAGATATGAATGAACAGATGAATGAAAATAACACCTAACATTCTTAAAAATGCTAACTTCTGACATACAGTGACATGCTGAGTCATGGAGTAAACTAATGGTCTTGTGAACTATGTTGGTTTAGGTTAAACAATGATCAATTGCTTATGCTTCAAGTGGGTCATTGTGACAAGAACCAAGTGGTTCATTTGTTATTTATTTATTTTTAATTTTTTCCTACTGAGGACTGAACCTAGGAGTGGTCTACTTCCAAGTGACAACCCCAGCCTTCTTTATTTTTTAAATCTTGAAGTAGTGTTTCACTAAGTTGCTAAGAGCCTTGATAAGTTGTTGAAGCTGGCCTCAAACTTGAAATCCTCTTGTCTCAGCCTCCCAAGTACTGGGATTACAGACATGTACCACCACATCTGGTGCTCATTTGATTTTGATTCAGAGGGTTTCACCTATGGCCTAGCCATATCAGCAACCATACTAGTACCTAGCACATGCCATTTTAATAGAAAGTAAAGGCTGGGGTTACAGCTCAGTGGTAGAACATTTGCCTAATATGTATAAGGACCTGGGATTGATCCCTAGGACTGCAAATAAATAAATGAAATTAACAAATTCTTTTGTTATTTTTTCTCCTGGCATAATTTACTGCCTACTTAAAATATCTATCTATCTATCTATCTATCTATATATATATATATATATATATTTTTTTTTTTTTACTTCAGGGAAATAGAGACTCATAAGAACCACTGATAGGAAAGCTTAAGCTGTTTGGAAATTTTAAAATAAACTTTCAGTATAGGTAGGCAATGATCATTTTTAATCATGCAAATTCATAAAATTTGATCAAAGGGAAAATATAGTGCTTGAGTAATATGCAGGAAGTAGGAATGCATGCTAATGTTGGAACTGCACATGTCTGATATGAAAGGAAACTGTGTTTAAAAAATATATAAGGCTCTAGAGTTCTATGTAATTTGACTATGAGAAATAATTTTTTCTGGAGGAGGTAATAAATTCTTATTAAAAATGAAGAAATCACTTATTTTAATAAATATCATGGTCATCTCATGGGTCAGCCAGAAAATAAGTATTTCAAGACATATAGGAAAATAAAACATGCAAACGTAGGAAAGGCTTATAAGATTCCCACTGAGACCAAAAAAAAAAAAAAAATTCAAAAAGGTTACAAGAAAATTCTTTGCAAGACACATGTATTGTTTTATTCTTATAGATAGAATTTTTTTTTTTTTTTTTGCTTTATGAAACTAGTCTGAACCTGTCCTTATATCTACATGGAATTACAGCTTCTACTGAATGCAGAACAGAGTAAAGCAACTTTGTCTGAGAGATCTGGGAGTTATGAATAAGAAATCTCTGGATTTTCCTTGAATGCCAATGAATGTTAAATTCATAAAACTTACTAATAATAGCACTAGCATTTGTATAATACTTTATACTTATGGACACTTTCAAATACATTATCTCATTTGGTTTTCAAAATAGCCCTTGGGAAAAGCAGAATACATTCAGCATTATTTTACTGATAGAGGTTAGGGCAGGCTCAAAGTCACTCAGTACTGAGTTGAAAAAGTAAAATCCTTCTCCCAGCAACTTAACATCACTTTATTTGGGAAAAAAAAAGTCTCTCATTCCACCTAAGTACCTCCTTTCAGGTTAATGAACTTCATGTCTGAGAAAGTAAAATATTTAAGTTCTTGAAATTTCTGATCTATGCTGATTTTTTGAAATGACGTATCAAGCCATAGTTTGTTTGCTAAGTGATGTTTAAACTAAGATGTGAAGAGTGAGTAGGAGTTAGCTAAGGGGGAGGGGAAGCCATCTATCCTTGGCAGAAGATGGCGTATGCTGAAGGTCAGAGGCAAGAGGTGGTGTTTCCGTGGGCATTCTCATTGCTGTGGCCTAATAATCCCAACCATATACAACATAAAGGAAGACTTATTTGCTCACAGTTTAGAGGATCTCAGAGGTTAAGTCCACATCAGGCCAGGTCTGCAGAGCTCAGGACATGGTGGGGAAGAAGCATAGAGGGAGAGGACAAGGACTCTGCTCTCGGGCTACAGAAGCTGGACGTAGGAGAGAGCAGGAGGAGGAGGAGGGACCCTATATAATCCCCAAAGACACAGCCCCAGTTACCCCTCCTTGGCAGCCAAGCCCCACCTCCAACCTGGCTGCCTGGCTTCTGTGAGGGCCAGGGGAACATTCTAAATCCAAATCATTACAGGTGATACGGCCATTTTTATTACTATATGACAGAATAATCCTCTGAGGTGCTAATTTTTGCTTTCTTTGAACAACTATAGATGGATCAAAAGCACAAGATTTATTTATTTTATTCCCCTCTCTCATAACCTCTCTGTTCTGGCTGGGCATTGAGTTAGATAACTTGGGGCTTGTCTTGCAGAATTAAGGAATTTATTATTATTATTATTATTATTATTATTAGTAGTAGTAGTAGTAGTAGTAGTAGTAGTAGTAGTGGGCTTCCTCCGGGCTACACTCCCAGACCTATTTTATACTTTTTTTTTTTTTAATTTTTGGAAACAGGGTCTCTTAAGCCAGAGCGGCTGGCTTTGAACCTGCGTGATCCTCCTGTCTCCGACTCCCAAGCGCGGGGATTACAAGCGTGAACCACCACGCCTGGCAGAATCTTTATTTATTTTTTAACATAAGATAGACCAAGAAAGAAAATCGGCTAAGACCAGGAACCAGAAGTGACAAACAGAAAGAGGTTCCCAGACCTGGGAGGGTTAGTGACCAGGGATCTGGAAGTAGCACATCTGCACTCCACCTGCTCACAGCATCCCAGGGAGGTACACATGCTCTAAGAAAGGCCTGACCCAGGCAGCAAAGCCCCTATCCTCTACAGGAGCTTAGTGCAGAAGTTTGTTACCAGTGCAAAGAAGTTTTAACTCTACCTTTCTTAGATTTCTAGATGGGATTATTATTAAAAAATCACAGTAGGTAATTATTTTGGTCTAAGTTCCTGCACTAGGCCCAAATAAATCAGACTAAAACCCAAAATGGAGTCACTCATGTTAAAGTTCCACCTCATCAAGTTGAAACTGCTTGACTGACCTTCTGAGAAATCAGGAGAGAGATAATACCCAAGTTTCCCCAACAGACTGGTAGGCATGATAATAAAGTTCTCTCTGCTTTAATCCATAAAAAAGTTACTTCATATTATCCCATCAGTTATTATTGTATTGTTCTGTTTCCTTCTTCCCAATTTACAAGGAAGTAACTTTGAAATGAACAATCTGATTTGTGTCTTTATTTCTACTTTCTTCTAACTGGTATGAATGTAGTATGGCTAACCTGGACACTCATTGTTGGAAAGGGAGAAAGGGGAAGTGGGAGGTGGGAGGGGGCACCAAACACAGTCTGAATGTATGCCATTTTCAATATGAACCACATAAAAATTAAAAATAAAAAAGTGCTCTGCCTTCCTCATTGGAATACTTATTCTGTTTTATGGAATGAAATGTGGCCTGATTCTAGAATTGCAAATAAAATCGATTGAAATCTTTAAAATTAAATTGTTGTAATTTTGTCTTTAGACATCCTTTAACAAAAAGACAGATTAACTACAGAAAAATAGCTTATTAATGCATGCCACATCTTATGGGAGAAACCATGCAAAACAACTTAACCTTGTGACATAGAGCTCTGGCTTACAGAGCGTCCTCGACACAGACCAACAAATCTGCAGAGAAACGATAGGACAAAAGAAGATGGTTTTGGGTTTCCCAGGGTGGCAAATTGTGGGGAGGAAATACACAGAGGAAACAAATGGAATAAGATTTGTTTGCAGATTCCTCTAGTGCCAGCAATTAGAGTTTAGACTAGTTTCCAGCAAAGGAGACTTCATAGTCTCTCTTTATGTTGAAAGAGGAGATGATAGATAGATAGATAGATAGATAGATAGATAGATAGATAGATAGATAGATGATAGATAGATAGATAGATATAGATATATGATAGATAGACAGATAGATAGATAGATAAATAGAAGGTAGATACTGAGATTTAACCCAGGGGCATTCTCTCTCTGAATTAGACTTCCAGCCCTTTTTATTTGGAAACAGGGTTTTGCTAAGTTGTTGAAGCTGGCCTCAAATTTTTGATCCTCCTATCTCAGGTTGCCAAGTACTAGGACTGAAGACATGTAACATCATGACTGAAGACATGTAAAATCATAAAAGTTTGCATTTTATGATTGTCATGGTCGCAAGTATCAGAGACCCATGTAATGGTAGGCTATACAAAGATAGAACTGATGGGGTCAGGATATACTCCCCTAAAATGGCACCTTGATATTTAAGAAAATAACAAGAACAGAAGGTCACTTTCACCTTATTCTTGGTCTTCCCCATTGAAACAGATCATAAGAACCTCACTGTAGAGATGGCCTCCCAATACCTGGAGAGACATCCTTGTCTCTGAAGACACAGACACGCAGAGAAGAATGTGAACAAGAAAGCCTAGCAAAGCTCCCCTGGTTTGCAAAGCCCTAATGGTTTATTACCATTAGATCACACCATTTGTCCTACAATCATGTTTGCCTGTGACTGCCCACTCTTCATCAAACCTCAACATAAAAATACACAAGTTTGCCTATTTCTTTGGGGTCATCATTTCCTCATAAAATTTCCTGTGTCAAATACAAATACAAATAGCTTTGTGTTGTTTTCTATTGTTAATCTGGCTCTTGTTTTAGGAGCTTCAGGCATGAAACTAGCAATGGGTGAGGAAAAGGAAAATTCCCTCCCCCCAAACATTAAACATGTGAAGGTAAAAATAAAAGATAACACTCACATACATAGCACAAGCTCTTTGCCAAGTAATGTTCTAAGTGAGGTGGATTACATCAAGTCATCTTTGCACCAACGCTATAGGTAACTTATTTTATCTGAGTAGGGCTACTGTCAAGAGAAGGATCATGATCCAGGTGTGGTGATTTATACCTGTAATCCTAGTACTTGGGAAGCTAAGACAGGAGGATCACAGATTTTAGGCCAGCCTTAGCAACTTAATAAGACTGCCTATTTCAAATTTAAAAGAAAAATAGATTAAAAAAAAAAAAACTGGGGATGTAGCTTGAAGGTAGAATGACTCTAGGTTCAACTCCCAGTACTCCTCCTTCCCCTCAAAAGAGAAAGAAAATGGATGAAAACACACAAATACCAAGTAAACAACATTTTCAAGCACTAATGAAGAAAGCTAAAGGTAATTCATAGACCCCAATCAAATACTGTCATAACAAGAAGAACATAAAAAGCTATTATTTGTAGCAAAATTAAAACTAGACCCAGCAAAACTTACTGGAAAGAGAGTGGGTAAGGTTATTACATGGGCTTAGTCTGCCCCCTATTTGGGGGGAGTTCATGGCATTGTGTGTGTAAGGCTTCTTTCAGCATTTTCCCTCTCCAGTTCTCACTGAGCAATTAGTGCTTACTGCCAAATGAATGACTTCTGGCATTATCGATGGGTGGCAGCACCATCCTGAATGCAGCCACGGTTTCCAGGGTATCAAGGGACCTCCCATTGATTGTAATAAGCCAAAATACTCTGCAGTTGGAAGTTTAGGTACTATTGTTCAACAGAACCTACTATCCAATTTATTTTACAGCAAAATCCATCACAGAAGCATTTAGTAAATTAATCTGGCTTGACTGCCAGGAGCGCCTGGTGTTATTGTATTTTCTCCTCTGGGGGACCAAGGGGAGTTTGTTCATTGGCCATACATATTATTCCCAATGTTTATTGCCAATGACATGGCTGACCTCAGGCAAAAATTGCAAAGCAGCCAAAGTGCATTGTAAGAGTCCTACCTTCTATTCATGCATACCCTCCACATCTTTTTGGAAAAGGCTGCATTGTATCCAACCCCAGAAATACTCAGATATGCACAGAACCTCATTGGACTCAGAAAATGATGCCTCATAATATCCCTGGACCCCAAAAACTTATCTTCAGGCTTGAGCTGATATTGTAATACTAAATCCACTTCCAAGTGATCAGTCCGTATTTGACCTGACTTAGCAGTGTTTGAGATAGCAGATAAAATTTCTTACTTGTTGTTTTTTCCCCTACCCTTTGGTCTTTTGGACATTCTCTTTCCTAGGTTTCCTCCCTATCCCATTGATAGCCTCATTTCAATCTCTTTTATCCATTTTTTGCCTTTTTTTCAACTTTTAACATGGGAGAACTTGGTACTCAGACCTAGTCCTCCACATTCACTGCTTTGGTGATTTTATCCCAATCACATTGTTTGAAATACATATATACTAATGAAGTGTGTGTGTGTGTGTGTGTGTGTGTGTGTGTGTGTGTTGTGTTAGCTTTCCTTATGAACTCGATTCATGTATCTACTGCTTACTTAGAAGCCTCTTTGAATATTTACTAAAAAAGTAAAAACAATTCACATCTAAGATGACCAAAATTAAACTTAATTTCTGCCCCAGAAAATCTGCTCTTCCTGAAGTCTTTTCTATCTTACTTAAAAGAAACTTGATCATTCCAATTTTTCTAGGCAAAATCTTTGAAGATACCCCAGACTCTTTCTTTCTCTTATCACACATCCAACTTCACACATCTAACTTCAAAATACATCCAGAATTCGGCCACATTTGACCACATCCAATTACCTCTAGTGTGTTAAAAGATAGAAGTTGGCACATTAAAGTTTAAAATAATTTATTTGAACAAAACAGGGATTCATGAATTGGATAGCTCCAGACTTCAAACAATTTAGGATTCCACCAAAAAGGCAAGAAGGGAAGACTTTGAAAGGGAAAACAGAGAAGCAAGGCAAAGAAAATATTGATTGGTTAATTTGGCAATAAGACTGTGGTTTCTTATGGTTAAGATTACATAGTGAAAAATTCCTAGTTAGAGGTTAATTAGCCCTTCCTTCCTTCCTTCCTTCCTTTGTATTGAGGATAAAACCCAGTGGCTTCCTACTTTTGAGCTAGACTCCCAGACCTATTTTAATTTTTATTTTGAAACAGGATCTTGCTAACTTGCTAAGAGTCTTGCTAAATAACTGTTGCTAAATTGCTGCGGCTGGCCTGGAATCTGTGATCTTTCTGTTTCGGCCTCCCAAGTACTAGGATTACAAGCATGTGCTATCACTCCTGGATTAATTGGCACTTTTTAACTGGTTAAGATCATGTATGTGTTAGGTTTCAATTTTCATATATAAGAATTCAGGACTAAATCTGCACTAGCCTATTGGTTTTCCAATTAATAATTTTAGCAAATTCTACCACCCAAATTGAGCTATTATTATCTTCTTTCTGGATTTTTCCAATTATTATATGAGTACTTTCTTTGTTTTTACTTCTACCTATTGTCTTGGCTTAGGTTCCTCTAATAGCAGAGCAAGGATTGGGGTATAATTCATTGATAAGGTGACCCAGGAAGTATTGAATGGTGCAGAGAAGACAGTAAGGAAAAAGTCTGACTGAAGATTAGTGTTAAAGTTAGGCATGGTGGCACACACCTGTAATCTTGGTACTTGGGAGGCTGATACAGGAGGATTACAAGTTTGAAGACAGACTCAGCAAGTAGTGAGACTCTCAGCAATCTAGCAAGACCCTATTTCAAAACAAAAAATAAAATTTGGCTAGAGGGTGTAGCTGGAAGGTAGACTTCCCCTGAGTTTAACAGTCAGTACTACAAAGAAAAAAAAAGAAAGGAAAAAATAGATTAGTGTTGAATGAGTTTATTACTCTTGTGGATAGTTGAGGTTCGGTTTTGGTGGGGACCCTCTGAAAAACTGAGTAAAATATACTTGTGCCATCAAAGGAGCAATAATGTAAGCTAGTGGATCCATATTCAAAGAGGGATAGAGCACTGTGTCTCTTTCTTTATGGTAGAAGGTTGCTGTGAAATCCTTTGTCCTCTTTGTTGAAGGGATGGCATGGACCAAAACATTGAACCATAACAAAGTTATTGATGTACCCTGAGCTGTTCTAGGGCTTATCTACTTTCCAGTTCTCCAATGACTGACCAGAGCATCTGAGCATTTGCTGCTTCACACTCACCAGCTGATTGCCATGGTGTTGTTCCCCTAGTGGACCAACCAGTATGATGTTCTGTGGAATGTCTCTGTCCTCTCAATTGCAACAAAGAACAGGAGAGTTAACGTAGACCTGGGGCAAAACTGTGAGCTTGCACTGCTCTCCATCCAGTGTGATGCTAAATGTTTTTGATTCTCTCCCTCGATAATGATTTTAAAAAATTCATTCTCCAACTGAGCAGCTGTTGTGGTGAGTTGTTCTCGTGTGACATACCTACAACATAGCAGCAATAATTAAGGACACAACTTGGTCGATTTTATGGCAGTCTATGATTTGCTGTGATCAACCTTACTTTTGTATGGGTCATAGCATTGAATTAAATGAGAAAATGATAGGGTCCACCTCTTCTTCATCTTTTGAGACTTCCATTTGGCCTTTGTAACCATCATGGCGCTCATTTAACAGTTAAAGGAACTAATGTAAAGTCTTTGCTAACCACCAAGAATATTCAGTTTCCTGCTGTGAGATGGACTTGAGTTAGGACTCCCATTTGACCCTAGCTTCCAGAGCTCACCACTCTCACAGGGGCTAAAAAAGTCATAGCATCCCTTTCATCTTTGATCCTATTATCTAGCAGTCCGAATATCCTTTTTCTAGAGTACAATGAATATAAAAAATGGTTCAAGGTTCTTTTGATAAAAGAATTGGTGAGATATTTATTTTATATACTTGTGGCAGGGAAACCCTTTTTTGAAGGAAACATGGCCTCCCCCTTCTCAGTCAATGAGCTCTAGGTCTGAGAAATGGCTCAGATCTAGACCCTAGGTAAGCAATCATGATTTTCTATTGCATGGCTGACATCAACCATTTGTTTTTCAGCTTCTGATTGTTATTTCTTATACAAATCAAGCAAAAGTCTTTTTCTAACTCCAGGAAATACCCTGGTCCATTAGTTAGTACTATATATCCTTATAGGTAAAGTTTCCTTGGTCATGATTAGGGCCTGTAGCTGATACAGTAATTATGCCAAACTTACCTTTAGTAGTAAAATGATGACAGCTGGCTTTTGTTATCCCAGAATCTTATCTCTATCATTACCAGGAAGCTCATTTTCAAAGCTGTATCTTACTGTAAACCCTGACCAGGAGATGACATCTGTTATTTTTTCATTTTTCAGGGATGCCAGCACCCCTTCACTAGTATATTCTTTTTTTTTTCTTTTTTTTTTATTGGTGCACTGTATTCATACATCATAGTGGGATACAAACTTTGTAGACATACATGCACACATCGCCCAGTCAGCCCCCACCCGATCCCCACCCCATTCTCTCCCCATCCCTCCCTCCCATGCTTGGCTTAGTGGTTGACATCTAGTATTATAGCAATTTATCGAGAATTAAAAATGATAATCTCACATAACAGTTTCATTTGTCTGATACCAAGCTTTTGATGACTTAAAGATAACATTTCAATATTTTTTTTTACTTCCTTTCTTACCAGAGAATATTTTTTTTCTATTTTTTAGGTGAAACTATCATATATTTATATATTTATTTTTCAGAAAAAAAATTTATCCTAATATGGAATATGGACTCTAGATACCCAGAACGATCTTGAAAAAGAACAAAGCTAGAAGATATATATTTTCTGATTTCAAACCATATAAAGCTACAATAATTGAAACAGTGTAGTACTGTTCTAAAGGCAGATATATAAACCATTGGAGTTAAATAAAAGCCTAGAGCTAAATTCTTCCCTATATTGTCAAGTTATTTTTGACAAGGTTTCCACGAACATTTGGTGGTGGAAATAATAATCTTTTAACTAAATATTGTTAAAACATAATAATTACATGGAAAAGAATAAAGTTGGACCCTTACCTAATCCCATATACAAATATTAACTCAAAATAGATAAAAGACCTAAATATAAATCTTAAGACTATAAACTTTTAGGAGAAAATCTGGGTCATAAAACCTCACAACATTGAAATTGGCAGTGATTTCTTGGATATGATTTCAATGGCATAGGCAACAGAAGAGTATACAAACTCCCTAAAAAATAAAAAAAAAATTGTATATCCAAAGACAATGTAAACAAAGTTAAAAGTTACTAATAGAATGGGATAAAATATTTCCAAATGCTATATCTGAAGGTATATTAATATTCCAACTAGACATCCTAAAAATTAACAACAATAAAGGCAAACAATACAATTTAGAGATAGGTAAAAGACTAACATAAATAATGAGTCTCCACAGATAACCAATCTTAGTTGTATGTTGGATGGAAAATCTTGTTTCTCTGGTTCTGGTGTGTGTTACCTATTTCTTCTTTGTAGTTAATCTTTTTGAGTATTTTCTCTAGCGCTGGTTTTGAAGACATAAATTCCTTCAGTTTCTGTTTGTCATGGAAGCTTCTTATTTCTCCATCTAATTTGATAGAAAGTTTTGCTGGGTAGGAAATTTTTGGCTGGAAGTTGTTTTCTTTCAGAGTTTGGAATATGTTACTCCCAGCCCTTCTGGCTCTCATGACTTGGTTTGGGAAGTCTGGAGTGATTCTACTTGGTTTGCCTCTGAATGTCACTTGGCCCTTTGTTTTTGTTGCCTTTAAGATTCTCTGCTTGGCTTCCACATTGGTCATTTTGACAATTATGTGGCGTGGGGATCCTCTTCTCTGATCCTGTCTAAAGGGAGTGCTATAAGTTTCCTGGACCTGTGTATCAACCTCTTGCTCTATGTTTGGAAAATTTTCTGCTATTACTTCCTTGAAGAGATTGTTGATCCCTTTGGTTTCACTTTCTTTTCCCTCCTCTATTCCAATTATTCTTAGGTTAGCTCTCTTAAAATGGGCCCATATTTCTTCAATATCAGATTCTTGCTGTCGGATTTTTTTTCTAGATTAGAAACTATGCATTCATTTTTGGAATGATCATCTTCTAAGAGCGAGATTCTGTTCTCCATGTGGTGTAATCGGTTGTTTGTGCTTTGAATTGAGGCCTTTACTTCATTAATTACATCCTTTATCTCTTTTTGGCTCTCTCTGAGTTCTTTTCGAAGCACCTCTATTATTTCTACAGTTATTTTCCTGATTTGATATTCTAGAAATCTCTGATTTTCTGTTTTATCGGGTTCTGATGTTGTGGGGTTGTGGGCATTCATTGCTCTAGTATTATTCCTCTTTCCCATGATTTCAGAAGTTTGTGCCTTCTCTGGGTTCTTCCCTTGGGTCACTATGACTTCACTTAAGGTGTTCTGGATCTCGAGTCAGTAGTATCTCAGACCCCACTACTCCTTTACTGGGTTGTATCACAGAGTCTCCGACCCAGGGAGTCGATAGAGGCTGCTTTAGACTGTGGGGGGTGCCAGGTTGCACGTTCTCCTATGGTGTGATATCTCTGCCACCACCACTCCCCCACTGGGTCAAGTCCCAGGGAGTACAGTACTGGGATTTCTCCTCTGTGGCCCGCAATTTGACTCACTGTCCTTGAGTATGCAGATATAGCTGTACTGGATTTGGTGAATTCTCTGCTGCTGCCGCCGGTGGCAATATGGCGCCGCTGCTATGCCCTTGGCTGTGAGGCTGGCATATTTCTTCTTGGTTTTGATTTCCACCCTGAATCCCTGCGGCGTGTGCTGAGCTCAGCCACTGGGAGCTTTAGATTTTACCTGCGGTGAGAAATCCCACCTGGCTGTTCCGCAGCAGCTCACCTCGGCTTGCTGTAGCCATCCGGTGAATTTGCCACTGCTCCGGCAGTATGGCGCTGCTGCCACGTCCTCGGGCTTGAGGCCGGTGTATCTCCTCTGTCGCTCTAAGCTCTGTTCTCAGTTCGCTTTCTCTCTGGAGCCTGGTGATTTTTTTGTTTCTCTGGTGATGGTGTTTTCTGGCTATGAAAGGCGCTGATTTTGTGGTAATGGAGATTGGTTGTTAGCGGGGCTCTTAAGCCCCGCTTTTCTCGGTCGCCATCTTCCCGGAAGTCACTAGTATATTCTTTATAGTTTCAGTGGATAGTTTCAGGTAACAAAATCAGCTGGCAAGTATTCTGGTCTTATGTTATGAACCCACCTCTCTGAGCATTAAGGCAACCCTGCCTCAGTACTCTGCCAAGGCAGTGTTGTCATCTCACAGGTGACAATTCTTAACTTCAAACCTCAAAGAGCCTTTCTAGTAGCATATTAGGAGAGACCATAGACATCCTTGTCAACATAGTATATTATAAATCAAAGAGGAGGGTTTCATAACTTTTTCTCACTAAATTTGTATTTTGTTCCTCCTTTACAGTCCCCCTTTCATCCAATGCATCGCCATCAAAATTCATATCATATATAGTCTCCTGTTTCTTCCTGACTCCCTCATTCTAAGTTCTGGAGTTCTTTGGATGAATTGTCTTTCTTTAAATGCAGAGAAAAGGAGCCTGCCGTGAGGCAAGGCCAGTGCTTCAGCCTCTGAGGAGGGGATCGGAGCCTGCCGTGAGGCAAAGTGGGTGCTTCGACCTCTGAGGCTGGGATCAGAGCCTGCCATGAGGCAAGGCCGGTGCCAGGGCCAGCGAGGCCGGGATTGTCACCTGCCATGAGGTAAGGCCGGTGTTGGGACCTCCGAGGCCAGGATAGGAGCCTGCCAAGCGGTTAAGCCGGTGCCAGGGTCAGCGAGGCTGGGATCAGAGCCTGCCTTGAGGCAAGGCCGGTGCTGGGGCCTCCGAGGCTGGGATCAGAGCCAACCAGGGGGTTAGGCCAGTGTGGGTGCCAGTGAGGCCAGAATCAGGGCCTCCCATGAGGCAAGGCCGCTGCTTGAGCCAGCGAGGTCTGGATCAGAGTCCTCCGGGTGGCCAGGCCACTACTGGGGCCGTCAAGAGTGGGATCGGAACTTGCAATGCGGCATGCACAGAGAAATAGCACAGAAAATAAAAACCAGATGCTTCCCCTAATTAGCAAAAACTAGGAGGAAAGGGGTAACAGGAGGAGGTCGAGTTATAGAAAGGGCCCTATAGCGAAACAATTAAGGTGACCAATCAGAGGGTATGGGATGGGGGAGGATGGAACTCTTTAAAACTCAGGAGGTAAGTAAACAAATGTATCAGATAATCACCAATCAAGCATGGGATTGAGGGAGGGGGAGGGAATGGGATGGGGATTGGATGAGGGCTTATTGGATGATGTGTGCTTGTATATCCTCTCAAATCTTGTATTCCAATGTGATGTATGATTACAATGCACCAATAAATATATATATAAAAAATAAATGCAGAGAAAAGAATTCCCTACCTGAACCATTGTGAACTAAACCATAGTCGTTTGATGAGAACAGTTAGAAGAAATAAAGGCAGATCTTTTGAAGGACAACTGTCATTTTGTGAAGCAAAATGTGTGTGGTCCCCAGGTAGGGGAGTGACGGGGAGGGTTTTCCTTATGTTACCAAAAGATGGCAGGGAGTTAGTGCCATTAAGAGCAACCAGTTCTTAAACAACAAAGAGAAGGGATTTCCAGGGACTTATCCCTCTGTGGCACAGTTTTGAATTTTATTCCACACAATATCTCAGAGAGGCACCAGAAAGACTAAGTTCTGGATGGTGACGATATCTTGTCACTGAAAGATAACATCTTTTATTTAATACCATTAGAACAGTATACATAAGCACACCACTTCAAAAATCTGTGCTAAGCATTTTATAAGGATTACTCCATTTATCCTTCCAAGGAAGGGAAGATAGTCAATAAAAAGTATACCACAATTAGATATTTGCTTCTAAAGACAGAAAATTAAGGTGATTAAAACATGGCTTTTGGATTTATTTGAATTAATTGTAGGGGGGACTGAACCTGGGAACATTCTTCCTCTGAGCTACACCCCCAGCTCTGTTTTATTTTTTAGTTTGAAACAAGGTCTCATTAAGTTGCTAGGCTGTCTGAAATAGGAGGTGATCCTCCTGTCTCAGCCTCCCAAGTACTGGGATTACAAGCATCTGCCACCATGCCTAGCTTGAATTTATTTTTGAAAAAAATTCATAATTTTGTCTTTTGTTTTAATTGGAAGAGTTAAGGTGGTTTCTAGTCACTTAAAGGGAAGTATTTTATGAACTCTTATCTTTTTAGCTGATAGCCCTTAACTTGGTTCAGAGGGTAACCAACTCATTGTTGGGTAGAGGAACTAGTTAGCCTCATAAGATGTGAGGAAGTAGACGTTAGAAGGTAGAACCATTTATTTCAAGTTACATATGACATTAGGCTATTTCAATTGACTATGCTAAGATACTATCAAAAACATATATGTACTAGTGTTTGAAAAATTGTCAATTCAAAGACATTTATTGATGATCTACTTTTTGTCCCAAAATATGCTAAATATAAGATATTAATTCTCATCATCTCTGCCAATGAAAATTTCCAAGGTAGCTAGTCCTATTTCTGAGTTTTCTTTATAGCATCTTTCCAGTAGAAAACTATCCATTCTCAGGAGATTCTGACAGGATCCTTCTAAAGAATTTTCTCCATTGCTGTGATAGAAGCACTAGAACTCATAAAATAAAAATAGCCTCCCGGGAATTTCTTGTCACAGGTTCTTGAATTGTATTTCACCAGCCTGTTGTCCCCCATGGCGCAGTTCTGAGTTATCCAGGATAGCCTTGATGTTTCCTACCTTCTCTCCATTAACATCAGAAACCTGCCCCTACACATCATCTGTAAGGAGAAAGTTCCCTTTGTGACTCTATACACTACTCTCCTTTTCTGTTTTGGACTCTGAAACTTGTCAGAGACACTGGTTAAAATGAATGAATATGCCAAGCAAATAAAAAGAGTATACAAGATTACTCAACAGATGTTTTCAAAGGCCTGTAATGGTGGCACACACCTCAGTACTTGGGAGGTTGAGACATGAGGATTTGCAGGTTCAAGGCTAGCCTCAGCAGCAACTTAGCGAGACTCTCAGTACTTAGGGAGACTTTGTTTCAAAATAAAAAGAGCTAGGGGTATAAGTTGAAGATATAATGCCCCTGAGTTCAATCCTTGGTCTTACACACACACACACACACACACACACACACACACACACACACGTGAGCTAGTGTGTGGTTTGCAGAAGTCCTAGCTGTAATTTGTTTCTTGTCTCAGATGTCCCTGCAACTGCCTATTGTTCCTCACTGTGAAACACCCATGTGTGAGCTCCAGCCAGCTTTAACCTGCCCTTGCTAATTGTGCACATCTTTTCCCACTCAGTGTCTTGACCACTGTTGGCCTAAAATTTGCCATGGGTGGAAAATACTTACACTATGGAAATCTAGGAAATGTTACAAATGCTGGCCTCTTTTTTCCACGTGTTAAACATTTACCAGAGCACCACTGAGACTTTTTATTTAGCAAGTGTGGGTGGTTTGTGTTCCTGGAGACCTAAAATTCATTGACAAGAACTAAAGTTCTAGTTACTCATCACTTGGCCACGTTACTTATTCTCTGTGAAGCTCACTTCATCACCCACAATGAGAAAAAATGACACCATTCTATTTACTAATCTACCAATTAATTGTAAAGAACTCACAAAATAATAACTGTCTGAGATCATGTTAAAACTAAAGGCATCCATCCTATAAAGATTTAATAAAACAGGGATAAATGATGATTTTTGCAAGCACTCTATTTGTTGTGGAGTATGGGGTTTTCCCAAGGAAGTAGAACTAATTTGATATATAGAGATATCCAGAAAGATATTTATTATGAAGTGTTGACTCACATGATTACTAGTGGAAATGTTCCATGGTCTGCTATCTGAAAGCTATAGGCACAGAAATCCAGTGATGTTCCTTCTCCTGAGAACCAAGGGTACCAATAGTGTAAGACCCTCTCTGAGTTAGAAGACTAGAGAATTAGTAGCACAATATTCCAGGGCAGAAGGTGAATTTCCAAGCTCCAGATGAGAGTGAATTCATCCTTCTTCCACCTCTCTCTTCTATTTGGCCCCTTAGTGGATTAGATGATGCCCAATAGCATTGGTTAGAGCAATATTCTCTACTCATTATACAGATTTAATTACTAATCTCATCCAGAAATGTTTTCATAGACACAACCAAACTATTTCACCAGCTGGGCATCCCCTAGCCCAGTCAATTTGACAAATAATATTACCTATCATGAACTAACTCAAGTATCTGGCAGATGACTTGCTCTAAGGTCCATCCACAAAACAAACAAAATCCCTATGAAAATATTAAAGAGAAATTTAAGATTTGCAAGTAATTTCATACCAGAGTAGGGTATTATTATTTCTCTTTTTCTTTTATCTCACTCTTTTTTTTTTTTTTTTAGTAGTACTGGGGATTGAACCCAGGGGTATTTTACTTTACTTCTGAGATATACCCACAGCCCTTTTATTTTTGAAACAGGGTCCTGGTAAGTTACTAAGGCTGGTCTTAAACCTTCAATTCTCCTGTTTCAGGCTCCCAAGTAATGGGATTATAGATGTGTATGACAACTCCCATCTTATCTTCTTTAAAAGCTTTTATTTGATTTTGTTTTTACTTTGAGACAGGGTCACACTAAGTTGCCCAGGCTAGCCTCAAACTTATGCCCCCCTGTACCAGCTTTCTGAGTAGCTGGGATTATAGTTGTGCATCACTGTTCCCAGATTGTATTCTTCAATGTGAAAACTTACCCCTTTCAGCCCCCAATACCCTGTCCCTCTCCCTCATATTATGAAAACCAGTGTCCCTATTTCCAATAAAACTTGAGAGATAACAGAAAGCTTCATTGGACTCTGCTACCAACATTACTCTAACAAAATGTGTTTTCCTACAAAAAAATTCCCCTACCAGCTGCTGAGAAAAGGTTTTCTCTAGTTACTATATATTCCCCTAAGAAAATATTTGCCATCTTGACAAATCATTTATCAACTCTATCCCTTTAGGGTGAATGAATGGAAGAAAAAATACAGGATTTATATATGGTTCTCAGGTCTCATTCAACTCAGGCTCAGCTATTCATCTTAGGATGGGCAAGTATGTGAGTACATGAAGTATTTTCACCTCTTCCCCTGAAGCATCTTCCTCACACTAGCCCACCTCCCAGTTTAGAGTATTTTCCTGTGGTTCTTGAAGAAGAGATAATACAACCATTTTTACTAGTTCATCACTAGTACCATGGGTCACAATGTTGCCTAAGAGAGTAGATGCAAAGCCCAGCCTGGCTCTTTAACTGTCCCTTTGCTGGATTCTCCCAACCCCAGCTCCCATTGTTTTTGAGGGCTATAGTCTGCTTATTCCAGCCCTTTCATCAGCCTCCTTGCCTCCAGTAAGGAGAAAGGAGGGGAGGAAGATAGGTAAGTCTAATAAGCTAGAATACTTATGGTCTTCTTTCTGTCTTATTTCCAGGTCTCAATTTCTAAAAAACAGGGTAGAGTTTGCCTCACAGGTACACTGTAATTTGAGATACCTATTTTTTAGAAGTAAGTCTGAGAAACTTCTAAACAGAAGCCCCAGCACTTCTTTGTTTTCCTTAGAATACAGGTGTTAGGAGCTGAATGTTGTGTCTCTTCAAAATTCAAAGGTTGAAATCCTACCTGCCCAGTGAGATGGTATTAAGAAAAGGAGCCCTGAGAGGTCTGATGAACTAGTCTATGAATGAGACTAGTGTCTTTATAAGAAAAGACATGAGAGCTTATTCTCACTCTCTCTGTGAGGACATAGCAAGAAGTTGGCCATTGGTGTTTTAGTCAACATTCTCAGTGCTATAATCCAAAACACTCGATGAATACACCTTAGAGGAAGGAAGATTTATTTGCTCATAGTTCTGGAGATTCCAGAGGTTCAATCCATGATAGGTCTTATTACACTGGCAGAGCTCAGGGTATGACATTGGTAACAGAGAGAAAGAGAGAGAGAGCATGAAGTGCTCTGCTCTCACATTGTGAGTGTCAACCTGGAAGTGAGAGTGTAAGCAGAAGAGGGCTATATATAATCCCTAAAGACCTCAGGGGCCTCTCCTTAGCAACCAGTCCCCACCTTCAACATGGCTGCCTTGTATATGTGAGGTCTAGGGGAACATTCTAAATCAAAATCATAACCACCAGCATACCAGGAACCAGTCCCTTACCAAAACTGCATCTGCTAGGAATGCAACCTTGGACTTCACAGCCTTCAGAACTGGAAAGATAAATATTTGTTGTTTAGGCCACCTAATCTGTGAGAATTATTTTCAGCAGTGTGAATGAACTAAGATGTTAGAAGATAGGTACTCCGGAGTTAATTATACTGCTGGTGAATAGCCAGCCCGCACCACCTGTACCATAGTAGGTATCGTCCAACAAGGTCCCTAACTTTTCCTGAGTATCCTGTTAGGGCGTGGTTTTCCTCTTTGGGCAATCTTATTACAAGAAACTCATCTGAAGCTGGGGGGCTAAAATAAAAATGAGTAACTCTAGCGCCCCATGTCCAAACTGAAACTTTCCTATGCAAACTACCTTTTGGTTTTGTAATATGAAAGTAGTTAAATACTTCCTTCTCCTCCCAAATTCTCTTCATCAATAGTGACATTTTTGCAAACTTCTTTCATTTCTTTTTCATTGCTTCTATCTCACAGGAAACCTGAACTTCAACAAACAAAAACTGACTATACATTTCTCTTGTAATCCATAGCAATTGAGGTTATCCTGCTGGCTGTCTTGTAACATCTTTTTTGAATCCATATTGGCATAGCCTCTTTAGTCTCAGTGCCTGGGTTGAGACCTTGTCTCATTGTAATTCTATGGCCAAAATTGAAATACAAGCTCTTGGAAATCCCTGTATTACTTGGTATGTCTATACCCATATACCTGTTTGAAGTCACAGGAAACATTTGAGGTCTGAGACCTTGACTAGTTCTAAATGTCAGGCCTTGACATTTTAATTTTAATAAAAATTTCTTGCACCCATAGTTCCTGTTACTGAGTGCTTGGGAAATTATTATATTTCCTAGTAACATGAATCTTGGATTTCATAGGCATCTGCTGTGTATTCCTCTTTCAGCTGCTGAAAAGGCTCTGGATCTCTGTTTCTCTGTGTGTGTTACTCAGGGATTGAACTCAGGTTCATACTATCTCTTAGCCACACATCTAGCCCTATTTTTATTTTTTTAATTTTGACTAAATTGCTAAGGACCCTGCTAAATTATCAGGGCTGGCCTTGAACCTACTGTTCTCCTCTCTTAGCCTCCCAAGTACTAGGATTACAAGTGTGTGCCACCATAACTAGAAAACCACGTCTCTTTACCTCTGATTGCTAATCTTCCTCTAGAAACAGCTCTACTTTATAAGAACAAATAAAAAAAATCCATGAAGACTGGATTAAGCATCAGTTTTTAGCCTTCTACTTTATACAGTTGTTTCTTAGACTTACTCAACCTTGACTTGCTTATCTGATGCACATTTGTTTGATTACTAGTTGGACTGATAAAATCTCAAAAACTTCATTCATCCAGTGACAGGGACCAATCTCATTACATTTTCCTTAATCTGTTATAGAATTTGAAGTGTCCCGAGAACTGGCAATCACCAATAACTCTTCATTGCTGAGTTCAGGGAATTTGGGTGGTGAGGGTACACTCCTGACTCATTTCCAAGAACATATTAGGAGTTGTGAAAAAGAGAAAAATAGAATTCTATCACAGAAAGAGAACAATTCGGCTCCAGCTTGAGCTTGAACACTAATCAAATAGTGTTACTGAAAACACATCATTTAGCCTTTTGGTGCCTCATTTTCCTCATATGTCAAAAGGAAAATAATAACCAGACTTGTTGGGATGCAAAACCTAATAAAGGGTTTGAAAAATATAAAACTTTACCAGTGTAGGGTAATTTTATTATTATACAGCCTAAGTTGCTTTGGTCTCACAATTTCCATGGAAATTAAACAATTGAAGATGAAACATCAACTTCATGGAGGAAATGAATGAACAGTAATAGAAAGATCAGTTTAATTTAGACTTTATATTTTACTATGTAAAATAATTTAGAAAGAGATGACATCTTCACTAGTAATTTTAGTATCAGAAAGGAAATATATAGGAACAATTGCAAAGAACTGGGCCATTAATTTTATTAGATTTTTGACGTCATTTAAATGTGCTTAAAAAAAATCAATGTTTGTTTCATTCTAAAGAAATGGTATGCTAAAAAAGATAACACCATAAAACAAAATTTAGAAAGGAAGTCCTTTCTTGAAAAATATTGGCACTATGAAAAGTACTTAATGATTTTGCCTGTGATGTATTAGAAGCCAGAAGAACAGCAAGTGATAATTTTTATACTTCTATTAATTTTAATTAAAGAATTTTAAACCAATTTTGCCTCTTTTATAATTAGAAATTTTCATTGAGCTTTAACCTTCTTCCTCTCTCAGTTGTTGGTGCAGTTTTTAAGTGTATAGTCCGGGTGATTCAGCAATTCCTCTGCCTGCTTAAAATAATTTGAATTCCATTCACAATCACCAGGGTGAACAATCACAATACACAGAAATCCCCAAACAATCTTGTTTTCAGGCAGCCTTTCCATCTTAATGCCTGGATTTCTGGGATCCTTGGAGCAGGCTGGGTACCTTGTGTTGTGCCAGGATTTTTCTATCAGGGAGGTTTTAGAAATGGCTTGTTTTTCTTTTTCAAGTGAAATTTAAAGTTGTTTTCAAGTCTGGTGCCTTGAGCACTGGTCTCTAGAGTGAGGTGGATAAAAAATATTAGGATGCTTGTAGTTACTTTTCATGTGAAAAGTAAAAAATAAATTAAGCTTTATTAGTAAGAGAATACCATTTGACACCAGTGTCCTCACATAGCAACAAGTACAGCCATTTACGTGTGTCATCTCCACATTAGAAACACATATGCACAAGGGGTGCATCCTCCTGCATTTTTATAGATAGAACCATACCTCCAGGATATTTGGAATTTATTGGAGAATTACTTTGAGTTGGAGAGTTATATAATCAGAATTGTTTATAGAAAGAATAATCCATCCTTTGTGTGAAAGAAGATTATAAAGAGGCAAAACTCAAGCATAGGTACAGAATCCAGATAAGATATAGGATAATGAGATGGATGAGATGAACTCTCCAGATCCTTCTACTGAGTGGAAGACATTCATCTTCTCAGCTCCTTGAGAGTGCTGATGACAGGCAGTTCTCAGTTCTCAGCCCTCTACAGAATTGCTTTGGTTAGAGAGATTTGTCTTTCCCAAGGTCATTCTCTATTCTCATGACAGCTCACATCTAATAACTGGTTGATACAAGGGAATAAAAGGCCCTTTTTCCTTTTTCCTGTAATAGGCAAAATTCTATGATGGCCTCCAAGATTCTTGGCCCTAGTGTGTACACACACCATCTCCCTGTTTTTCAACCAAGCTCGAATGTAAGCATTGCTGTTAAATTTTGCAGAATATAAGGTCTTAAATCTATTGACCATAAGACAGGACAATTTTCTGAGTAAGTCTGACCCATTGAATAAACCTTGAAAGTTTTCTCCAATTGTTTGGAAAAGGGTTAATCTATGATTTGAAGCAGGAGAAAGATTGGACACTTGACACAGAAGAATTGCTAACTTGAAAGATGGAGGGGGTCTGCATGTCAATGAATAGGCTTCTAGTTGCTGAAAGAGGCTTCTGGTTGGCAGCCAGCAAGAAAATGGAGATCTAAGTACTACAACTTTAGAGAACAAATAGTTGTCATAAGCTTGGAATACGTTTTCCCTACAGTCTCCAGATGGGAACCTAACAAGAATGACACCAAGATTTTGGATTTATAATAACCAAAGCAGAGAGACCAGCCATGCAATGCTGGAATTCCAATCCATAGAACTGTTAGTGAAAATGATGGCCATGGTGGCACATGCCTATAATCCCAGTACTTGGGAGGCCAAGACAAAAAAAAAATTGCAGGTTTGAGGACAGTGGCAGTGGTAACTTAGTGAAAATATAAAATAGTAATGATAATGTAGCTCAGAAGTAATGCACACCTGGGTTCAATCCCCAATACCATCAAAAATCACACACACACACACACACACACACACACACACATGCATCTTTGTGCAAGTGGGTTTTCTTTTAATCCATTAATTTGTTACTAATTTGTTTTGCAGCAAGTAGAAAACTAATGCAACCCTCACATTTCTGTAGGTCTTAGCCAAAATACATTGGCAGGAGTTGGGGAATACACATGGAAATGGATTCTGAGAGGATTAAAGAGGGAAAACCTAAAGTTGTTTATTGATTAGAGACAACCCAACTCTCTAATATACAGAATTTAATACTTGGAAAAGACCTGAGGATATGGTAGTTTTTCCTAAAGCATAAAAAAGGATTGACCCACAATAAATGAGGTATTAAATTCCCAAACTGCCATAGCAGACACTAGAAGAAGGGATTTAACAAGTTCAGATAATTGGACATGTTCTTAAACTATTCCCTTTTACAGCCAATATAGTAAATTAAAAACAATCTTGCATTATAAAGAAATGACAAAGATTATTGTGACTCTTTAAGATCTAAAGAATGCTTCATGTTTACCTTATATCAAGGGCTGTGCCCTCCCTCATGTCTTCACTCAATGCACCAGTCTGCCCTCTGCAGAATGAGACAAATTCTGAAGGATGACAGTTGCCCATCACAAACTCAACCAAATAGTGTCCCTGACTGTAGCATGTGTCAATGTAGGACATTTGAATATCTATCTATCTATCTATCTATCTATCTATCTATCTATCATCTATATTATTTTTTGCAGCACTGGGGTGGAATCCAGGGCTTTCTACTTCCAGGCTACACTCCCAGACCTATTTTATATTTTATTTAAAAATAGGGTCTCACTAAGTTGCTGAGAGCCTCACTAAGTAGCTGAGGCTGGCTTTGAACCTGCATGATCCACTTGTCTCAGCCTCCCAAGTACTGGCATTACAAGCTTGTGCCACCATACCCAGCAACATTTGAATATATTAATAAGGCTATAGGTAAATGATATGTAGCTGAAAAATAGGCAAATAAATTTTTCCCATCCCTACGAATAAGGGAATAAGAAAACCTTCCATTCACTTGGAACAGATGAGAGTATATATAAATTCATGATATTGCTTCAGGGCTATGTCATATCTTCTACCTTCTATTATATTGTAGTCCAAACAGAGCTAGACTAGCTGGACATCCCATAGAACATCACACTCTTTTCTCCATAAATGACATCATGACATCTTTGTAACTCATGTTAAAATTGTTTAGGAGTTTAAGCCAGGCATGGTCGTCCACACCTATAATCTAGCTACTCAGGGAGCTGAGGTAGGAGAATCACGAATTCAAGGCCAGCCTCAGTAACTTAGGGAGACCCTGTGTCAAGATAAAATTTTAAAAAGAGATGAGGGTATAGCTCAGTAGTTGAGCACTTGCATAGCATATGAGAGGCCCTGGGTTCAAGTTTCAGTACCACCAAGGAAAACCAGTTGTTTGAAATCCATTTCTCTAGGGCATGCATAGGGCAAATTATGGCATTTGAACTTCCTACTGTGAAAGTTGTCAGAATCAACATGCAGTTGCTTTTGCCAATCATAATAATAGATATATAATATGGGAGGTTGTGAAGGAAGGGTTTTAATGCACAATTGCCTGACAGTAACCATCACAAAAGACCTTTCAAGAACCACAGCCTTGCATAAAGGCCACTGAAACCTTACCCAAAAAATTACTTCTGCCCGGCAACTATCTGTTCAACTTTGGACTGGCACTGCCATTATTAATCCTTGTGTCCAAAGGTTATTGTTTCAAAAAATCTGATGTAATTCTTCTCATTTTGCCTTTAAAATTTTTCTCTTGCTCAGCTTCCCAAATGCTGGGATTACAAGCGTGTACCACAATACCCGGTCAGATTTGTGTTGTTTTTGTTTTTGTTTTGTTTTATTTTTAGAAGACTTTCATACCTGGGAATCCTGTTCCACTCATATATCAGAAAATGCAATTAGTTCATGTAAAAAAATTGCTCTACAAGCAGGTCCAGGCTGGTCATAGTAGCCTACCACTTTGAACATAGAACCTTGAGTTCAACATTGTATTAGAGGAATCAGTGAGGGGGAAGAGATGTTCTGTGGTCTTTATGTCAAATTCTAATATGAGATCAACAATCTAGACCTCTAGGATGCTGAAGCAAAACTACTACATCTGCAATGAAGAATTATTTTTTTTTTTTTTTTTTGCAATGAAGAATTATGACAGCTTATGATCCTTTATGACTAGCTCATGAAAAATAAGGAGAAAATAATCCAAATAATCCAATCTTGGTTCACTGATTAATTAGGTTAGTATGTGGATGCAAGACAATATTGATGGATAGTAGTTACTCTAAGAGCCCCACTTAGAAGTAACCTTTGTGCTTTGTTTTGTTTTCCTGAAAGAAGTAACCTTGAAAGATGATAGTGAGGGTCAATGTTCCTGTTGAGTGAAAATTTAGATGGTGAAGCTGTGAAAGGTGCTATATCCTGAGGCTAGGTCATACACAAGCTCCTTGGACATCATAAATGAATCGGCCAGCTGGGAAAGACCTAGAAGGAGGTCTAGGCCAAAGGCATATAAAGTGGGCACCGAGTTAAAATATTTATATCAAGTTTAATGCATTCTGAAAGCATTCACAATGGAAGGGACATTAAACAAGCTGATAGAAAACTTATCCAGTTGATACCAGCAAGTCTTTAAAAAAATTTTTTTATCTATATTAATGATAATACAAGGGGCACACAAATGACCAGTCAGTGGCAAGATTGGAAGCTATGAATACACCAAACAGCATGGACTCTCATTAATGCAGCTGGTGTTGCATTTAAATGTCTGATCTTCCAGCAACAGACACTAATAACAAGTCCCTCTACATTGCAGTATCCCTCAAGGAGACTGATCAGCTCCTTGCTACCCAGCTGATTACATTAGACTCTTTTCATCCTTCAAGGAGCAGCTGTTTATTTTGACAAGAGGAGATATATATTTCAAGTATTGATTTGCCTTTCTTGTCCACAGGGTCTCAGCTAGCATCACTCTCTGAGGGCTTATGTAGGGTTTTCTCTATTCGTGTGGCATCCTACCTACATGTATTAGATTAGAGGACTGACTCTGGTGGCAAAGGAAGTATGAGAGTGGGTATATAGTCATTGGATCCAGGGGTCACATCACATACTACACCATCCAGAAAGCAAAAATCCTTGTAGGGCAGTGGGATGGTGTACTGAAGGCACAACTGAAATGTCAGCTTAGACACAATACCTTGCAGTGATAGGATGGCAAGATATTGTATGCACTCTAATCAGTGGTTCTCAGTCAGAAGCAATCATTTGGCAATGTATGGAGACATGTTTTACTTCAAATGAAGGGGTGGCTTTTGGAATCTAGTGAACTGAGGACAGGGATACTGCTAAACATCTTATAATAAATAGGACATCTCCTTACAAATAGGGATTATTCACCCCCAAATTTCATCATTTCAATACTGAGAAATCTGCATTAAATCAGTGACCTTTATATGATACTGTTTCCCTGTGGCTGAAATACCATGGTCTGGGAATCATGATTTAGAAGACAAAAGAACCCCACTTACCATGACTACCATTGACCTACTTGGGGAGGCTGATTTCTATTTTCACAACACTGGGATTTGTGAATACAGAGGTCCCATTCTTAAAGAGAAAACTCTACTGCAAAGATACACAAGAGTTCTATTGGTCTAGAAGCTAAAGCTGCTGCTTAGCTACTTTAGGCTCCTTGTACCAATGGATAGGCAGGAAAGAAAGTCTCCCAATTCAAAGGAGTTACTGACCCTAAAAATTAGGAAGTTAGGGCTGTTTTTATATCATGGAGGAAGAAGAAAGATATTTTGAATCTAGCTATCCACTTGAATATCTCTTGGTAAATTATTCTCTAATTACTGATATCAAAAGGACAAGTGCAGCACTCTGGATTTTAGAAAGATGTGGTCTTCACTGGCCTAGACCTCTCAGAATGAACATCTGGGGGCACTCCAGCAGGAAGGACATGGGTAGCAGGCGCTAGCCAAGAGGAATCTAGAGTGCACTGTCGAGAGGTGATCCAGAGACCAGCTACACAGGTGAGGGTTATGGTTTTGTTCTACTGACCTTTTAGAAGTTTCTTCAGGGAAAGATACCCAGGGAATCCTGAAAGTGCTGCTTCTGAAAATTTAGGAGAAAATGAATCTAAGCATTGCAAAGGATGGACTTTAATGGATGCTGTAATGTGCCACCCAAATTCCCCTTTAGGAGTGAAAAACGGTTTCTCCCATCTGGGAATACTGCCAGCAGACAGCTGTTAGCTAGTTGCTAGACATCTGAGGAATTGGCAAGGCTGAAGACAGTGGCCTCTCCTAAGGCTGCACTCCTTTTCCAGACCACATTCAGTGCCTTGTTCATGCAGAGTTATGAAGGCATCAGCCCTTTATCTCAATTTGGTACAATTTGGAGTAGCTCTCTCAGCTGTAGAACATCCTGGTGGGTTTGCTGAAGCTTTTCTTGAGGGCACCACAGATCAGCTTTTCCCTGCGCTCAGTCCTGCTTCCTTCCCTTCCCTTTAACATGTTGCGATCCCAAGAACACTTCCTAAGAAATCACTTGCAGGCCATCTCTCTTTGTCTGATACTGCAGGAGTGCCATCTATGACAGATTACAATTTGAGCCAGGGCAAGGGCAGTAGCAAAGGAGCCAACACAGACATTTTAAGGTGTTTTAAGAAAAAAATGGAGCTCATTACCAATTGAATAGAAAAGGAAAGGAAGATGGAAGACTTAATTATAATTTCTAGGTTTACTTGGACAACTGGGTAGTCAGTGGTACATTCATCAAGATGAGGAATATAGAAATAGCAGAGTTTGGGGGAGAAGATGACAAATTTCTTATACATCTTCATCATGTATATAAAGGAAAATGCAGCAACATATGTAAAGTTTTTTGGTAAAGTTATCATTGTATAGGTTAAAATTGTTAAAAATTGGGAATTTCAAATGATGGGCTTAATAATTACATATTAATTTCTACATGGGGAAACTTACTATTTTTATTAAAACATATAGGCCATATAAGATTTTTATAAAGGTAATATCTGTCAGATTTAAGAGATAATCCTTTGGAAAATGATATATCATTTATATTTAAGCTTCTGAAGCAAGAATGTAAGTCACATATTATTGCTTTAAGGCACATTAGGGGACCTTGATGAGATTGGGAACTTTGATTTACATCAATTTTCTTGTAGAAGTTGAGACATAATTGCTGTAAGTAGAGCCAGGAAAGGTCACAGATAGCTTAATTTCTATGCCAAAGCTTTCTAAAATATGCTATTATCTATAACATAAAGGAATCTAGGACAGATTTGTTATCCTATGGAACTTGTCTGTCAACAGGCTAATTTGCAGAATCTGAAATGTTTATATACAGTTTTTAGGTGAGATCAAAACTGAATAATACCTTAACAACTTTACCTGGGGTTGAAGCTCACTTCACCTTGATAGGCTGAAAAGTATACCCCATATACCCAGATTGCTTAATGTATCAAGGTTGTAGTTAGCATGTTGAATTAGTAGATATGTGCATCTAAATGTTATTGATGATATCACGGACTCAAAGTGGTATTTGAAGGAGTAAGGGTTAGAAATAGGATCTGTAGAGCTGGGCGTGGTGGTGCACACTTGTAATCTCAGCATTTGGGAGGCTGAGATGGAAGGATCTTGGTTTGAGGGCAGCCTCAGCTACTTAATGAGGCCTTTTGCAACTCAGTGAGACCCTGTTTCAAAATAAAGCTGGGCGTGGTGGTGCACGCTTGTAATCCCCGCGCTTGGGAGGCAAGAGACAGGAGGATCACGCAGGTTCGAAGCCAGCCTTGCTGGCTTAAGAGACCCTGTTTCCAAATAAAAGTATAAAAATAGGTCTGGAGTATAGCCCAGAGGTAGAAGGGTTTCCAGGAACTCCAGTACCACCACCACCACCACCACCAAAAAAGAATAAAAATAGGGCTGAGAGTATATATAGCTCAGAGGTAGAATGACCCTAGGTCCCATCCTCAGTGCTACAAAAAAAAAAAAAAAAAGAAAGAAAAAAGAAAAAAGATATAGGCTCTGTGATGCTCCTACTGTTTTGAGCCTGAGGGTTTGGTTTTCATTCCTTTAATCAAGAAGTAATCACTAGATATATAATAATAGTATTAAATAAAGTCAAATAATCGTGATAATCGTGATTAATATATTAAATTACCATCTAATGAGAAAATAAAATAAATAAAAATAAGGACATGAAGAATGAAAAACAATGACCACCTTATTTTTTTAGCTTTTGTTTTTTAAATTTTATTTATATGTGGAACATATTAAAAATAATATACATTTAGACTGTGCTTGGTGCCCTCCTCCCCCCATTCCCCTTCACTCCCTCCCAACAATGAGTGTCCAGGTTAACCATACTATATTCATATTTTAACACATATTTTAATGTAGCCCTTCCATTAATCAGTCTCAGCCTTCTTCCTCTCTTATCCTTCCATTCTAGCTTTGCTAAGGTTTCCCCTCTTTAATTTGGATTCCCTCTGGTATTCCCAGTACTCCCTAGTTTAGACATATTAGAGAAAACATATGTCTCTTCTCTTTTTGTGCTTGGCTGATCTCACTTAACATAATGTTCTCCAGATCTTTCCATCTTCTAGTGAATGGCATGATTTTGTTCTTTATAGCTGAATAGAATTCCTTTGTGTATGTATTTCCCACAATTTTACAGGCCATTCATCTGTTGATAGAGACCTAGGTTGTTTCCATATTTTGGCTATTACGAATTGTGCTGCTATGAACATAAGTATGCATATGTTACTGTAGTTCTCTGATTTCAACCCCTTCAGAAACATACCCAGGAGTGGTAGAGCTGGATCATATGGCGGATCTACTCCCATTTTTCTAAGGAATTTCCACACTGATGTCCATAGCAGCTGAACTAGTTTACACTCCCAGTGTAAAAGAGTTCCTCTTTCCCCATATCCTCGCCAGCATTTGTTGTTGTTTGATTTATTTATGCTTGCCACTCTGATTGGGGTTAGATGGAATCTTAGTGTAGTTTTGATTTGCATCTCCCTGATGGCTAATGATGTTGAACATCTTTTCAAGTATCTATTGGCCATTTGTTTTTCTTCTTTCATGAAGTGTCTATTAAGTTCATTTGCCCATTTCTTCATTTGGGTTATTTGTTTTGCCAGTATAGTCTTTTGAGCTCTTTGTATATTCTGGATATTAGCCCTCTATCTGAGTGGTGACTGGTAAGATCTCCCATTCTGTAGGCTTTCCCTTTAGGTTCTTGGTGGTTTCTTTTGATGAGAAGAAACTTTTTAGTTTGATGCCATCCCACTTGTTAATTCTTGCTTTAATTTTCTGCGCTTTGGATGACCACCTTTTTTTAAGACTAGATTTCAGGACAGAGACAATGACTATTCTTCAGGGCAAGTGGGAAAATTTATTTATTTATTTATTTATTTGTTTGTTTGTTTGTTTGTTATTTTGTGATACTGAAATTGAATCCAGGGACATTCTACCTCCGAGCTACATCTCAAGAGCCATTTTAATTTTTTTTTTTTTTTTTTTTTTTTTTTTTACTTTGAAACAGGGACAGGATCTCAATAGATTGATGAGAATCTCACTAAGTTGCTGAGGCTGATCTCAAACCTAAGATCCTCCTGTCTCAGCCTCCTAAGTACTGGGATTATAGGAGTATGCTACCAAACCCAGCTGGTGAGAGAATTTAAATGAAAGATTTGGAAAAGATTATCAGTATACATGTCAATTGGAATAGACTAAGATATTCTGAGATAACAACAAAAACCTTGAAAATCTTCTTATTGTTTTTTTTTTTTATGGTACAGGGGATGAAACCCAGGGCTCTCTACCTCTGGCGACACTACCAGACCTATTTTATATTTAATTTGAAACAGGGTTTCACTAAGTTGCTGAGAGGCTCACTAAGTAGTGAGGCTGGCTTCAAACCTGCATAATCTGCCTGTCTCAGTCTTCCAAGTACTGGGATTACAAACATGCACCACCACACCCAGCTTGAAAAACTCCTTATTAATGCTACTGAATTTGTTTATTTCTTATAGTATGTGTCCATTGCAAATTAGATGTGGGCTCTATTCCTCCATTGTTCTTACTTCAGGACCTAAGTTGAACAAATTCTACTTTCTGGAACATAGCAATTCACCCAAAGAGAATAGAATGTGTGGCTTTTAATTCTTATGTTCAGAGTAACACATTGCTTTTTCTTACCTACCTCTCCCACTTTATTTTTTAATACAAGTTCAAAGTCAAACTAGCCTCCTGGAGGATGAGAAAGCACAAATATACAATGTACTTGGGGTGGGAGAGAGTAAAAATATCTGGTAAGCAGTACTAATAGCAAACTAGGTTCTTTACTCCCTTAGTCTGTAGTTAAGATAGAAGAAAGGCACTGTTTGAAGAGATAATTGCAGAAATGATAGATGGGCAGATAAAGATGATAGCATAATGGTAGCAGCGTGAGGTTTGGACATGAATAAAGCTTTAAAGTTTCAGATACACAACAGCTTTTTCTGGAGATATGAGAGAAACCATTTCTCCAGTACCAATATATAACTTTCTATATGTTATAAACTTTTCAATATTTAAAGTTACCTCAAGTACTTTGTTACAGTAACACAAAGCTGACTAACACATAGCCAAAATGAAGCTTAGGGAAATTAGAGGCTTAAGGAAAGTTAGTATCTTGAAAATATTATTTGTCCTCTTGATAACAATGAGCAGTATTTTTATTCATCTCCAAAGACTCTGCATTTGATTTTAAATCATTTTGTGGGCAACTACACAGTGATTCTTACTGATGACAGAATTTGAAGATATAGAAAATAACTCATTAAAAATTCTACTTCTGCATCAATTTTATATTTCTACTAGATTCTACAGTTTATATATTTGATCATGATTTATTAAAATAGTTATTCACTCAGTTAATTACCAGCCACTATACTTTTTATGGTTTTACTTAGTAGAAATTGCAACTGAAACTACAACTTATGTATGAAGCTTTTGTGTAAATTTAGACAAGTTTTGTATGTAGAAAATGATTATGAGGAAATGGTATTATTCTGCAGATTACTGATTTTCAAACATCTTCACAGAAGAGAGGAACCTCATTTTTAAATTTTCTCTAGTTTTTATTTGGTTTTACAAATGGAATTTATTCCAAAGTAAAATAAATGTGCTGATTAAACCTTATACTTATTAATCTTACACTGGTTTAAGCACATTCCTAAAACAGATTGTTAAAAATTTGGTTATAATATGTATTGATCAAAACCATGTTAAAATACTGTTAAGAACCTGAAACAGATAGTTCTCAAATTTTTGAATTTTATGACCCCGTTTAATGCTTCCTTCAAAACTTGAGCTAAATAATAACTTTCATTTTATATTGCAATTAAAACATCATATAGAGTCCATGAAGCATATAGCAGTAAAGCCATCCCTTAAAAGTTAGCAAATGGGTAGTTATTTTCACAGTTACCATGGGAAATTTTGTTTACAAAAGAGAGTAAAGATAACAGAGAGGCAGGCTGTCGATGATAGAGAGATAAAATTTTTATAGTCTTTGAATTATTCTAGTATTAGCACAGTGCCTTATACATATTAAGTCCTGAATATTTGTTAAAATTAATTGAGTTTAGAGTTAGAGACTATATATTTGAAGTGTTTTTAAAATTATTACGGTACTGGGAATGGAACCCAGGGGCATTCTACCTCCAAGCTATACCCCTAGCCCTATTTTTTATTCTTTATTTTGAAACAGGGTCTCACTGAATTGCAAAGGGCCTCACTAAGTAGCTGAGGCTGTCCATGAACCATGATCCTATTGTATCAGCCTCCCAAATGTTGGGATTATGAGTATATGCTACCACTCCTGGCTATATTTGAAGTTTTAAATCCTACTTTAATTGAAAATAAAAGCTGAATTAAGAGACGTGATGTGTTAGTTTTCTGTGGCTGAGGAAATCAGCTTATAAGGAGGAAAGATTTGTTTTGGCTCATGGTTTCAGTACAGGATCACGTGGCTCTGTTGTTTCTAGGCCTGTAATAAGGCTGAACATCATGGTGGGGAAACGCATGGTAGAGCAAAGCTGCTCGCCTTATGACAGCCAGGAATTAAAAAGAGAAAGAGAAGAGGGGGCTGAGTTCTCAGTATCTCCTATAAGGATATCCTCACAATGACCACTTTTCTCCAACTAGGCCCCAACTTCTAATGTTTTTACCATCTTCCAATTGCATCAATAACTTGAACACATGAACCTTTGAAAGACATTAAGATCCAAATCATAACACTTGAGTTTTTTTTATTTTGTTTTTAGTAATGATATAGCACAACCAGGCATGGTGGTACACACTGGTCATCCCATTAGTTGGGAGCTGAGACCGTAGGATTTCAGGTTTATGGCCAGCCTCAGAAACATAATGAGGCCCTCTGAAACTTAGTGAGACTTTTTTTTTTTAATAAAAGAATAATGTAGGGCTGGGTGTGTAGCTCAGAGGAAGAATGCACTGGATTTAATCCACAGTAAAACACACACATAATAATAATAATAATAATAATAATAATAATAATAATAAATAAATAATAATATATGCTATATATAAAATAAGTTGTTAGAGTTACATGCATATCCAATCTTATAAAACTAGTTTTTCTATTTATTATATATATATTTAAAGAGTTTGTGTAAAATTGTCATTATTTTTTCTTAAATATGTGTTGGAATTTATAAATAAAGCCATCAGGGCCCAGAAGAAAAGATTGTGGAAAAGATTCTAGTTATGAATTCGATTCCTTTAATTGAAATAGGACATTCAATTTTTCTGTTTCTTCCTGAGTCAGTTCTGGTAATACGTATCTTTCTAGAAATTTCCCCTTTGATTTAAATTTAGTTATTGGAATTAAATTATTCATAATATTTTATGCATTATATTTGTAAGTTGCAAAGTTCCTCCTTCATTTTTATCTTTTTACAGTACTAGGGATGTGACCCAGGGGCACTGTGCCTCTGAGCCACACCCTCTGCCTTATTTTGCAGTCCTTTCTTATTTTTGTAACAGGGTCTCACTGAGCTGCGAAGGGCCTCACTAAGTAGCTGAGGCTGTTCGGGAACCATGATCCTCTCGTCTCAGCCTCCCAAATGCTGAGATTACAAGCGTGCGCCACCATGCCCAGCTTACTCCTTCATTTTTGATATTGGTAATTTTTGTCTTTATTTTTCTTTTTAATTAAATCTATTTTAATTTGTATATAAAACATAAAAATTATACATATTAATGGGTGAACATACTGTGTTTCAATATATTCTATACTTTGCAATGTTTAAATGAGGTTAAACATAGCCATCCTTTCAGACATTTGAAATTTATGGTGAAAACTTTTAAGATATTTTTCTAGTTTTGAGAAAAAATCTTAAATTAGTTTTTTATTTAAAAGAGTGTGCGTTGTTGCAATTATGCAATGTATATTGTACTTTATAGTAAGATTCATGGTGATACATTCATATATGCACATGACATCAGTTGATCTGTTTGCCTCTCCCTACCTCCCCTCCCCTCCTCTCTTCTCCATCCCCATACATGACAGTGAGATTTATACTTCATATACATACATAACATTATTTTGTCTGCTTTGCTCCCCAAACCTCTCCTTTCCCTCCACTCCTTCCTCTCCCAATCCCCGTTCACCACTCTATTATATTCTCCTCTCATTTTCATGAGAGCTCTTTTCTATTTTCTCTCTAGCTTCCACATATGAGAGAAACATACAGTATATTACCATTATTTGTAGTCACCCTCTTGTGCAAAAGCACACCAGAATGTTTATAGCTTAGTTGTTTCTAACAGCAAGCAACTTCATTCCCAAGGAGATTTTTTTGCAGTGTATGGACCAAGTTTTGGTTGTCATGACCAGGAGTGTTAACTTGAAGGAATGGGAGAGTGTTAAGCCTGCAGTAATGAAACAAACAAGAAGTATGCTTGTGATGGCTAATTGGCATTGTCAACTTGCTTGGACTGAGAGAAATCTAGGATGAAGAGATTTCTGGGACTTTCCAGAGATGGTTGGTATTTGGGACATCAAACTGAACAGAAGGTGCTGACCTGAATGTGGGCAGCACTGTCCGATACACTTGTGACCCAGGGGGGAAATGGTGGGAGAAGAAGGAAGCCACAGTGGACGGAAACTCAAGTCTTCTTGAGCGAGTGCGTCTTTGGCTAGACGTAAGGATTCAGCTCCTTCGGTTTTCCAGTGTGGACTCTCACTGAAGATTTTTCAGCGAGTTTCCAGGCATTCAAAAGTCTTGGAGTGGGGCTGTAGCACTAGTTCCTCTTGTTCTGTGGCTCCAGTTTCTTGGGCTGACTAGCCACTGGTTCCTCTGGCTCTCCAGGATGCAGATGGCCATTGTGAGACTATCCAGCTTCTCAATGTTTAAGCCACCCTCATAAATCTCCTTTTGTAATTATATATATATATATATATATATATATATATATATATATTTGTTTATTTATTTGGTGGTACTGGGGTTCCTGGGAGCCCTTCTACCTTCAGGCTACACTCCCAGACCTATTTTATACATTTTTATTTTTGGAAACAGGATCTCTTAAACCAATGCGGCTGGCTTTGAACCTGCGCCATCCTCCTGTCTCCGCCTCCCAAGCACAGGGATTACAAGTGTGCGCCACCACACCCGGCAAAAATAATAATTTTATAGGGTCTTTACAGGGTCTAGCTTGTTTGATGAGAGTCTCACTACTTGCTGAGGCTATCCTTGAACCTGCGATCCTTCTGCCTCAGTCTCCCAAGTACTGGGATTACAGGCATGCATCACCAAGCCCTGCTTTTAAGGCTACAAATTTCTTTCTTTTTAAATATTTTTTTTGGTGCATTGTATTCATACATCTTAATGGGATGCAAGATGGTGGAGACATACATGTACACATCACCCAATTAGCCCTTAGCCAGTTCCCAACCCATTCCTTCCCCCTCCCTCCTACTCATGTTTGGCTTAGTAATTGATATTGATATGTTTGTTAAAGTACATCATGTGGATTAGGGATTTTCCCTCCTACTTCCTCCCAACCCCTCAGTTAGGTTGCCTTATTTGCTCATTTATAGGATCTCCTTCTTTGTCTAGAGTTCCTCCTATGACGTATTTCTCCCTAGCTTTTGCATATTAGGGAAAGCATTTGATTTCTTATTTTTTGTGACTGGCTAATCTCACTTAGCATAATGTCCTCCAGTTACCTCCATTTCCCTGTAAATGATGTAATTGTGTTTTTCTTTATGTACACAATGTAATTTTACAAATTTTTTTCTAAGCACTACTTCAAGTCCATCTAATGCCAGACACTGGGATCACACAACCCAATGACACTGGAAACAACTTGAGTCAGGTGAGTGAATATCAGGCAAGGCTTTTATTGGGGCTTTCATTTTGGAAGGGAAACACAGTTTCTATAAGAAGATGTCAGGCTGGCTCCTTGAATGAAACAAGAGAACTCATTTTCTCGGTTACTTTCAAGAATGAGAATATTAATTGGCTTTAGCACTTCACCATGTGTTAAAGAGAAGTCATTGAAGTTATGGGCATGTATATTCTTATTATTCTATACTTCCTTATGATGTGTAGTTACAATAAAAATATGAGAGAAAGAGAGAGAGAGAGAGAGAGAGAGAGAGAGAGAGAGAGAGAGAGAGAACATAGTTCATGATGTAAAGCCGATACTCATTGAGAGAGGCTAACACCCAGCCCCCTAGATCTGCTGTCAGACCATAAGCCCAAGGCCCAGAAATGTATTTGTCCTCTGTGCCTATGGTAGTTTCTATCTCATATGTATGCCTTCTGATATGTTACACTTTTATTTTATTTCATCCAAAGTATTTTCTAGTGATTTCTTCTCTGACTCATGAGATATTTGGAAGTATGTTATTTCATTCCCAAATATGTGAGGATTTTTTTCCAGACATACTTCTGCTCTTGATTTCTAATTTAATTCTATTGTACTCAGAGAAAATATTTTGTACAATTTTAATCCTCAACTTAATAAGACTTTGTTAGATGGGCCAGTTTATGGGCTATCTTCTTGAATTTCTGTTTGTGCTTGAAAAGAATGGGTGTTGTGCTATTATTAAGTGGATTGTTATATAAAGGTCAATGCGTGGAGATGTTTGATAGTGTTGCTCAGGTTTTTGATGTCCTTGTTTATTTTATGTCTGCTGCATCTTAGGGGTAATGGCAAAAGCACTAAAAGACACAGCAGTCATGGTCCCCTCATATCCCCATGTAATTCACTATTTTGGCTCTTAAAAATGTCCAAATGGATCTGGGAAGATGAAAGTAAACTACTACAAACTCATCCAAATATTAGCACTAATTGCAGTTGGTATTCTAGAAGAGGCATCCTTGTTAGAGCAGATTAATATAATTTCAAGTATATAATCTAGAATCATTAACCTAGAAAATTTCTTCTTAAAGTCTGTATAAAAAGGATCAGAAATAGCTTGTATTCATGTGATATAAGCATTTACAATCTTGCTTTATTTTAACTTTGACATCACTTCTCATATTTTCTGGATAGACCTGAACAGTTCAAACATGTCCAGAAAATCATATTCATCTATTTCATTGGTGACATCATATTAACTGGAACAGATTATCACAAAGTGGTGAGGGGAGTACACTGGAAATATGGTAAGATACGCCGGGCATGGTGGCACACACTTGTAATCCCCGTGCTTGGCAGGCGGAGACAGGAGGATCGCGCAGGTTCGAAGCCAGTCGCGCTGGCTTAAGAGACCCTGTTTCCAAATAAAAAGTATAAAATAGGTCTGGGAGTGTAGCCCCAAGGTAGAAGGGTTTCTATGAACCCCAGTACACCAAAAAAAAAAAAAAAAGGTAAGATTTATGCTCTTTAAAACTGAAGTGTAGTTTAATGGCAGAGCACATGGTTAGGTTTCATTCCAACACACAGACAAAAATATAAATAAATATAATAGAATTATGGCCCTTGCTCCAGAGGTAAGCTACACTTTGAGGGTTTGAGAGACTGCCACAAGCTAAATTGTTAAGGGTTCATTTGTCTGAAGCATTCGAGGAAAAAGTATTGAGTCCTTATATCTTCCATCAGTGCCAGAAAGCACAATGCTTAGTTATTTCCTTAGGCTTTGAGGCAGCTTGATTCACACTTGAAAATACTGTGGTGTCATCTTTGAGGTGGACTCAGAGCAGGTAAAATCTGAGCAGTGGGTCCCAGATGTGATAGGTCCTATGATACAAAGGTATCTGGTAGTAAAGTAGTTGTGAGGTTTACAGAAATAAGATAAGCCAGGCCAAATATAGTAGAGAATTACATAGCTTTTTAAAATACATCATTTTTTGTGCTACTAGCCTAGTATGAATGTAGTGGTTGATCATGGAATAACTAAAACAAGCATATTAATTATTTGGCTTTACATTCTTTTTTAAAAGAGCAGTAAAGACAATCAGGGGTTTATTTATTTATCTAAAAAACTATTTAAAGAGATTGAGGCTGTACCTCATAAATCTTTCTAATTGAAGGATGGTACTTCCATGGAGTATAAGAACTGTTTTACTCTTCAGGCATCTCAACAGAAGCTCAAAGTAGAGCTTCCTTTTGCCCCTGAAAGATGCACTGATGTGGCTTTAATCACATCGGTGAACTACCAGGAAGATGCACAGAAGACTCACAAAGCTTTTGAGAAACTGGACCAGTGAAAACATTGCCAGCATGGACTGAAATAGACTGAGGCATTACGAGATGTCTTCTCCCTCCCATGTTCTCCCTTTCTGAGCAGGAATCACTGTGTTTCACTATTATTTGATGAGTTGATGGGATGTGGGATGGGAGCAGACAACGTGTCTTTCTGAGAGAAAGAGAGAGAGAGAGAGAGAGAGAGAGAGAGAGAGAGAGAGAGAGAGAGAGAGAGAGAGAGAGAGAGAGGGAGATTGAGATTACAGGCATGCATGAGAGATGGTGAGAATATTTTTTCATGTGGAAGGAATAGGAATGATTGAAAGCAAGCAGGCTGCTTATAAGACAGATCCCTATCATTCCCAAATCCCATTTTTCACTTCCTTGCCTGATTCCTTTTCCTAATTACTCACTTATGAAGAATAGAAAATGGCAAAAGTGATGGAATGTCACTTCTGAGATGAGGTCATACAGACCTGGACTTTGCCTTGCTCATACTCTCTTTTTCTCTGGCTGGTCTTTCTTGCTTCAATAAAGCAAGTTATCATGGTATGAAATGTCTTATAGAAAAGCCCATGGAAAAGGAACTTGGGGCAGCCCTCAGCCAGCCAGCAAGGACTGAGGCCCATGAATAAGTGGATAGTATCAACATGGCAATGGAGCAATAAATTTGTTTCATTGTAATAAAGCAATGAAGCAAATTCTTCTCCAGCTGATCATGAAGATAATTGTGACCCAGAGACACATTTATTGAAGCCTGTGAGAAGCCCCAAAACAGAGGATTCAGCTGAGCAGGGCCCAGAGTCTTGACTCATAGAAATTGTGAGACAGTTATTATTTTAAGTCACAAAATCTTGACATAATTTGTTATTAAACAATATGTAAGTCATAGAATAGTGTATCATATCACTGACCATCTAGAGAGTCTGTTCTCCAACACACTCTCTCATTTTACAGCAGAGGAAAATAATCCCAGTGATAACTAAGAAGATAAAACTTAGCTGAGTTACTGTAATCCCAGTACTTGAGAGGCTGAGACAGGAGGATTGTAGGCTCAAGGCCAGCCTTGGCAATGTCATGAAACTCTTAGTAACCTAGGGAGACCTTGTTCAAAGTAAAAAATAGAAAAAGGACTGGGGGTTTAGCTCAGAGGATGAATTCCAGCAATAAACAAATACATATAATATGCCACTATTATGAAAGTATGATTAATGATTCTTTAAATTAAAAACGTTTTCAATCACATTAAGATTTGGCTTTTTAAAATCAGTGGTAAATCTTTCAAATGTTTTTGAGTTTCAGTATCATAGAACTGGAAGAGAATTTAGAGAGTATCCACTTATATTATGGAGGAAGAAACTAAACGCCTACTTTAAAATTTTTCTTTTGGTAATTTCCTTCTACAGTGGTTTATGAGCTACATGGAAACACCAGGCTTATAGCTTTGTATCTCACCTTATTTTTAAACCCAAACAGTACAATCCAATTTAACCAACAATGTTATTCACTAGTCTTGACTTTTGGCAAGTTCTAAAAAAACCCCCAAATCCCCTGTCAAAGGAGGAAGATTTGCTACTATTGAGGATAGTCAAAGAAATTAGCTTCAGGCTCTGAAAGCAATTTCAAGAAGAGTTTTAAAACTATTTTAAGCAATGGCAGTACTGATGGAATAAATGTATCTCCTGTCAGGGCAGCTACTTTGAAAGGGATATAGTAATTTGGATCTATAATTTCTGCTTTGTTTCTTGAAGAGTAGAAGCACCTTATATATCAAGTGTGCAGAAAATTGTGGCCATCCATTCCATCACTGCAGCAAACATGTAAATAGAAAGTTTCAGACAACGTCTCCATCTTTATTTAACAATCTATGCCTTTGACTCTGAAAGGGACCTTTTTGGTTTTTGTAGTTATTGACTACTTGGGTCTATACAATGCATTTTGTCAGTAACTGTTGATTTCTTTAATATGTCCCTTTAATAGTATGTATAATCACAGGATTAGATTTATAGTTATGCAGACTATCATCTCTCAGTCCTAATCCTTTTATCATTTGACATATTTTAGATTATCTCCATATGCATACATTATAATCAATACTTAAGAGGTAACTACTAGCATTTTATGACATTGCTCCTAAACTTCAAATAAATTTTAAGCTGCTTGTTCATTTAGCTCAGTTATTTGTTATTACATGCAATACTAAATTGAGGAAGATTTGATGTTTTTTTTTCTAGTTTCAGCAGGAAAGAGTTCCATGTTTTGTCATGTCTACCATGATCAAAGAGGAAAGATAGACACCTCTATATTTAATGATCCTTCTTTGTATTACTGCTTTGATTCTTTTTTTTAAATTTTTTATTGGTGCACTGTAATCATACATCATAGTGGGATACAAACTTTTGTAGACATACATGCACACATTGCCCAGTCAGCCCCCACCCGATCCCCACCCCGTTTTCTCCCCATCCCTCCCTCCCATGCTTGGCTTAGTGGTTGACATCTAGTATTATAGCAATTTATCCAAACTTAAAAATGATAATCTCACATAACAGTTTCATTTGTCTGATACCAAGCTTTTGATGACTTAAAGATAACATTTCAATATTTCTTTTTACTTTCTTTTTTACCAGAGAATATTTTTTTTCTATTTTTTTTGTGAAACTATCATATATTTATATATTTATTTTTCAGAAAAAAAAAATCTATCCTATTATGGAATATGGACTCTAGATACCCAAAACGATCTTGAAAAAGAACAAAGCTAGAAGATATATATTTTCTGATTTCAAACCATATAAAGCTACAATAATTGAAACAGTGTAGTACTGTTCTAAAGGCAGATATATAAACCATTGGAGTTAAATACAAGCCTAGAGCTAAACTCTTCCCTATATTGTCAAGTTATTTTTGACAAGGTTTCCACGAACATTTGGTGGTGGAAATAATAATCTTTTAACTAAATATTGTTGAAAAATAATACTTATATGGAAAAGAATAAAATTGGACCCTTACCTAATCCCATATACAAATATTAACTCAAAATAGATAAAAGACCTAAATATAAATCTTAAGACTATAAACTTTTAGAAGAAAATCTGGGTCATAAAACCTCACAACATTGAAATTGGCAGTGATTTCTTGGATATAATTTCAATGGCACAGGCAACAGAAGAGTATACAAACTCCCTAAAAAATAAGAAAAAATATATTGTATATCCAAAGACAATGTAAACAGAGTTAAAAGTTCCTAATAGAATGGGATAAAATATTTCCAAATGCTATATCTGAAGGTATATTAATATTCCAACTAGAAATCCTAAAAATTAACAATAAAGGCAAACAATACAATTTAGAGATAGGTAAAAGACTAACATAAATAATGAATCTCCACAGATAACCAATCTTAGTTGTCTGTTGGATGGAAAATCTTATTTCTCTGGTTCTGGTGTGTGTTACCTATTTCTTCTTTGTAGTTAATCTCTTTGTGTATTTTCTCTAGTGCTGGTTTTGAAGACATAAATTCCTTCAGTTTCTGTTTGTCATGGAAGCTTCTTATTTCTCCATCTAATTTGATAGAAAGTTTTGCTGGGTAGGAAATTTTTGGCTGGAAGTTGTTTTCTTTCAGAGTTTGGAATATGTTACTCCAAGCCCTTCTGGCTCTCATGACTTGGTTTGGGAAGTCTGGAGTGATTCTACTTAGTTTGCCTCTGAATGTCACTTGGCCCTTTGTTTTTGTTGCCTTTAAGATTCTCTGCTTGGCTTCCACATTGGTCATTTTGACAATTATGTGGCATGGGGATCCTCTTCTCTGATCCTGTCTAAAGGGAGTTCTATAAGTTTCCTGGACCTGTGTATCAACCTTTTGCTCTATGTTTGGAAAATTTTCTGCTATTACTTCCTTGAAGATATTGTTGATCCCTTTGGTTTCACCTTCTTTTCCCTCCTCTATTCCACTTATTCTTAGGTTAGCTCTCTTAAAATGGGCCCATATTTCTTCAATGTCAGATTCCTGCTGTCAGATATTTTTTTCTAGATTAGAAACTATGCGTTCATTTTTGGATTGATCATCTTCTAAGAGCGAGATTCTGTTCTCCATGTGGTCAAATTGGTTGTTTGTGCTTTGAATTGAGGCCTTTACTTCATTAATTGCATCCTTTATCTCTTTTTGGCTCTCTCTGAGTTCTTTTCGAAGCACCTCTATTATTTCTACAGTTATTTTCCTGATTTGATCTTCTAGAAATCTCTGATTTTCTGTTTTATCGGGTTCTGATGTTTGGGGTTGTGGGCATTAATTGCTCCAGTATTATTCCTCTTTCCCATGATTTCGGAAGTTTGTGCCTTCTCTGGGTTCTTCCCTTGGGTCACTATGACTTCACTTAAGGTGTTCTGGATCTCGAGTCAGTAGTATCTCAGACCCCACTACTCCTTTACTGGGTTGTATCACAGAGTCTCCGACCCAGAGAGTCGATAGAGGTTGCTTTAGACTGTGGGGGGTGCCAGGTTGCACGTTCTCCTATGGTGTGATATCTCTGCCACCACCACTCCCCCACTGGGTCAAGTCCCAGGGAGTACAGTACTGGGATTTCTCCTCTGTGGCCCGCAATTTGACTCACTGTTCTTGAGTACGCAGATGTAGCCGTACTGGACTTGGTGAATTTGCTGCTGCTGCTGCCGGTGGCAATATGGCGCCACTCCCACGCCCTCGGCCGTGAGGCTGGCGTATTTCTTCTTGGTTTTGATTTCTACTCTGAATCCCTGCAGCGTGTGCTGAGCTCAGCCACTGGGAGCTTTAGATGTTTCTTCGCTGAGAAATCTCGCCTGGCTGTTCCACAGTGGCTCACCTCGGCTAGCTGTAGCCGTCCGGTGAAATCGCCGCTGCCGCTGGCAGTATGGCGCTGCTGCCGCGTCCTCGGGTGTGAGGCCGGTGTATCTCCTCTGTGGTTCTGAGCTCTGTTCTCAGTCTGCTTTCTCTCTGGAGCCTGGTGATTTTTTTGTTTCTCTGGTGATTGTGTTTTCTGGCTATGAAAGGCGCTGATTTTTTGGTAATGGAGATAGGTTGTTAGCGTGGCTCTTAAGCCCTGCTTTTCTTCACTGCTTTGATTCTTAATGCAATAAAAATTTCTCTAGGGTGGATAATGCTTTAATAGATTGTCAGTCAATTATACCTTAGAGGAAATAAAATTTTCTCAGCGTGAAGGAAGAAAGCACAAATAGTGAGTATGCCCAGGGAATACATCAGGACATCATGGCAAAAAATGAGACAGAATAGTACCAAAGATGGTCTGAAGTTCCACACTTCCTCACTTTTATCCTAGTGATTTGGCCCTAACTGATTTTAAATCTTTATTCAGTTTGGTATGTTTGCCTCTTCTCACCATTCAGGAACATTGCAGAAACCTGAAATATTCATGTTAGGATATTGATTGACTCTTGGCTCTATTGGAGGTAAACAGGTAGATTTTCCAAGCTATCATTTTGCTAGAGAAAGGGTTGAATTTTTCATGGTCATAGTGCATGTGCGTGTCAGAAACCCTGGTGGAAGTATTTTGTCGTATTGCTGGATATTGAAGCAAAAGTAATAGTATAGTCTTATCTTCCACTCACATCTGTGATTAATATATATATAAATATATATTTATATATAAAAATATATAAATATATTTTAAATATATATATTTTAAATATATATTTATATATAAATATATATTTTTATTTATATATTATATATTTATTTATATAATATATATTATATATAATATATTATATGTAATATATATTATATATATCTATACTGGGCCTTAATATATATATATATATATATATATATATATATATATATATATATATAAAATTTGGGGGGTTGAACCTAGGGGCGTTCTATCTCCAAGCTATATCTCTAGCCCTTTTTCTATTTTTATTTTTAAATTTTGAAATAGGGTCTTGCTAAGTTACTGAGGCTGCTCTCAAACTTGTGATTGTCCTGTCTCCGCATAATATCCAGTGTTGAAAGTCTACTCAGTGCCCCATGTTTAGATTTCACTATCCTATCCTCTCCCCTCTGCCTAAGGTTCAGGGATTATGAAATTGGCTAAGCTCCTTTCCCCTTCTGCGGTAACTACTGGGCACAAGAAAGTAAGCAGTAAGAAAAGTTGAGAACAATGAACACAGACATACTAAAAATTGAAGTCAGTTCATGGTACTCCAGGTTTACCCTAATATTACCTATATAGGTTTTCCTTTTTCAGGTTCCCTTTTTCTACTTCCTCTCAATAGTCTATATCTCTCTCCAAACCTCTGACTGATGCTCCTTTTTTTTCTTATTTTTTTTTTTTTACCTCACATTGATGTAGTCATTCAGAACTAAATAGAGTGCCAACCTCTGAACCAATCTATAGTGTATTGCTGTGACCTGAATCCCATTTTCTCAGTTACCAATAAATTGCAATTCATTCCTCACAGCTTCCCGACATAACCTCTGGCTGGTTCACACTAAATCTTTACTGTATCCCAGAAATCTAACCTGAACTAGATTTTAGTTCACTTTCATGGTGACTCAATCTGCCTTCCTAGGAGAATTATTCTAATTAGCATCATCTAATTTTTTCTGAAAGTTAAACATAATATTCTCAAATTTTATAGTAAATATATTACCTATGACAAAGACTTAAGATCTTTGTTTTAAGTCAGGTGTGGTGGCGCACGCTTGTAATCCCAGTACTTGGGAGGCTGAGACAGGAGGATCGCGGTTCTTGGACAGCCTCAGCTACTTAGGCCCTTTGCAACTCAGTGAGACCCTGTTTCCAAAAAAAAAAAAAAAGAATAAAAAATAGGGCTGGGGGTATAGATTGGAGGTAGAAGGCTCTTGGGTTCAATCCCTAGTACTGCAAAAAAAAAAAAAATCTTTGTTTTATTGTCAATCTATTTTAAAATATCATAAAACTTTGTTTTAGAATGGCTGAACTTCAGCCGGGTGTGGTGGCACATGCTTGTAATCCCAGAATTCGGGGGGCTGAGACTGGAGGATCATGGTTCGAGGACAGCATCAGCTACTTAGTGAGGCCCTTTGCAACTCACTGAGACCTGGTTTCAAAATAAAGAATAAAAAATAGGGCAGGGGCTGTAGCTCGGAGGTTGAATGCCCCTGGGTTTCATCCCCAGACCCGCAAAAAAAAAAAAAAAAAAAAAAGGCTGAACTTCACTTTTTATTTTACTAAATTAAGAAAAAATTTGAAAAACACCAAAGTATGCAAATTTTCTGAAGTCAACACTTTGCTTTGGTATGTTGGGAACTTTCGTGAACCCTTCCTATGAGAAGTAATTGGATGTGTGCATAAGATGAATTATAATTCAAATCAGTCACTACAAGCATATCAATTAACTTGTCTAAAAATATAATTCATTACTGATAAATCCTCAAAAATCAGTTTGGAAAAGTGAGATAGAAAAAAGTAATTACAATTTCTCATACCACTGATTAGTCAATGTATTAATTTGTTTTTATAGTTGAGTATTTGTCAGCAACACAACTCAATTATACTGGAGATGTTGCCCTTCAAACACTGCCCTTCACTGTGGCCAGGGCTTGCCATTGCCAATGAACAGAATCGCAGACCATCACCATTTTCATTTCCTTGAAAATCCTTTCAAAATAGAGGGCTTATTCTTAATTACATATCACAATCTTGTTTCCAGTGTTCTATATAGATCTCAAGCAGAAAAATAAACAGTGGATTATCTGGATGGAGAATGGAAGAATAAGACATTGTAGACAGCTTATTTCTATAATATCTGCATCAGCTCGTTAATAGGATTGGTGTTATGTTAGAGTAGAAAATCGGTAGCCAGGCATATCTATGTTTCTGGCAAGAACATAGTCTTTATGAGTTTACCTGAGGGTTCCATAGAAACTCTCCTTGGTTAGCCAATATTTGTTTCTAGCAAGTGTCCATTAGTGCATACTTAAAAACAGTAGCATGATTAGGAAAAGCTTTAAAAAAAACTTCCAAAATGGCATTTCTATGTTTCAAAATAGGTCATCAGTGACCGAAAAGATACTTTAAAGTGAATGAGAAAATAAACAACCTGACAGGTAAGATAAGGGAACTAGAAAGCTGAGTATCTTTCAGAAAGTTGGTCTGTTAATGGCCGGGTGTGGAGGTGCACGCTTGTAATCCCCACGCTTGGGAGGCAGAGATAGGAGGATAGCGTAGGTTTGTAGCCAGCCGCACTGGTTTAAGAGACCCTGTTTCAAAAATATAAAATAGGTCTGGGAGTGTAGCCCGGAGGTAGAAGGGCTTCCAGGAACCCCAGTACCACCAAAAAAAAAAAAAAAGAAAAAGAAAAAAAAAAAGAAAATTGGTCTGTTACTAAGTGATCATATCTCTTCCCTTTATACCAAGAATTAGAGTTATTGAAAGAAAGAACCAATAAGAAAACATAGAATGGACAGCCCAGGGGCAAATACCAATGCCAAGAAGAAAAGCCTGCAGGGACAATGGGGAGGATCAGGGAAGTAACAGGCTATGGGGATAAACAAGAGCAACTCAAGTATAAAGGCAATAGGTGGCAAATTTTTTTTAAAGGAATAAAATCTGAAAAGTAAATTAAACTTCTAAGAATCTGCATCAAAGGGAGCAAAGATTAGTAAAAGTGGTTCTGTATATCCACTGAAATAGTTGGAGAAAGTATAGTCCATCTTGCGCTAATAGGAATACAAATGTGGATAGAAGTTCTCCTGGAGTTGATGGATGGATGGATAGCTCAAAGGTGATGGAACATGGATGCTGTGGGATAAATTAAATAGCAAAGCCAATCTAGTGTAGACAAAAAAAAAAAAAAAAAAAAAAGATTTACTTAAGATCCTGGTGAAAATCTTCACCTGAAGCCTTGGTAAACTTTTGCTGACATATAACACAATTTTTCCTTAAGAACAGATGGAATTAAGATACTCAGCTATTTTCAAATAAGGAATCTTCTTTTTGAAATTTGTACTTTTTGAAATTTTGACCCCACAGACGCATGAGGAACTCCTACAACTCTCTTTCTTAAAACATCTTTGTTAGGGAATCTCCTCTTAAATCTTAGCTGCACATATCATAGATGAGAAAGAAATGTGTACCTTTCTATTCTCAAATAAGGCACAAGAAATTGGGTTTTACCAAAGTAACATGTTTTGCTGATTGGGTGTGGAAATTGACTGTTTCCCCAAAACTCCATATACAGAGGCTTGGTCCCCAGAGATGTGTTATTGGGAAGTGCTGTGGACCTTTAAGAGGTAGAGCTGGTGGAGAGTCCTCAGGTCTTTAGAGGAGGACTCTTGAAAGTAATTGTGTGACTTCTCTTATCCTTAGCCATTTGCTCTCACATACACTACCACCATGATTGTGCAACCCTCACTGGAGGCCAAACCAACAAGAGTGACTTCTTGCTCTTAAATCTACAAAACTGTGAGCTAAATAAGCCTTTTCTCTTTACAAAGTTAGTTGCCTCAGGTATTCCACTGCAGTAATACAATGCTGACTAAAACATCTGCTTTAAGGAAAATAGAAAAAAAACCAAATAAATGAACAAACAAAAATGATCTAGATCCTCCTGTGCTTGAGTGAACTGTGGTTATCTTGTGAAAAGGATTCAGTGGAGCGTCTATGGAGAGGCAGGTTTATATTCAAGCAATAATGATTGAGTTTTAGGGCCACTTAACTCACATGGTTTCAAAACAAAAGTAGTGATTTGGGTAGGATTTGATTTTTAATTTTTTTCAATTTCCAATTTCTTTTGAGAATAATGTTTCTTAATTTTATCATTTTCATCCCTTTTTGTTCATATTACATAATTTTTATCTAAATTTTGTTCTTTTAATCTATCTATATATGACAAATAAGGTCAGTGACTATAATTTCCCATTTATTTCATTAAAAAATGATTATGTAATTGGTTTCAGAATACCTAGCACTGGGCCATTTCTTTTAGTGTCTCGCCACTGTTTCTGTGTATGGTCTTTTTTTTTTTCTTTTTTTTTTTATTGGTGCTCTGTATTCATACATCATAGTGGGATACAAAAAAACTTTTGTAGACATACATGCACACATCGCCCAGTCAGCCCCTACCCGATCCCCCCCCACTCCCTCCCCATCCCTCGTTCCTATGCTTGGCTTAGTGGTTGATATCTAGTATTATAGCAATTTATCCAAAATTAAAAATGTTAATCTCACATAACAGTTTCATTTGTCTGATACCAAGCTTTTGACGACTTAAAGATAACATTTCAATATTTCTTTTTGCTTTCTTTCTTACCAGAGAATATTTTTTTTCTTTTTTTTTAGGTGAAACTATCATATATTTATATATTTATTTTTCAGAAAAAATCTATCCTAATATGGAATATGGACTCTAGATACCCAGAACGATCTTGAAAAAGAACAAAGCTAGAAGATATATATTTTCTGATTTCAAACCATATAAAGCTACAATAATTGAAACAGTGTAGTACTGTTCTAAAGGCAGATATATAAACCATTGGAGTTAAATAAAAGCATAGAGATAAATTCTTCCATATATTGTCAAGTTATTTTTGACAAGGTTTCCACGAACATTTGGTGGTGGAAATAATAATCTTTTAACTAAATATTGTTGAAAAATAATAATTACATGGAAAAGAATAAAATTGGACCCTTACCTAATCCCATATACAAATATTAACTCAAAATAGATAAAAGACCTAAATATAAATCTTAAGACTATAAACTTTTAGAAGAAAATCTGGGTCATAAAACCTCACAACATTGAAATTGGCAGTGATTTCTTGGATATGATTTCAATGGCACAGGCAACAGAAAAGTATACAAACTCACTAAAAAATAAAAAAAATATTGTATATCCAAAGACAATGTAAACAGAGTTAAAAGTTACTGATAGAATGGGATAAAATGTTTTCAAATGCTATATCTGAAGTTATATTAATATTCCAAATAGAAATCCTAAAAATTAACAACAATCAAAGCAAACAATATGATCTAGAGATAGGTAAAAGACTAACATAAATAATGAATCTCCACAGATACCTAATCTTAGTTGTCTGTTGGATGGAAAATCTTGTTTCTTTGGTTCTGGTGTGCGTTACCTATTTTTTTTTTTTTTTTTTTGTAGTTAATCTCTTTGAGTATTTTCTCTAGCGCTGGTTTTGAAGACATAAATTCCTTCAGTTTCTGTTTGTCATGGAAGCTTCTTATTTCTCCATCTAATTTGATAGAAAGTTTTGCTGGGTAGGAAATTTTTGGCTGGAAGTTGTTTTCTTTCAGAGTTTGGAATATGTTTTCTTTCAGAGTTTGGAATATGAGTTTGGAATATATGAGAGCCCTTCTGGCTCTCATGACTTGGTTTGGGAAGTCTGGAGTGATTCTAATTGGTTTGCCTCTGAATGTCACTTGGCCCTTTGTTTTTGTTGCCTTTAAGATTCTCTGCTTGGCTTCCACATTGGTCATTTTGACAATTATGTGGCATGGGGATCCTCTTCTCTGATCCTGTCTAAAGGGAATTCTATAAGTTTCCTGGACCTGTGTATCAACCTCTTGCTCTATGTTTGGAAAATTTTCTGCTATTACTTCCTTGAAGAGATTGTTGATCCCTTTGGTTTCACCTTCTTTTCCCTCCTCTATTCCACTTATTCTTAGGTTAGCTCTCTTAAAATGGGCCCATATTTCTTTAATGTCAGATTCCTGCTATTGAATATTTTTTTTTCTAGATTAGAAACTATGCGTTCATTTTTTGGATTGATCATCTTCTAAGAGCGAGATTCTGTTTTCCATGTGGTCTAATCGGTTGTTTGTGCTTTGAATTGAGGCCTTTACTTAATTGCATCCTTTATCTTTTTTGGCTCTCTCTGAATTCTTTTCGAAACACCTCTATTATTTCTACAGTTATTTTCTTGATTTGATCTTCTAGAAATCTCTGATTTTCTGTTTTATCGGGTTCTGATGTTGTGGGATTGTGGGCATTTATTGCTCCATTGTTATTTCTCTTTCCCATGATTTTGGGAGTTTGTGCCTTCTCTGGGTTCTTCCCTTGGATCACTACGACTTCACTTAAGGTGCTCTGGATCTCGAGTCTGTGGTATCTCAGTCCCCACTACTTCTTTACTAGGTTGTATCACAGAGTCTCAGACCCAGGGAGTCGATCGAGGCTGCTTTAGACTATGGGGGGTGCCAGGTTGGGCGTTCTCCTATGGTGTGATATCTCTGCCACCACCACTCCCCCACTGGGTCAAGTCCCTGGGAGTGCAGTACTGGGATTTCTCCTCTGGGGCCCGCAATTTGACTCACTGTTGTTGAGTACGCAGATGGAGCTGTAATGGACTCAGTGAATTCGCTGCTGCTGCTGCTGGTGGCAATATGGCACCGCTGCCACGCCCTCGGCCGTGAGGCTGGCGTATTTCTTCTCTGGTTTTGAGCTTTGCTCTGAGTCCCTGCAGCGTGTGCTGAGCTCAGCCACTGGGAGCTTTAGATGCTCCCTGCGCCGAAAAATCTGCCGAATTCCTTCCAGCTGATCTGCAGCGGCTCACCTCGGCTTGCTGTCTGCCACTCCTCTCTGGAGCCCGGTGGGCTGTTGAGTGCATTGGTCTAGAGCTGTCCGGTGAGCTCGCCAGCAGTATGACGCTGCTGCCGCGTCCTCGGGTGTGAGACCAGCGTATCTCCTCTGTGGCTCTGAGTTCTGTTCTGAGTTCCCTCCTCTCTGGGGCCTGGTGCCGCAAGGAAAGATGGTGCCCACCGCTCCGCGCCATAGCTCCAGCCGTAGCACTGCGGTCTGGTTTCTTTCTGGTGTCCTATTTTTCCAGCCCTCTTTTTCTCTGTCCCTTGTAGTTACTTTTTTTGTTTCTCTGGTGATGGTGTTTTCTGGCTATGAAAGGCGCTGATTTTGTGGTAATAGAGATTGGTTGTTAGCGGGGCTCTTAAGCCCCGCTTTTCTTGGTCGCCATCTTCCCGGAAGTCCTCCTGTGTATGGTCTTCATTAAGTTCTAAAGTAATCAAAATGTCTCTGGAGACCTGGCCACCAATAAATTTCAGGTTCATATTTCTTGATTTTTACTATTTGAAAGAGGTTGCTCTTCTATTTTATTCTAATTAAAAGCAAGCACACAAACAAAGGATTTAAGTGAGTAAAATATCTACAATATTTAGAGCATTTTCGACATGTGTGTTTTGTAATTTTGTGCTCTTTTTCTTACCCATAACACTTGCATGAGTTTCCATCTGGGATTCCCATCTCTTACTGCTCGTTTTAGAAGAGTTAAGAAATGCCAACTGAGGAAATCAGAGCAGTTCAAATGACTTACAAGCCTGCTTTTAGCCAGATGACTGCAAGGAATTTGGTTATCATCTGGACATATACTAATGTCGCAATTGATGAAGAATAAAGAGTTATGAATTTTTGTTGGCCTTTCCTTTCAATGTTATTGTAACAAAAAGATTTAAAGTACTGTCTAGACTGGAGCAGAGACTGTCCTCAAATATTGGCAGATCTTGAAATACTATGTCACTGTGATATAGAGGAATTAGGGGTGAGGGAAGGAGAGGTGGTACATATTCAATTCAGGATTTATTAACATTATGGAGCGAAAAGAATTTTTATGCTTTTAAAAATTTTTAACAAATGAGGCATCCTTTCCCATGTGATTCTCATTAAATCATTTTCTGTCTGAAAGCCCAAGTTAAGAACCCTAATCGGGAATTATTTATAGCAATTGTTCATAGGGACCAATGACTACCTAGTTAATATAGTATTGCTTAGGAAAGGATGAAAGAAAGTAGAGTTTCAGAATTAATGTAGTAGGGGGTGACATCTCTAAGCCTGTACAACTTTTACAGAGGAAAAATAAAAAGCAAACACTCCACTCTCCACACAAGAGGGAGATAGTTGATGTGTACAAATTAATCATATCTGAAAGTCACTCTTAAGGAAACACTGGGAGTCAATATTAAAGGCTAAAGTAATTAATTTATTATTCAGGTAGAATCCTCAGGCAGAGTAAGAAGGAGACTAAATTTTACTCGATATAATTAGGGGGCTCAGGGAAAAACAAAGGGAGAGGTATCTTGACAAAATTATGAATATTATAATCATTCCCTAAAGTAAGATGGCTTGATTTAGGATTTTTAAATTTTATAACAGTGATAAAACAACATGTTTAGTAGAAATCATAATTCAAATTTTGAATTTTAACTTTTTCCCTAGCTGCCGTTAAATGGTATGTCCTCTCTTGTGATGCTAGACAGTGGTAGAGCTGCAGCTTCCCGTTATCCACGGCATCATGAGGGCCAGCCACTGGTACTCTTTGGTATGTCATGGTGCTAAGATATGGCGTGTTTCGTAAGTTAGGTAGATTACACGCTTTTCCAACTTACAATATTTTCAACTTATGATGGGTTTATCAGGACATACCACCACCAAAAGTCACAGAGCATCTTGTAAGTCTCATAATTGTTTTCATCTGCTGCCCCCAAATCAAGAGGGTAGCACATTAAAGGTGTGTGTGTGTGGTGGTGGGGGAGTTATATGTTTATTGTAGCCTCTTCTTTTTTAGCAGTTGGTTATTTCACATGTAGATCCAGATTTATGAAGAGAAAGATATGGCAAGACCACACTCTTGCAAAGCAGTTGTTGGGAGGCGCATGGCAATTCTGCTCTACGCAAAAGCCTACAAGCTCATTCTACTTCTCTGTGGTTCCCAGTTCTCCCCACTAATGACACCACTTCACTCATTACCTGCTTAAAGTTTGAATGCCTCAATTTATGAGCCTTAGTTTAGGATTTCTTTTTTCTCCCCAATTCATGGCTCTCCTTAGATATGTGTTCCACATAAGTGCTTTGGAGGAATCGACTCTACTGCAGCACTGAGCAGTACAAACACTGGGGCAAGGCCGGGCGTGGTGGCGCATGCTTGTAATCCCTGTGCTTGGGAGGCTGAGATGGGAGGATCGCACAGGTTTGAAGCCAGCCTCAGCTACTTAGTGAGGCTCTCAGCAACTTAGTGAGACCCTGTTTCCAAATAAAATATAAAAATGGTCTGGGAGTATAGCCCCGAGGTAGGAAGCCTCTGGGTTCCACCCCCAGTACCACCAAAAAAAAAAAACAACAACACTGGGGCAAAGTCAGTGCTGCACCATCACCAATGGCTCAGAGACATTGTGCCTTGCCTTTCCTGGGAGATCTGGATATTTAGCTGGTCTACTGACTGTCCAGTCAAACTCAGTCTGCTACTGCATTTCAAATACAAGATGTTACAGTTTGAGAATATGTTATGGTTTTAGGGAAACTGTCCCCGAGGACCCCTGTTAGGGTTAGGGACATGATATCCCTCAAAACACACAATAAAACAGAAAAACAGAAGAACCGCATGTTCTTGTCCTGAGCTAAGGATAAATACACTTTAGCCCAGACTCTTGCTGAAGATCTAAAGAAGTTTATTAAAAAGATAGGAATACAGAAGACAGTTAAAGCCCCATGCCATTCAGAAGTGGTGGTGGTGGGGTGGGTGGTTCGAACGAATTCACCAAAGATACTACACATGGACCAGACGTTTTATACACATGACTTCCATCTTGTTCACATATTTCTGATGTAGTAAATGTCCCTGTAATGTACCTCCTCTTACCCTGTAAGGTACCTCCCCTTACTTCTCAGTCAAGAGGTCTTTCACCAAAGGTCAATCCTCTCCTCCCATCCTAGCTAGATTATTATGTAGATCTGTCTTTAGAAAGAGGAAGTCCTCTCTCCCCTCTCCTATGGACTTGCTAATTACTTTTAGCTAAGTCAATCTATGTTTCAATAGCTGTTTGCTTCCTGACCAAAAAACCAAGACCAAGTCTTTCACAGATTTGCCCCTTACCCAATTTTTGAAATATCTTAATAATTAGAGCTTTCTCAAATCTTCCTAGGCCATTCTCAATACTGGTACACCAGATCTGAGTGTTTATTTTAAGTGAAGAAGAAGAATGGAGTCAGGGAGAGATGCAGTGACCTGTGGAGGTGAGTGGGAATTTAGGTCAGATGAAGAGTGAAGAAACTCAAGAAGGACCCCCTAAGCAGGATCCAGTTCTTAGGTGCCTTGTCTTGTAGCACATAAGTATGACTAGTTTCTGCCTTTGTTTTACTTCTTTCATGAAATTGCCCTTTTATTTTTTATTATATATTTTTGAATTTTTTTATTGGTGCATTATATTACATTATAATGGGGTAAAAGACTTGTGTAGACATACATGTGCACATCGCCCATTTAGCCCCTACCCAGTTCCCACCCCATTCCCTCCCCATCCCTCCTTCCCTTGCTTGGCTTAGTGGTTGACTTAGATATGTTTAAGTACATTGTGTGTTTTAGAGAATTTCCTTCTTCTCCCCTCCTATCCCCTCATTTAGGGTGTCTTGTTTACTCCTCTATAGGATTTCCATTTTCATCTAGAGTTCCTCCTATGACCCATTTCTCCTTAGCTTTCACATATTAGGGAAAGTATCCAATTTCTTATTTTTTGTGACTCACTAATCTCACTTAGCATAATGTCCTCCAGTTCCTTTTATTCTTTTTTACTAAGGGAAATTTTATTTGACTAAATATCTGGAGGGGTAGTTTCAAAGTTAAAATGATTCTTTTATTAAAAATAAAAAGAAGCTTTCTCATTTCATGAATCTCTGTTCTAGTGATATTTCCCTGCCTAAAGACCAACCCCAAAACCTAAAGCCACAAAGTAACAATCACATTATTATGCTCAAAAGTCTGCATATTGGGTGGGTGCTCGGCAGGGATGCTCCAATGGCTGAGGGTGGAGCACTGGACCATGTACATCTCTCTCACCAGGTCTCAGGGACTTTCTTGCTCTAGAGTCACTCCAGCAAGATGGCTGCAGGGATGTCTGGGTGTTTACATAGCAGCAGAGGCTGTAAAGCTTCTTACGTCCTCACCTTAAGAATTCTAAAATTTTACTGGAGTCACAGTCCATTGCAGAATAAGTCCCTTAAGGCCAGCATCAATGGAAGAATAGAGGAGTTGTTAGATTTGCTTCACAGTGGGGGGAGCAGCAAAGCATCGGTGAACATGTGGAACCATCCACTGCGGCCTGATAAACTCACTGAGAGCACTATGACACATTTCAGGCAGTCACTGGCATTTCAGAAGTCTCTCTCCACGGCAGAGCTGGGAACTGAGGGGGGTGATCTGCAACACTATATGAGAACTCTGCAGTGGGTCCACGCCACAGAGACAGCATTACTCCTAAACAGGCAAGAGTGTGGCCATTGGAATGGGGCACAGAGGGAGGCTGGCTGGCTCATTTCTGTGTGACTGTTGAGTGGAACGCAGGGGATATATTGAAATAACATCAACATCGCACTTATTTTGACAACACTTAATTGGCCGTCTCAAACAGGCGGTGCAATGCTAAGAAGCCTGAAAGGATTTCAAAGCAGCCCCAATAAGCCCCAAACTCTATGGTTTGGATGTTAAAGTGTATTTTACTTATTTATAAGGCTGCTCAGAGCACATTCAGGTCTGACTTGGAACATGTTCACTCTTACCTGATGCACAATTAGAATAAATGTACCTTGTGATATTTTAGCAGAAAATAAGTTTCATAATGAACTCCCAGAGATGGGAAGGACAGCTAGAGATAAGTTCACTGGCAGGAATAAGGAATAGCTCTACAGTTTAACCTAAACAGTTTTCCAACTCCTTTCTCTGACTGCTTTTCCCCACCATGTGGTACCCTGGGGCCAGCTGGTCTTTCTCTGCAGACTCAGCTTCATTCCCAGTTCTCAGGTCAACAGCAAGGTGAGCACTTACAAGCCCACCATCTAAAGCTCATCCTAGCAACTGGGAATCCTCTTTTCTTGAGCCCCTCCCCTTATTCTCCTAATTCCTTTAGCTGGGTTTCATTTTAGGTCTCTGTGTTTAGGGGTTAGGAAATGGGATGAAATAGAATGGTTCTAGCCTTCACAGAAACAGGGTAGCAATGCAGGAAGCAGTGCTGGTTGTAGCCTCAGCAGTAGATAAATCCATTGTTGTGGTTTTACCTGGGTGGTGGCCTGGGCTAGTTGGGTGTGGCTAGAGAAGGTAGATCCCTGAGGTGTGGCCTTGGAGATTATATATGGTTCCTCCTCCCTTTGCTTTTTCTTATTTCCTGCTACCATGATATGAGAATGAAGCACTATACTCTCCCTCTCTCTGATTCTGACTGCCATGCCCTGAGATCTGCAGTCCCCAGCCTCACATAAACTCCAGTGGTTGAACTCCAATGTCCCCAAGGAAACATAAGAAAATAAATATCCCTTTCTCTAAGTCACATGGTCAGGTCTTTGGATTATAGCACTGAGAATGCTGATGAAGACAGAAGTGCTATCTTGATGCCTGATGTCCAGCTCCATCACAAACTGGAGTCCCATACTCCCAGAAGTTAGCCGTGGCACACAAATCACTGTTTAGTCAGTAGGACTGTTTCATCTCTTAAAGAGCATTTTCTATGACCTCTTCCTGCTTGCCAAACTACTAACTATCCTTAATCAGAGCCAGAACCGCCCCTTTCCTCACATAAATATGACCTGATTCTTCATTATGACACTGAGCTGCCCATGTCCAGGCCACAGCTGGGACTGAGGGGCAAGACTTGAATTCCATATATCGCCATCTCTACCTCTGGCATCTGCACCGTTTGCTGGTTTTGCAGACTTATCTTCCCCAAGCAGCAGGTTCAGTGCTAGATGATATAGATAATACTCCTCTCCCTGGTTGTCCCATTTTATACTAAATGCTTGGCCAATATTCATGCCCTTTTTATGCTCTGGATATGCCCACGACAACCCCATATTAAAAGAGACATTTACCACCGGGAATGGTGGCGCATGCTTGTAATCCCTGTGCTTGGGAGGCGGAAAAAGGAGGATTGTGCAGGTTTGAAGCCAGCCTTGCTGGCTTAGGAAACCCTGTTTCCAAAAAAAAAAAAATATACAAAAATAGGTCTGGGTGTGTAGCCCGGAGGTAGAAGGATTCCATCCTTAGTATGACTGAGAGAGAGAGAGAGAGAGAGAGAGAGAGAGAGAGGAGAGAGAGAGATTGATTTACCTGTATGAACTCATTTTATTTTATAACTTGGTAATGTGGTACTGATATTATTTCTGCTTTGTGCACAGGGACACTGGTAATCAACCGTCTGTTTACTTTAACAAAATACCTGAGATAATCAGCTTAAGAAGGAAAGGTAGTTGGCCCTGTTGCTCTGGGCCTATGGCCTGGCAGTATGTCATGGCAAGGAGAGCATGGGGAGACAACCTGCTGCTTCATGGCAGCCAGGAAATGAAGAGAAAGACGAGGAGGGGCCAGGATTCCAATGTCTCCTTCAAGGCCATGGCCCCAATCACCTAACTTAATTCCATCAGGATCCCTAAAGGGAACCTACAGGTTCACCAGCTCCCAATGGTGCCATGTGCTGTGTTCTAATCTCTCAACACATGGGCCTTGGGGGGTCATTTACAATCCAAGCTATAGCAAACATTACCTATACAATGAACTGGCTAGGTTATATGGAAGGGTATCCTGCTCAGAATCTTCACTTGTAGCTGATTGTTTAAGGCCTCAATAGATGTCAATGTGTCCTAAGATGTTAACATGTAACAAAAAGTCCTTACTGCCTTATGGTCATTTACTTCCTGATTGGGCTTATTTAATGCCTGAGTCATAATGTATCTTTGATTGAAATCTAAATTTTTTTTAGATCTAAATCTTTATAAGGCATAAGAACCCATACAAATATGTCTTTGAAGTATATTAATTCTCTTAATGGCTTAATATATACCTTTCCAAAGTTAAGATCGAGAAGAATCAAGTCATATATTAGGTCCATATTTAAAATAAAATGAACCTCCAAACAAAAATAAATTAGGAATTTCTCCATATCTATAGGAATTAGATAAAATTATCAGTTCTATTGTACTAAAAGTTTGGCCAGGTAATGAAACAAACTTTGTTCCCCACACTAATCTCTTTCTTTCCTTCCTTCCTTCCTTCCTTCCTTCCTTCCTTCCTTCCTTCCTTCCTTCCTTCCTTCCTTTCTGTGGTACTGGGAATTGAATCCAGGGGTACTGCACCTCTGGGCTACACCTCCAACCCTATTTTATTTTGTTATTTTGAATAGGGTTTCACTAAGTTGCTGAGGGCCTCGCTAAGTTAGCGAGGCTGGCCTCCACTCTGAATCCTCCTGTCTCAGATTCCCAAGTTATTACAGGTATGCACCACCACACCCGACTCCCTGCACTGTATTTTTTAAAAAATGAATTTCAATTACCTCACAATTACAGCACGGTTAGTTTGTTACAGGTCATGATTTAATTCTATCAATCTGGAATTTACTGCCAAATTATCTCGTTAGTATTCAGAGCCTTTAGGCCACTGGAAGTCTAACTAAACAAAACATGTTGTCATAAATCTTTTTTGAGAAAGGGCAGATAGGGGTATTAAAAAGCCATAAAAAGAGAAAAGAACCCATCCAAGATATTTCACTGTTTCTCCTTAAGAAATTCCCAACAGTGACTATGGCTAAAAAACAATGTAGTATATGGCAGGCATTTTTCTACCCTGACATCACTTAAGAATTGCAGCTAGATATTTCGACAAATTCTCCAACTCTACTTGAGATGATTAAATGAGACGCTCAGGGAGTAGGCTGTGGACATTTGTACATTTAAAGTTTTTCCCAGTGTATTCTGATGTTCAGCAAGCTTGAAAAATTGACCTACACCAGGGAATGTCTAACTAGGGCTGTTGGCCTGGTCATTTGGTGAATAAGATTTTATTGGAACACAGCCAAACTGTGGCTGATTCTTAAGTTTACAAAAAATTGGTGGTCTTTTTTTATTTTTTTGAGGGACATTCTTCCTCTGATCAATACCCCCAGCTCTATTTTTTATTCTTTATTTTGAAACGGAGACCCCGTGAGCTGCAAAGGGCCATACTAAGTAGCTGAGGCTGTCCATGAACTGCGATCCTCATGTCTCAGCCTCCCAAATGCTGGGATTACTAGCATGCGCCACCATGCCTGGCTCTAAAATTGGTGGTCTTTGTGTGGGGCAAATGGACCTTAGTCAAAAGCTTGAGAATCACTGAACAAATTATTTGGAAGCATATGGACTTTATATCAAAATATAGAATAGAAAAACAAAAGGCATGTCAATTCTTGACAATTTTAAGTTTTGGTACTGGACATTGAAACCAGGGTGCTCTACCACTGAACTATATCGATAGCCCTATTTATTTATTTATTTATTATTTATTTATTTATTTATTTATTTATTTATTTATTTATTTTTGGTGGTACTGGGGTTCTTAGAAGCCCTTCTACCTCCGGGCTACACTCCCAGACCTATTTTATATTTTTATTTGGAAACAGGGTCTCTTAAGCCAGCGTGGCTGGCTTCGATCCTCCTGTCTCTGCCTCCCAAGTGCAGGGATTACAGGCGTGTGCCACCACGCCCGGCTAGCCCTATTTAATTTTATTTTGACACAAGGTCTCTCAAATTGTCCAGACTGGCTTCCAACTTTTGATCCACCTGTCTCAACCTCCCAAGTAGCTTGAATTGTAGGGATGCATCTCTGTACTGGCTAATTTTTAATATTACAGAGTTGGTTTCCTCCCACTAATTCATTACCTCACTACTGCCATCATTCTATTTGTGTTTCTTGTCTCCAGTATGTGTCCTCAAGATCCATGTGTCACCCTGTTTTCAGAGCAAGCTTTCTAATGCACAGACAAGGTCATGTCAGTTTCTCTCCTAATATCTTTGATGATTCTCCATGACTTAATTGCCCTTCAGGGTCAAGTCCAGACAGGGCTACATAATTTGTGGGTCCCATGCAAAATGGAAATGTTCAGCCTTTCTTCAAAAAAGCTATTTAATGTTATTTAAGGTAATGAAAAATAAAGACTTTTTTTCCTTCTGTGATGTACCTTCCAACTAAGTATGGTATTTTATTTGCTACTTAATGTTATTTTATTTTATTTTTGTTGTACAGGAGAGTGAATCCAGGGGTGTTATACCTCTGAGCTACATTTTCATCCATTTTTCTATTGAAGTAGGGTCTTTCTAGGTTGCTGAGAGTCTTGCTATGAGCTGAATCTGGCCTTGAACCAGCAATCCTCCTGTGTCAGATCCTCTAAGTACTAGGATTATAAGGAAATGACACCACACTAAACTTTAATGTCATTGTGTGTGTGTGTGTGTGTGTGTGTGCATGTGCGTGCGTGTGTGTGTGCGTGTGCGTGCGCGTGTGTGTGTATGACACTGGAGATTGAACCCAGGGGCATTTTATATCTGAGCTACACTCCAAGCCCTATTTTTAATTTTTTTTTTTTTAATTTGGAAAGAGGATCTCACTAAGTTTCAAAGGGCCTCACTAACTGGGATTACAAGTGTGTGACACCACGCCCAGCTTTCATGTCACCTTAAAAAGAGAAAAAATTAAAAGTTCAAGTTATTAGAACAAATTTTACTATTCATCTTTAGCTTGTGAAATGCTAGTTTTAAATGTAAATATAAGACCATTTACTGTAAATTATCGACTCATCAGAATTACAGTTTGTGTCTTATGGCTTCTATATGCATACGTAGAAATACAGCAAAAAAAAAAAAAAAAACCCAGCTCAGCTATTTTTATTACATTTCTTGGCATGCTCACATTCCACTAACACTATGGTGCATGCCCTTGTTTTTCTTTCTCTTCTCATTTTCAACATAATTCAGGGAGATAGACTAAGAAAGGACAAGCCTAATCTTCACATAAGGTCCTGCTTCTTAGAACACCATGCCACTCCTGGAAAGCCCGGCCTCCTTGCCTCTAGGGCAGTCAGAGTCCCATTTATTCAGTTGCAGATATTCCACATTTAATTAAGCATGCTGAGTCGTGATGCGCTCCCATGCACTGTGGGTCTACTAGAATTCTGTGCTCCTGGGCATCACGTTTGCTGTGTGCTATTGGGAGAACAAAAAATGGCAGATAGACTACTGCCGTCTTTTAGAATGGCTTCCTGTCAGTTATAATGCCTGTGGGAGTCACACATAGCATTCAGATCAGCAGTGTATTTCTTTTGGTTGATGAACAGAATTTTGATGTATGGATATACCACAATTGGTTTGATCAGTTCAATGGTTGATAAAGAGTTGATTTAGGTTGTCTCCAGTTTGGGGCTATTTTGAATATCGTCTATGAATATTCCCTTACAAGCCTTTATGTTGGCGTGTTTTCCTTTGCTTGATTCATTAATGAAGAGTAGAAGGGCTGAGTGATGCGGTAGGTGGGCATGTTGAACTTTTTAATAAACTTCCCAGTGATTTCCCAAAGTGGTATACTATTTCACATTTCTGCCTGAGGTGTTTGAGAGTTAATAATTACTCCATGTCTTCACCTTCATTTTTAGTCATTTTTAGCGATTCTCATGGTTATTGGTAAAAATAATTGTGATTTTAATTCAGATTTTCCTAGTGACTGATATTGAGTTGAATTTTTTCTTGCTACCTTTAAGTTCTTGAAGAATGTTTATCTTCTTGCCTTGATAGATGATAAACGTTGTGACAGTAGAGACTCTTTAACTTATTAATTTCTGAATTTTTATGGCTTTTGTTATTTTCTTGAAAATGTTTTAATGAATTATTTCAAGGGCAAATAAATAGTAACAAACCATCATGAAGTCACGTCATACCCAAGTATAAGAATTATAAAACGAGGCCCTTTATGTTTGATCTATTAGTACTTCCCAATCTATCCCTCGTCCCCATCAACGCACTTTTGTTTTAAATCACATTTGTTTTAAATACAAATTCACATATATATATTTCTAGTTCTTGGAACAAGGCCCAAAATATGGAGGTAGGCACTTTTTATTGAATTACATTGTTTTAGCTTAGGGTCTTCCTCAAAGACAAACCATTACTTCAAGTTACCTAATTAATGGAGTTAAACTTTGTGGTAAATTTAAAGAGAAATATCATAAGCCTTTTTCAGAAACCACCAAATTGGCATCTGTTGTCAGATGCAGGAGCTCAAAAATATTAAAGTTTTTTTTTTTAAAAATGAACAATATCTCTTGATTAGTTGCTGGGATTTTTTTTTTTTTTTTTTTTTTTTTGGTTGTGAAGCAATACCTCTGAATAAATCAGCCATGAAAATGACCTTCAGCGGAGGTAGTTGTTTGCTCAAGTCTGTATTCGATTGAATACTGAATAGTCCATCACACCAATAATGGGACTATGACAGAACTGCTTGACTCTGGTTCGATGCTACTTTAATACCTGAGTCATAAAACTGGCTGTCAGGATGGAATAAACAATCAGAGTAGCCTGTAGCAGAAAAACATTAACAGGCTGATCGCTGGGAGAAAGGAAAGCCGATGTAAGTCAAATTTCTGGGGCCCACTTTTTTCTAGGGCATAATTTATAAGGTAAAAAAGCCTCCCCCAAACTTTTTCTTCTACCAGTTCAGAGATAAATAAGATTGCCTGAGAAGCCAGACCGGTGAATACATCTTCCATATTGCTCTGGTTGGCTCCCACAGTTCATCATCCTGGGACTCAAAAGCTTCAGAATCTTCTAGGGAATTTTCACACAATAAACGCCTCAAGGAAGAACATGTTTTCCAGAACAAGGATAAGCATGATAACCACAGCTTTGTTTTCCCAGACACTAGCAACGGGTGACTCAAAACGCTTAATTAAGAGGTTTCATTGCTTCGTGACTTCACTTTGCTTCTGTTCTTCCCCCTCCGGAGTGACTTAGCCAAGGTGAGGTGTGCGCATTCCTTGAAACAATTCTCCTGCTCAGCTGGCTTTTCATGCCATGGGCTGAGTGGTACATGACACAAATGCATCCTATTTTTAAAGGCAGCAGTTTAACAATTTCGGTTAATCCTTATGTTGTGATTAGATGCCAATAGCCCCATGAAGGCTATAGTTTAAAATAGCAATTATTTTAAAGTATATCTTTTTTTGTACACCACTAGTAAATTGGATTATGTCTCCTGAGCCTCCCGGGAGCATTAGCCAAAGTATATCTAAAGCTTTTCCAGTATTATAAATCATCTTTATGGGTTCACAGATATTTTATAATAAAGGTTGGGATTTCCCTAATCTTTTTAATGTGAAATTCATGTTTCTTTCTGTCCATTAATCCTTATCCCATTTCTGTGACTCCACTAACACATTAAATTTATCTAGGCTATCAGCCAAAATGGGATGCTTGTTTACTTCTTCCTAAAGCCAGACTCTTCATCCAAATTACACACAGTATGTTAGAACTCTGTTCTGACCTTGCTGCAAAACCAAAACAAAACAGGCAACTCTGTTATTGTGAATCGTGAGTGGGAATAGGCTTATTAATTACCCACTAGGTTTGTTGGTATTAACCTAAAAAAGGAGTTTGTTTGTTTGTTTGTTTTGGAAACATATGTTTAATAGTGGGAGAAAAACAAAGACTTCTTTTTGTGTACTTGAAATGAACCAAACTGTAAATTAAGATGCATTTAAAAAATTGCCAATCACTGGCAATCAGTAGTTTGCATTGTTGGATATGTGCCCACCAGTTGTACAATATCTTAATTTTTAAAATTTCAGATGCCAATAGATTTTAATTCTGAGCTCCATTTGACTTTGTAGAAACTCTTCCCCAACCCCATCCCCAAGTAAAAACAACAAAAACAAGCAAGTAAATAAACAAAAACCACTTACAAAGAGCCATAGTTGAATTATCAATGCCATATTTAAGGGAAAAATGTCACTAGAATCTGAATTATTTTGTGTGTGCATGTGTATTTGTGTTACTGAATTAAACCCAGGGACATTCTACCTCCAATCTACAACCTCAGCCTTTTAAAATTATTTTATTTTGAAACAGTGTCTTGCTAGGTTGCTGAGAGTTAGCTATGTTGCTGAGGCTGTCCTTGAGTTTGTGATCCTCCTGTCTCAGCCTTTCAAATACTGGGATTATGGTAGTGCACCACCTGCCCAGCTGTGAAGTCCTTTAAAGGTAATTTTTGTGTACTAAAAAAAATCACAAAAATTCACTTTACCCTAAATAAAGGATTGTTTTTCTCATCATGTTAAACATCTATATATAAGACAAAGCCCTCACTTTTAAGTTAACACCAATAAACCAAGTGGGTAATTGATAAGCCTGCACTCTACTCAAAATTCACATCAACTGAGGTACCCTTTTTTGTTTGTTTGTTTTTGTTTTGTTTATTGCAGCAAGGTTAGAATAGAGTGATTTGAATGAATGACAGCCTTCAAATAAATGTACTTTATGATTTTAGGTAAATATTACTTGGTACAAATATTAGTCACTGCATTTCATAAAAATGATCAAATACTCAAAAGTTAGTATGGTGATTTTTCTATTGTATTCTTTGGCTACAAGTAATAAAATACCCAATTAAAATGGCTTCCAAAAAATAACATATTAACTCTCTGAAAAAGAGGAAGGGCACTTTCAGGATCAGTTCAATAGATTAGTAATATGAGGAAGGATTCAGACCTCTTTATATTTTAGCTTTCAATCTTCAGAATCTTGAATCATAGGTTTATTTAACATCTTGGATGTCAGAGTCTAGCTATAGTTTAGCTTTCACTTGTAAAGATGACATGATAGGCCAGAGAAGATAGTTTCTCCCTACATATAGTTTTAATAGAAAGGAAAACTTTTCTAGGAAGTTCACCGAGATATTCCCTTGGGTCTCTTCCACTAGAATTGGGTCATATGCATAGGCCTAGCTGCAAGGAAAGCTAACAAAATGATGTGTGACGTTTTGAGAATTTTATGTGAATGATATCTGGGCCAGGGAGGAAGAAATGGGGAGAGGGAAGAATATAAAAATTTGGAAAAAACCCAGCTCTCTAGCAATAGTTTATATCACACTTTATCACAGTTCTGGTATGTCATAGCCAGCTTTCTGTCACTACAACAAATGCCTGAGATAATCAACTTTTAGAGAAAAGTTTTGGCTTTCAATCTCAAGATGGCCCACATTCTCCCTTGAATGTGCAATCCTTGCTTTTCTACTTAAATTTCTGTGCTTCCGCTTAAAAGAAGAAGATAAAGAAACATTTATTTTGACTGACAATTTCAAAGATTTTAGTCCCTGGTTGGGGGGTCTGTGTCAAGGACAGACATCATAGAGAAGACGAGAGATAAGGCAAAACCACTGACTTTCTGGATGGGTAATGAAAAAGAGAGAACGGGAGTGAAACCAGGGTCCCACCATCCCATTCAGGAGCACATCCGATGACCTGAAGAATTCCCATGAGGCCCCGAGTCCCAAAGGCTCCTCCACCTCCCATGAGCACCACTGCTGAGAACCAAGCCTTCAAAACATGGGCCTGTGGAGAATGTTTCAGATCCACATGAGAGCGTAGTAAAAGAAAGCTATTAGGAAATGTGATTTTATTTAAAGCAAACTTTTATTTTTGTGAAAAAATGTGTATCATTAAATGATAGATATGTTTTGTGGGAGTTTCGTACATTAGTTCTAATTAAACCTTTTCAATTTCTCTCAAATAAATTTTGGAAGTCCCCTTTAAACATTCTTAGAAGAAAAGAAACCTTATTGTGATATTATATTTCCAAGTAATAAAAAACAATAGGATATGATGAATTGAGAAACTAAATCACCCTTTTTCAATGGGATGTGGCAAAGACCAAATGACTAGTAAAATGATTAGGAAGTAAGACCCTGCACATAGACAAAGACACAATGGAAACCAATCAGATTGAACAGGCATCAATGCTATAATTATATTCTGCAGCAGATGGAGGACCGAGAACACCAGAGCACCTGTTTTGTTCAAACCCGAACTAGATTTTACAGACACGGCTTGAGAGGCAGAGGGCTACAGTAAATCATCTCTCTTTATTTGGCTTGATTCACTCAAGAGGCAGCTAGACTTTTCAGGAGTGGGACAATTTCATTTGGTAAAAACTATAACAACAAAAAAAGAATCAAACAACAACAGAACAAATATTTGAAATTCCTTAGAATGAATGTTCTTATTCTAAAATATTCTGAAAGTATACATACTTTTTATAGTTTTCTAGGTTTTTTTTTTTTGTACTGGGGATTAAACCCAGGGGTGTTCTACCTCTGAATTATACCCATAATCTCTTTTTTATTTTTTATTTTGAAACAGAGTTTAGCCAAGTGGCTGAGACTATCCTCAAACTCCTGTCTTGGCCTTCCAAGTACTGACTGGGATTACAGGTATATGCCATGTTAGTAATCCACACCCAGTTATTTTTCTGGTTCTATCTAAAAAGTATACATGTCTTTTTCTCAAGCAATCACTTTTAATGCTTGGTAATATTTTAATTTTACTAAAAAATGCTGTGTTGACAGGAGTTCATGGATTCTCCTCATGGCTTATTTCATTTTTTTTTCTCTTTTGACAAAATGTAATCCTGAAAATTTCAAAGGAGACTTAAGATAACATGTTTAGTAAGTCCCTAACTAAAGGAACACAGTCTAAGACTTCTTATATTTTCACTAAATACAAATGATAGCTTCAAGGTTTACCCTGAGTACTGAAATAAAAGCAATTCTGTCTGTATTTAATTGGGGATTAATAGAGAATACAGAAATTATAGCACAATATTAAGTAGCTATTCCACCCTATGAAAGATAAGGTGCTTTTCTTATTAGAACAAGTATAGCACATTGAAATTTGCTTTTCAAAAAAATAGTAAAACAACTCATCCTAATGAATATAAAGAAATGCCACTTTATTAATCTATTAATTTTTCAAGAATAAAGGCTTTTTATATTCTTCATTATTCTAAAAGTCAAAATCTCCATTTCAATAGAGTATTTCTAAGGGGAGGTGGAGGGAGGTTCTAATGAATATTTATGTCTTAATCTACCCAGATTTGCTTGGTGACAGGACACAGAGCCTTTTTATACACTTTTTAAAATGTGTATGGAGACCAACATGAAAACCAAGATTGGTATCACCTTCAAGTTTCTAGAGCTGGACAAATAGGCCATTCCAAAGGTCATAATCATTTTTTATAAGAAGAAATCACTTTCCTTCCAAGACATAATAGAATAAAACCAGTAGTTATTTCTTTGCAGCCTAATTGAGCTGAAAATATTTGGTTTATTAAGCCTGTGAAGTATTTGAGTCAGTAGCAGCTATTAGGAGCCCAGTGTTTGGTTATTCCATCTGTCAGTCAGTAAGCCAGCAAATATTTATTGAACACCTAGAGTACACAATGATGGATATTGGAGACATAGCAGTGCACAAATCAAAGGTTCTGCCATTAGCTTTCAGTTGTCTTTTTTTTTTTTAAGAATTCCAGTGGAGAATTCTGAAAACTGTTTTTTTGAGAGATTACTCAGTGATGCTAATTGATCAAAAGAAAGATGAATACCCATGTGGATTATATTCATAGCCTTCATGAAACTTCAGCTTAAACATAATATAATGTAGAGAACCTTTCTTGACTTCTAACAATAATAACTTAATAAAATTATGGACTCCAATATTATGTTAAAAAACTTAAATCCATTTTCAGTTGATTTTTGTACATGGTATGAGATGATATTTTAGTTTTATTATTCTGCATGTGGATATCCTGTTTTTCCAACACCATTTATTAGACACTATCTTTTACACAATCTGTGTACCTGGCCTCTTTGTAAAACAACCGACCATCTATGTGTGGGTTCATTTCTGGGTTCTCTATTGTGATCCATTGGTCAATATTTCTGTTTTTATGCTAGTACTATACAGTTTTAATTACTATAGGTTTTAAATACATTTTGAAATCAAATAGTGTGCTTTAGTTTGAAAACAAACAGCTTTGTTCTTTTGCTTAAGATTATCTTGGCCAAATAGGGTATTTATGGCTTCATACAAATTTTAGAACTGTTTTTTTTTCTATTTATCTGAAAAAAGACATTAAAACTCTGATAGGAATTTCATTGAATCTATAGATTGTTTCATAAGTACGGCCATTTTAATAAGTATTTATTCTTTTAAGCCATGAACGTGAATTCTTTTCCACTTGTGTCTTTCTTTTTATATACTTTTATTGGTGCCTTATAGTTTTATAGTCTCACAATATAATGTAGTAAATAGTGATAATGACCTACATGCACACAGCGGTTGGTGAGTCCCCTCCCCGCAGCTCTCTCTCCACTCTTTCCCCCTTAGAAGATACTGAGATTGGCACTGGTATTTTCCATGTTTGTACATAATGTCCATGGAAGTGTTTCCTTTGTTAATTCTCTTTCTCCCTCACCATCCCTTAAAACACCTCCCTCCTTCCACTGAGGTTTCTCCTCCATTATCTGAAGTCCTTCTAGTATCCCAATTACTTCTTAAATTCCACATATGAGCCGGTGCTGGGGCCAGCGAGGCCGGGATCGGAGCCAGCTGAGGGGTTAGGCCAGTGTTGGGGCCAGTGAGACCAGAATCGGGGCCTCCCATGAGGCAAGGCCGCTGCTTGAGCCAGCAAGGTCTGGATCAGTCCACCGGGTAGCCAGGCCACTACTGGGGCTGTCAAGAGTGGAATCGGTACTTGCAACACGGCATGCACAGATAAATATTGCAGAAAATAAAAATCAGATGCCTCCCCTAATCAGCAAAAACTAGGAGGAAAGGGGCAACAGGAAGAGGTCGAGCTATATAAAGAGTCCTATAGTGAAGCAACTAAGGTGACCAATCAGAGGGTATGGAATAGGGGAGGATGGAGCCTCTTTAAAATGCAGGAGGTACATAAACAAATGTGTCAGAGTTAATCACCAAACAAGCATGGGATCAAGGGAGGGGGAGGGAATGGGATGGGGGCTGAATGAGGGCTAATTGGATGATGTGTGCTTGTATATCCTCTCAAGTCTTATATTCCAATGTGATATATGATTACAATGCACCAATAAAAAATAATAAATTCCACATATGAGAGAAAAGATATGATCTTTCACTTTCTGTGACCAATTAACTTAACAGAATGTTCTCCAGGTCCATCTATTTTTCTGCAAATGACATAATTTTGTTCTTTATTGCGGAGTATAATTTCATTGTGTGTATATATATATATATATATATATATATATATATATATATATATCTCATAATTTTGTAATCCATTCACCTGTAAATGGACACCTAGGTTGGTTCCATAATTTGGCTATTGTGAACTGTGCTGCTACAAACTTGTTTCTGCACATATTACTATAATATTCTGGTATCAGTTCCTTTGGAAAGATACCCAGGAGTGGTAGAGCTGGATCATCTGGTGAGTCCATTCCCAATTTTCTGAGAAATTTCTACACTGATCTCCATAGTGGCTGCACTAATTTGCAGTTCCATCAACAGTATAGAAAAGTTGCCCATATCATCACCAGCATTTTTTAATTTTACTTCTTGATGATTGCCATTCTAATTGGGGTTAGATGGAATCTCAGTATAGTCTTGATTTGCATGTCCTTGATTGCTAATTATGTTAGCATACTTTTACAAATTTATTGGCAACTTTTATTTCTTTTGTGAAATGTCTTTGTAGTTCATTTGCCCATTTCTTGAGTTATTTGATTTTTAGTGTGACGTCTCTTAAGTACTTTGTATACTCTAGAATTTAGTATTCTATCAGAGTTATAGCTGGCAAAGATCTTTCATTCCATAGGATCTCTATTTAGACTCTTGATGGTTTCTATTGATGAACAAAAACTTTTTAGTTTAATGCCATCCCACTTATTCTAGCTTTAATTTTCTGAGCTTTGGGGGTCTTATTGAGAAAGTTTCTACCTGTTCCTGTATGTTGAAGTGTTTAATCTATGTCCTCTTCTAGTAGTGTCAAAGTCTCTGGTCTAACTTCCAGGTCTTTGATACATCTTGTGTTGACTCTTATACACAGTGAGAGGTAGAAATTTACATCTATTTTTCTACAGATAGATAGCAAGTTTTCCCAACAACATTTGTTGAAAAGGCTGTCTTTTCTCCAGAGAATGTTTCTGTCTTCTTTTTAGAAAATCAACTGGCTATAAATGTGTGGATTTGTTTTTGTACCTTCTATTCTGTTCTGTCTGTTTCTGTGCTAAAATCATGCTGTTTTCATTACTGTAACTCTGTAGTATAATTGAAGTCAGGTATTGTGATGCCTCCTGCATTGTTTTTATTGGTGAGAATTGCTTTGGCTATTTTGAGTCTTTTGTTTCTATATGAAGTTGAAGACTGATATTTCTAGCTCTGTATCTTCTTAATTTATTTAATTCATTTTATGCTTTTAGGATACAGATCTTTCACTTCCTTGGTTAAATGTATTCCTTAATATGTATTTTTTTTTTGTAATATTTGGGATTGAACCTAGGGACATTCTACACTGACCTCTACCCCAGCCCTTTTTATTTTAAATTTAGAAACCGGGATTAAGATACAGTGTGCTGGCCTTGAATCTGCACTCCTCCTGCCTCAACCTCCCAAGTGCTAGAATTACAGGCATTAAAGACCTTACCTGGCTCTAAATATTAATTTTTTTAAAGACTCAAAACTATAAAATTGATAGCAGAAAGCATAGAAGAAAGGCTCCACGACATGAGTCTGGACCATGATTTGGAATTACCTACCAAATCACAGGTGATGCAATGAAAACCAGACAAATGCAGTTGCTTCAACTACGAGGCTTCTGCATAGCAAAAGAAATTAACAGAGTGAAGAGACAACCTACAGACTGAAAGAAAATACTTGCAAACTATACATTGACTAGAGAGTTAATATCTGTATAAGGAATTCAAGCATCCCAATAGCAAGAAAATAAATAACCGAATTTAACAATGTATAAAGGACATGAATAGACTTTAAAAAGACATGCAAAAGGCCAACAGGTATATGAAAAATGCTCAGTGTCACTAATCATTACAAAAATGCAAATGAAATCCACAATGAGATATCACTTCATAAATGCTAATATGACTATTATCAAAAGACAACAAATAAGTATTAGAAAGATGTGGAGAAAACGGAAACCACCATCGATGGGAATGTAAATTAGTGCAGCCATTATAAAAATTATATGAATATTTCTTAAAAACTAAAAAGAGACTTACTACTTGGCCCAGTAATTCTATTTCTCGGTATGTATTGGGAGAACTTAAAGTCAGTGTGTTGAAGAAATACACTCACTCCCCTGTTTGTTGCAGTATTATTTACAATAGCCAAGATATGAAATCAACCTAAATATCTAACCTACATGGGAGAATGAAGAAAAGAAAATATAGTATATGTTTTTAAGGGAATACTATTCAGCCTTTAACAGGAAGAAAATCTTGCCATTTATAACAACATGGCTGAATCTGGAGGACATTATTCTAGGTGAAATGAGTCAGACATAAAAAGACAAATACCCTGTGCTCTCACTTATGTATGGAATCTAAAAATGTCACTCATTAAAGTGAACAGTAGCATGGTAGCAGAGGCGGGGGAACATAGAGATGTTAGCTAATGTGTAGCAAGATTCATATAGTCAAGAGGAATGTTTCTAAGATCTATTTAACAGCACAGTAACTTTGGTCAATAATAATGTATATTCCAAATTCACTAAGAGAGGATATTTCTAAAATTATGAACACAAAAATATAAGTATATGAGGTGATGCTTATACTTATTGGATTGATTCAATCATTCCAAGTTGTGATCATATATCAAAACATCACCTAGTATACTACAAATAAATGCAATTATAATTTATAGATTAAATGCAAAAAAGAAAAATATTTTTGGTTTATTTATATAATTTAAACCACAGGAATAAAAACAAGACAAAGAAATTAATAAGGTTTGAAATATAGTGGTCTGTAATATAATTTCTGAATTAATCTTAATTGTCATGCTAATCACCATTGATTGGCTTACCATTGTTTTTATATGTAGGCATTGAGGTGATCAGGTAGGAATAGGTCCTCTTTTGCAAAGCAACTCAAATGACAATTAAGATTATTCAAATTTTATTACGTATCACTATAGGTATGTGTCCAAATATATTGATTTCTCAATTATGTTTATCTCTGGTTTAAATGAAAATAAGTGGAAAGAAAGAAAATTAAAACTACAGACATAGGTTCTTTGATTTAATAAGGGAACAGTGTGTAGATATTGTCATTAATGCTTTATAAAATTAGATTAAAATGCATAGCTTGTGGCAAGAAGTAAATCACAATTATCCATAGTTATGCTCCCTTTTAACTTTACTTAGAACCATTTTTTATTGCTTATCTGTCTAACTCCTTCAGATCTCAGCATAAATGTCAGGCTTTGGCTATGATTCCTGGAAAAATCATGCCACATTGTGTTAATGCCTTGCTGTTTCTAAAAGAGCCTTTATTTTTCCAACCCCAAAGCATAGAAAGTATTATAAGCAATTCTCTATTCATTTGTTAAAGAAAAGAATAGCAGTCTCCCATGTGTTCAGACAATTAAGTGTAGAATTTTTATTATGTCCTTTTTGTAATCAGATGTTTTCTGAAACACTTGACCAAGTTTTATTTTTATTTTGACTCTGATATATTTCAGACCCGTAAAAACTGATTAAAATATATTAGGTTATAAAATATATTAAATAATATAATCTTTATTTAAGAATTAAAATATCTGAGTAAAAACTAACTGGGATAAACTGTTTTGGAAAACAGATTAACTGCATTAGTTATGTATTTAAAAATTAAAATAATCACACTACTTAGGTTTTAGAGCTTACAGAAAAGAATAAAATATTAAACCTTTTAAAGGAAACTGTTATGGTTTGGATATAGAATATTCTCCAGAAAGGCTCATGTATTAGCCAGTGGAGCCAGGTTTGGAGGTGTGGATTAGAGGCCATATCTGTTCCTGGGTCAAGTTCTCTCTCTCTCTCTCCCTTCCTTCCTCCCTCTCCTTCTCCTCCTTCTCCTTCTCCTTCTCCTTCTCCTTCTCCTTCTCCTTCTCCTTCTCCTTCTCCTTCTCCTTCTCCATTCCTCTCTCTTCCTTCCTCTCTTCTTCCTCCTTCTTCTCTCTTTCTCCCTCCTTCCCTTCCTTTCCCTCACTCCTTCCACTCCTCCTCCTCCACTTCCTCCTTCTCCTTCTCCTCTTCCTTCTCTCCCTTCATCCCTTCCTTCTTCTCTTTCTCTCCTTTTAGACGCAAAGATGAGAGAGGCTGCCCTCCACCAGGCCTTGCTTCTGTGGCTTCTACCTTTGAGCTGGTCCACTTTGAACTAAACTTTTTGAAACTTTGAAGTTAATAAATCTTTCCTCTTCTAAATTGCCTTCATCTGGTATTTGATCTCAGTACCGAAACAACAAAAACAAACAAAACTCACTAAAACCAAAACCTTTCTTCACTAGAAGACCCACACACCAAAGAAAGATGGTTTTGAAGGAAAGGGGCCATGAGGTCTTTCTTAATGCTAATGACAGCAGCAATGATGCTGGTGATGAGGATGAGCATGATGTCCCCATAAGGTTAGGAAGATGTGAAAGAATTCAGTTTTAATTTAAAAATAAAGCCTTGAGACCCAAATGCCCTTTTGAAAACCTAACTCAATGGCCTTGTTTCTAGTGTCATTCTAGCTCATTGTTTTACATTTTCACATATTCTCATGGTCATTCCTCTTTTTGGACATTTTTATTGGTGCATTATAACTACATAATAGATTCAAAGTGATACATTCATATTTGCACATCACATTTGTTAAGCGATGCTGAGGATTGAACTCAGGACCCTATCCATGCTAGGTAAGCACTCCACCATGGCATTATTCACCAGTCCTTCCTGAATCATTCCTGTGGTTAGGAGAGGAGCATGTGGCTTTGGTCATCAAATTTATGCCCTGAATTCAGCCACTTAGAAATTACCTGTGCTATGCTACTTTTTTTCTTTTGAAAGTTTTAGTGAATATTATGTTCTTTGAAGAGCTTAAAACACATACTATTGATCCAGGGAGAAAAGTAGCTTCTGCATAGCCTTTCTTTCCGAAGAAACTAAAGGAAACAGTTCTGGAAGAATGCCATTTGACCTTTCTGCTATATTGTCTGTTTGAAGGCATAATAAATACAAGCTGTTCTTTCTGCAAAATGAGCTTGTTCTGAGTTAGATGGTGGTTCAGAGAGGGATTTAGGCTGACGGTTTGGAGATACTAGGACAGTGAAGAGGAGCTATGGGTGTGGACTTGCCTCGGTGGAAAAAGTTGCTGGGTGGGATTGGATCTTGGATTATAGAAACAAATTATTATTAATATTATCATTATTATTATAATTTGTTGTGTTGAGAATTAAACCCAGGGGTGTTGGACCTTCCAGATATTCTCCCTGCCCTTTTTATTTTTTATTTTGAAACAATCTCACAAAGTTGCTAAGAGTCTCATTAAATTGCTGAGGCTTGTCTTGAATCTGCAATCATTTTGTCTCAGCTTCCCAAGTAGCTGTATTACACAGGCGCACCACTGTGCCTGGCTTGGAAAAGGACACTTCAGGACCTTTCTCTTTCTAGTCTGGCTACTGAGGATATAGTTTGACTTCCCTAAGCAAAGAGCTAAGTGAATTTCTTACTTTGCTCACAGATTTCCTATGTATGAGTCCTAGAAACCCCAATAAACCCTGCTCAAGTACTCTTATACAAACTACAAAGATTTCTATCACCAAACAACTACTTATTATCCTATCACCCTGGTATAGCCTTCAACATAAAAGAAAATCTGATCAATAAACTTGGCTGATGTAATTGATCCAATGTTTAAAACAACCCATGGAAGGATATTGTTTCCTTCTTTATCCATACACTCTAATAGTAATGACCTTCTCCTAGCAACCAGCTCTTATGAACTTCAGGCCTTTTGTACAGTCTCTATCAAAGGGAATGACCAATAATGTAATGGCCAGCAGTCATCGACTATTGGGAATCACAAAATTTCTGGAATTATTTTGTTAGTTCAAAATTAGAATGCATTTGATAAAGGATATGTGATGTCACTAATGTTTCATATTGCATATTTTATTGCACTCTCAATAGAGTAACCTTATAACAAAAATATTTTATAATTTATTTAATATTTTATAATGTTTTATAGTTCTTCCAATAATGATCAACTATATAATTTGTTGTGAAGTTTTGAGAGTCCAAAGGAGCATTATTAATAATTAAGTTTGGCCCACAGATGTAAACCAGAATGCTCCTGTACAAATCAGTATGTGTGCATTCCCTTTCTCTAAAGTGCCTTCTCAACATGAAGAAGTTAGGGTGCCTGAGTTAAGCACGCAACTTACTTGACCCCTTGTTACCTCACAGAAACAAGGCAACACAGTTGGAAGCTGGGTTTGGTTGCTAAGCAGGGTCCCTGTGGGTGTGGCCTTGGGGACTGTATATCTTTCCTTCTCCTCCTGCTGGCTCTTGCTTCAGACCTCCTTGATGGAGAACAAAGCACTACTCTCTGCCTCTCTCTGCTTCCCACTGCCATATCCCGAGATCTATAAATACCGGCCTCACATGGACTGAACCTGGAATCTCCAAGGAAACTGAGAAAATAAATCTTTCATCCTCTGAGTTATGTGGTCAGGTCTTTTGAAGTATAACAGGGAGAATGCTGACCAAGGCACAGCCATTCAGGAGATACAGAATTCAAGGAAGCAAATGAGAAAACTGATTTCTCTTTATTTTAAATAGGAAAACCCTGTGTAGCCAAAATCTTTGACATCATGATTTTTTAGTGTGCACATGACCAAACTATACCTATATCCTCCAACAGGTGTTACATCTTCAGAATATACCTCCAAACTGTGGGGTACAGTAGTAACAACTTTCTCTTCTATTTCTTTCTGTCACAAAAAGGAAAATTTACAGTAACTAGTAACTACATCAATTGTTTACAACTGATCCCTATGAAGGATTTTTTTTTTTTTTAGAATTATTGACACTTGTGAGCCGGGCGTGATGGCACACACTTATAATCCCAGTACTTGGGAGGCTGAGACAGGAAGATCACAGGTTTGCAGCCAGTCTTAGCTACTTAGGCCCTCCAGAATTTAGTGAGATCCTGTTTCAAAATAAAGAATAAAAAAAGAAATTGAGGAGGGAAAATGGCAACAGTGGGAGACAGCACATCTCAGTAGCTGTTACAAACAAAAATCAGTTTCTGAGAAGGTAGCCTCTTGACAAGAAAAACAAGGCAGCAAAGATACATACAAACAAAAGCACAAAAAAGGGAACTATGGCTGAAAAAAATCCAATAGCCACAATGTGAGATTGATAGCAAAGAGCCCGAGTGCGCGACTGACCTTGTGTGTTGTCCGGAACCATCTTGGGCTGACTGCTGGCTCTGCAGCCCCAAGAAATCCCAGTAAGAAAACCACAGACTTGAGTTGAAGTAAGCACCGGCAGAACTCCAACATCTTAAGTGACCAGAACCATACTTCAGGGATGGAGGGAAAAAATATCCAAAAGCCCATGTGCTCACCAGAACCTGGCACCCACAGCCAGCTTACTGTGCCTTCTGGAGACCTGGGCCCACAGGACAGTACATTAACCACTTTTCTCAGTGGATGACCACCCACAGCAGCTCTAGGGACACTCCTGAGGTGGCTGGGTTATAACCTCCAGAGACACAGGAAAGGCCCATAGTGCCCAGGGTGCAGTACCTGTATAGGTCACAGGGGATTGCTCCGAGATTACTCTGGACACCCTTCGATGGTGCGGGTAGGGAGGTGCAGGCTCAGAGCTGGGAAGTCCAGAGCCCGGGCCTGGAAAGGGCAGAGCCCAGAGCCGGAAAATGCAGACCCTAGGGCCAGAAAGTGAAGAACCCTGTGCTTACACAGAACTCATTTAAAGTGACACCCCCTGCCCTGATACAGGTCTCAAATACACCCAAATACAATTATATTGGAAGACTTCAACACACCATTCACACCACTAGATTGATCTTCAAGGCAAAAGATGAGTAAAGACTCTTCAGAACTAAAGAAAACTATAAACCAAATGAACCTAATAGACATATAGGTAGAATGCCCTTGGGTTCAATCCCCAGTACTGCCCCCTCTAAAAAAAAAAAAAAAAAGAATTACTCACACTTGGAGGAAATAGAAAGCAATTTGTTTTTTAATGGGTTTAGCAAGTCTCTACAGCTATAGTACTCCACATTTAATTTACCTGAGTGGACAGGTACCACTACTCCACCCTTGAGAGACCACAGTAAAAGAGTAGCAATGGAAGAGAAGAAACAGCTTAAGGAAGAGTTCAATAAATGCAGGGGACCTTTCCCTTATACCATTCACCTCCCTTTTCATGGGAGATATTTGCAAATTGTCTTATATTTACTCTGTGGATCTGATTTTTTACCTACACAGAGGTAAATCATTTTTATTTATAGAAGGCAGGGTTCACTGAGGATGCTTACGTAACTGAGTTTCGGTATCTCTCATCTCTTTGGTAGATTGAGTCCCTTTTATTCCCAAGGTCCTGAATTTCCATCCACCACTGCTTCTCTTGGACCCAGAGTTGCTTTTATTTCAGATCTAGTTTTGATCAAGGGAACTGCTTCTATTGTTTCTGAATCCAGTTATAGATTTTTGTCATCTGCCATTTTTTTGTGTTTATAGTAAATATGGGTCTGATGAAGTTTGATTTAGAATCTGATTTGCTTCTCTATTTTCTATTGGCATATACATGTGAATGTACATGTGTAAGTTAATTTAAATTCTTAAAAAGTTATTGAGTGAAATATGCTAGACGCATTATGATGGTAATCTTTGGGAGTTGAGGAGAGCACCCAAATTGGGAGTGATGTCAAAAATCACTTTAAGCTTACCTATAATATATTAAATCTACCTATAACATATTAAATCTTAAGTGACATTAGAAATACTCAGTAATTTGAAATTCACTCTAACGTTAATGAAAAAGAGCATAATGAGAATGAGAAAGAGAGCATTTTATAAATATGTGCTGCATTATTCTTTTTAGCTTTTTACTTAGAATGATTTTTGTGCCTACTACATTTTAATCCATTTATTCATGTGATTCCTTTAGTAGAGTTTTACTATATGTTAAAAATATGTATTATATTGTTGCACTCCTTGTAATGATTAAATGATGTTTAATTTTTAAAAATTGGGAATTGCTTAATGTGTAGCTTGCTGAAATAGTACAAGGAAACACTTTTCCATTGCCCAAATCTGCAGAAGTCAAGTATACTTTCATGTTGTCATTTTTCTTAAAGCAAACAATTTACTAAGAAAATTCATTTCTCTGTTGTAGGTCTTACTGATACACAACATAATACCTTAATGACTTAATTGAACCATTAGGTAGGATTTAAATGATTCACGTACAATTCTGAGACAAACCTCCCCTTTAAGAACAGCTCAACATTATTCATATTCTGTGTTATATTTTAAGACAACAAGAAAGAATAGAGCAACAACTACAAAAGCAGATGGAACAAATACTTTAGAAGCTGTTTGGGTACCTATAAGTATTGTAGAACCACCTGGCTAAAAAGGCAAAAGAATGTTCATCATGATAGCTTTATATAGCATAGTTGCTAGGAAGAGCTTCTTTCTGAAAATAATGACCCTGAACAGACTCAGCTGTTTCTTACTCTTGCACATAGCTGTATTAGTTTTTCAACATTCATTTAAAAGTATAAAGGCTAGGGCAAAACTTGATTTTTTACATAGTTTGAAACATTATTTGATCTCTCAAAAGGCTCTTTATTCCAATTCTAATTTAGTGGTATGATGATAATACAAGTAAGAAACATTAGTACCTGGGATCTATACTGAGTCAATACAGTTTATAGTTCAATCTATGGAGCTAAAATGTAATATAAATTCAATGAGACTCTGAAGAGTTGTCTATCATTATGAACTTACCTTTTCAGTGAGAAACCAATTATCCATAGGAGAGAGAGCTGCGGATCTCAACCTTGGCTACACATTAAAAACACGTAGGGAAGCCGGATGTGGTGGCGCACGCTTGTAATCCCCATGCTTGGGAGGCTGAGACAGGAGGATCGCACGGGTTCGAAGCCAGCCTCAGCTACTTAGTGAGGCTCTCAGCAACTTAGTGAGACCCTGTTTCCAAATAAAATATAAAATAGGTCTGAAAGTATAGCCAGGAGGTACCAAAAAAAAAAAAAAAGAAAGAAAAAGAAAAAAGAAAAGAAAATGCAGAAAGCTCTTGATATGAATGATTGTTATCATTTAGATGTGAAATGTCCCCGGAAAACCTTTATATGCTCAGAGGTGGGGCCTTCAGGAAGTGATTTGGTCATGAAGGCTCTGATCTCATGAGTGGTCTAATCCATTGATGGCTTGATAGACTACTGAGAGGTGAGTCCTAATTGCAGGAACTAAGTCACTTTTGGGGTGCTTTGGAAAGGATTATGTTTTCCCCAGCCCCTTTCTCTCTCTCCCTTTCTCCCTCCCACTTTCTCCCTCTTTCCCTCTGCTTGCTGACTGCCTTGAGCTGAGCAATTTCCCTTTGTCATGTCCATTCATCATGATATTATGTCTCACATCAGGCCCAGATCAATGGGGCTGGCTGACCACGGACCAAATCTTCTGAAACCATGAGCTAAAATAAACCTTTCCTTCTTTAAGCTGTTCTTATCAGGTATTTTGGTCACAGTGACGAAAGGCTGACTAATACGATGACTGCGATGGTAAGTGAAAATAGCTACCTTGTCATACATAGAAATTTTTGCTTTTGGGACTTTTTTGTTGTTGGAAGACACATGATGAGCAAAAGCATGTTTAAATCCAACTTCATTCTGGCCCCATTAGCAGAAACTACGCCATGACACCAAAATGTCAATGCAAGCCATCATTTCTGTAGAACTTACCATTGAGCCTCTTCTAAGTGCTTTTAACATCTGTTCAATCCTCATAAAAATCCCACAATAAAGATATTACAACTATCCCCACTTTTAAAGCAAAGGAACCGAGTGACAGGTTAAGTAAAATGTCCCAGGTTACCTCACTTGGGTAACTGGGAGTGAAGCTTGAGACTGGATGGAGAGTTTCACTATTAGATTTGAACCAAGAAAGCTGGGTCAAAGGCTAATCACTAGACATGCTATACAGGGCATGTCTGAGGAGCAGGACAATAGCAGCAGTGGTGATGTCTTGTGAATTTGTTAGAAATGCAATGTCCTGGGCTCCAACTCAGACCTACTTGCTAATATCTGCATGTTAGTAATATTCCTAGATGATTCATGTGTGTACACTTAAGTATGAGAAGGAATTCATTAAATCCCTGTTTTATGTTGCCTCTCAGCTATGACATAAACAATTTTATGAGTGCTTATAAAAGTAGAGATGTAATCAGTGTATGTATACATTGTGGGTATTTGTTGGCCATAGTGAGGAGCTCAATCAAGAGCACAGAAATAGGATACATGAGATTCCAGTCCTCCAATCTCCTTGAAGACAAAAACCACCTGGGTACTTGTTAACAACACAACCTATCCCTTAACCACTGGCCCACTAAATCAGAAGCTATATTTTTAAAATAAAGGGCTCTAAGCGATTCCAGTGATGAGGGAAGTTTGGGAATGTTACTTTCAGTTATGCTTTATAATCCATAAATAATGAAAATGCAAAGTCACTACACCTGAAAAACTGGACACTGATTGAAAGTTCTATAATACCATGTCCAATGGAATAAGACTCTATCAAAGGTGGTTGTTGGGCCAGAGAAGCATTAAAGAAAGAGCTTATGAGACACAAAGGATGACAGAGCTCAAGGGCCATGTAGCACTGTTAAGTAGGAAAGAGGGTGATCAAGGCTATGCCTTTTGAAGGTGTCTCCTACAATGGAGATGGATGCTCCAGGCTTGAGCAGCCTGATGACATGCAACATTTGAATCCCATAATTAATTCAACTTGCCCTGAGCCTCTGCTCAGCAAGCAACCTTCTGATTAAAGCTGATTTCCTATGTAGTGTGGCTTTCAGGGAGAAAAAAAAAATTCACCGGCAATAGGAGTGCTCAGTTCACATTTTCATTGCAAATCAATAATCTGGTGCTCAGATTTTCTCTCTCAGAGTTCTGAAGTTGAATATGAATCCACCCATGGGAGCTCTGTCTGCTTCGAGGTACTGGGTTAGGGTTCTGAGGCTGCAGTCCGAGGTCTGGTGGAAGGGCATGCCTGCTCTTCTGTGTGCTTAGGTAGACCTGCCAGAGATTTTCTCTTTCTCTGTTGTTTCTGTTTATTTGCCCTTCTGATTGCTATGCCTCTGCCCTGCAGTTCAAGACATTTATTGCTGGTGGGTAAGAGTGGGGTAGGCAATAGGAGAGGAAGTTAGGAGATTGGAAAAGTTCCAGAAGGAATATGGAGGAAAAGGGCAAAGTAATATTCCATTTATAACAAGCAAAATAGAAGTTTGCAGTAGGACAAGAACACTGAAGGCCAGCGCATGGTTTGAAGAATAGATTTACTAAATTTCTTTGACTTTCTTTCTTCCACCCTTTGTAGTAAATTAATAATCCCTCTTGGAAAACTAGAGAAAGATTTCAATATCATAGAGTTCTCTAAAAACAGAAAGAAAATGTACTGTCCATCTTAAATTTTCTTTCTGTTTGCAGAAGGAAGATAACACATAAATAAAACGTACCTGCTTAAATTCTCTCTCCTGAGGATTTAAGGATCAGGGAAGAGAAAATGAGAAAGGAAGAGGAGTGAACAAAATGCTAGTTTTCTGCTTCTTTGGGCTTCGACCTGAAAGTACGTGTCCTCGTGTGGTAAATGTTATTCTGTAGACGAGGGCTGGGAAATTTCTAAAACTAAAAGTAGAGATGTGGACAGGCTTCTTTAAAGGTAAAACAGATATAGGTTCAAAGAATGTGGACCCTCTCATGAAGAGAATGGGGAGAGAGAAAGAGAAATAAAGAGGGAGGGAGAGAGAGAGGGAGAGGGAAAAGGAGAGGAGCAGCTCTGAGTAGACATGGCTCTTCTTTTAAGAAACTCTGAAAAGATATGGTGAGCACATGAGGGAGTGAACTCGATTTCTTTGGTCTCAGAGTACAGAGCAGGGATGATGGTCTGGTTCTACTCAGAATCTTCAGGCTGATGTTATCTGGTCGATGGATAGCACTTGGGTTGTAGCCATATTTTTGAACCTGTAATAATAGTTTCTCTACACTTCTTTCACCAGTGTATTCTGACAATATATTTCTTAAGTGAAGTGTGTGTGTGTGTGTGTGTGTGTGTGTGTGTGTGCGTGAATACCAATTAACTGAATTTACAGTGCTCTAAAATTTATTGTACCTTTTAAGAATTCATATCCTATCCAGGTGTGGTGGCACATGCCCATAACCCTAGTACTTGGGAGGCTGAGACAGGAGGATTGTAGGTTTGAAGCAACATTCAGCAATACCTTCAGCAACTTCGGGAGACTCTGTTTATAAAGCAAAATTAAAAAGGGCTGAAGGTATAGCTCAGAGGTAGAAGACCACTGGATTCAATTTCAATCCCCAGTACAAAAAAAAAAAAAGGAGGGAGAGAGAAAATTTAGAATTTAGGTTTGAAGGAAAACAGACCCTCAGGGTGAAGAAGAGGTTAAACTACAGTTCCCTGTTCCTTCCCTGTTTGTCTCCTTTCTTGTATTTTTTTTTTAATCCTGTCTCAACCTCCTACCCCTGTGATAGTCCTCCCTTTCCCATGCCGACACCACAGAATATTTGTTAAATAAGCTCAGTGCAGAAGGGGAGCTGCCATCAAGCACTCTGGGACATGCTGCATCAAAATAAACGAAACTGCACAGGGTGGTCCAGCAAAGAAGGCACTGGGTTTTGTCCTAGCCACCTTTTGTTGAATGCAGCGTGGCCATTGACTAGAGAATAGCCATCGATCATGGCAACCGCTCTGGCAGAACTTGGTGATCTCTGAGGTAAATGGGAGCCACTATACCCATGGGAGGAGAGAAAGATGTAACAAACCCCTGACCATGAGGAAAGGCCACCCAGGAAACACTGCTATCCCCAGAGTCAATCAGGAGACCGCATGGCAATTATGTTATCCCAGGCTATAGTCACTAACTCATCACAACAAGCAAAATAGCACCCTGGGAGCAGGGATGTCAGAGACAGAAGACACTCTGCTTGGGAAAATTGACCCTTTTCAACCAGAACAAGTAGGATCCCTTTGCTGATATACCTGGGAATTTCCCTCCAGCTGCCACCTATTTTTCTGCTTCTCTTTCACATATCGCTTTGAAGAAGTTAGCTCTACATTTCGTTTTCATGTTCTATCTTCCTATTTCTTTTACTGAACACGTTCTTAGAGCTTTCTTATCATTACACAGTACATCTCTTGTCAAGGTCACTCATGGATACGTCAAACCTATGGCCAATTTTCAGTCTTTAGTTTAATCCAGCAGCCAGTGGTTTAGGCAAGGTCAGCCACTCCCGCCCTCCTGGGACCCATCTTGGCTTATGCGTTACACATTATTTCTGGATGTTCCTTCTCAACCTCAAAAGCACCAATCCTAAACGTTTCCTTTAGATTGTCTCTTCTCAAGCCACACTCATCTCCTGGAATAATTTCATCCAGACTTGTGGCTGTTATTTCCACCTATCTGCTGTCTGTGCTTTCTGCTGTCTGTGCTTTCTACGTTCTTTTCCAAAACCCCAGACACACGGATCTGTGGCTCACTCAGCATTTCCTTAAGAACATCTGGTGGGCATCTCAAACATAATGTACCCCCAACCCAGCCCATGATTTTCTTTCCTAAAACTGTCTTTGCCTCTAGTTTCTCCATCCGCTAATAGGTGAAAATCTCACTTCTCCAGATATCAGGTTCATTCTTGACTTCCTTTGTTTTACACATTACTCACTCATTTGGCAGCAAGTGCCATTAGTTTTCCCTTCAAAATATACCTAGAATTTGACTACTTCTTATCACTTCCACAGCTACTGCCTTCTGCTTCACTATTTTCCTAGAATGCCCCGACTTCTTCTTATTTTTTTTTTGGTGGTACTGGGGTTCCTGGAAGCCCTTCTACCTCTGGGCTACACTCCCAGACCTATTATGTATGTATGTATGTATGTATGTATGTATGTATGTATGTATGTGTGTGTATATATATATATATATTTAAATTTGGAAACAGGGTCTCTTAAGCCAGCAAGGCTGGCTCCGAACCAGTGCGATCCTCCTGTCTCCGCCTCCCAAGCGCAGGGATTACAAGCATGTGCCACCACGCCCGGCAGAGTGCCCCGACTTCTATAGGACCCCACTGTCTGTCCTCTACAGCTGCCAGAGTGCTCCTCCAGGCATGGCTGGATTATTCTGTGTGTGTGTGTGTGGAGAGAGAGAGAGAGAGAGAGAGAGAGAGAGAGAGAGCGAGAGATCAGAACTTAGTCTATCATTCTACTTGTTCGTTTTGCTGCTTTCTGACTTTATTAAGTAAGCAAGCTCTTTCTGGGCTACAGACAAGATAGCAACTCAGCCCTAGACCCATCCCCGCCTAGTCTAGCAATTCCAGAAAGAAAAATCTCTCCTAGAATTTAAATATTAATTCCAGGATGCTTAGCTGGCCTTGCTGGAGTCATGTGACAATCTCTAAACTAATGAAAATGGTTGAGAGAAGACGAGGTACTTGGGGTGAGATGTCTACCCTGACTGTTGGGACAGGGAAAGTCACCATAACCGAATAGTCTTATTGAGAAAGTCTGGAATGGAAACTAAAAAATGCAGAAATCATAAAAAAAGGTTAGGAAAGAATTTAAGACATATAAAAAATAGCTCGCTAACAATTTAATATTATATATGTTGCTTCATTCCACTTATTTAATCACTTTAAGCTCATTTCCCCATCCAGGGGCAATAATACTTCATGGTATTAATGTGAGGTACAGATGATTTTATATGTGGAAAGATTTCTTGCAAAAAATGAAATTATATACTTCATTATATAAATATTAGCTATTACTAAATCTAGATTAGCCCATCAGTGGTAATAAAATATGGACAAATACAGGGTGGCCTTTATAATTTATAACAACAGTGGAGGAGTGGGCCAAAGTCAACTAAAGGGGTTTTCAGCACTTCACTCAGTGTAGTACTGGGAGTGCTAGCCAGAGCAATTATGCAAGATAAATAAAGGCATAGAACTTGGAAAACAAGTAAAATGATGTCTTCTTATAGATGACATATGTAGAAAACCCTAAAAGTTTTACACACACACACACACACACACACACACACACACACACACACACACAGAGTTAAAACTATTACATGAATTCACCAAAGTAGTTGAATACACAGTCAGTACACAGACATCAGTTGCATTTCTATACACTAAAAATCTGATAACTAAGAAAGTAACTGTATGTACAACAGCCTCTGCTATAATCTGATTGGTCTTATGCTTACCAAATTCATATGTTGAAACTAAATGCCCAGTGCAGTAGTGTTGAAAGTTAGGTATCTAGAAGGCAATTAGGTCATAAATTCAATGCTCCCAGAAACGGGATTAGTATATTTTAAAAGAGGACTGAGAGAACATTTATGTCTCTTTGCCCAATCTTCTTGTTCAGTCCAGAAATATATATTGGTGATAACTGCAGAAGTCAAAGGAGCAGTCATCAGGGCAAACAGCCAGTGGCTTGCTCTCAAGTCAACAGAGACACAAATACAGTTCACCACTACATTTCTAGTGGGTTTTATGTACCTCATTTAACGCATTCAAATCTTATTGTGTTTGTGTATGTGTGTGATCTGCATCTGAATACAGTGTGTAGAATCAAATTTACTTTGTGGCTGTATGATTTTAGGCCAGATTTAGACAAGATTTTGCCTTTTGCAAACAAATGATGCCAAAGGAAATAATAATCATTTCCTTTTATCTAACTGCTTTAGGTTAGGAAGTTAGGCTAGTTAAGCAAGCCAGGGTCCGGTAGGGTGAGAGGACTCAAGCTGGCTTCATGTCTCTCATCTCCACCTGGACCAACATGTGCTGTTTGTTCAGGAGTGGCTCAGAAGGCAGAGGACATATTTGGGGAAGGTAGCTGTGTACATATGGCCTTTCCCCCCCATTCTTCTGATTTTGCATCCAATGTCTTGATATTATAAAAATAAGGTTTTGTAGGTGAAGTGAATGCTGCCACATTCCTCAGGGGTAATTTATATAACTCCCATAAGAAGAGTTATAGAAAGGAGAATCTTGTATGTGTTACCTAGGAGTAGAGTCAGTCCTCTGATAACTGGTAATTCCCAACACTTGCTCTATCACAGGGAAGCCCAAGGGGACATGGGCTCAAACCGGTTTTGCTGTGTATTCCTTGCTTATACATAAAAAGTGATGATGAAAATTGGATGTAGTACATCCTAACAGGCAACAAAAAAAGAAAAGGAGAAGAAAAAGAAATGTGCAGAAATGTATGATATCAAAGTGTTAGGACTCTAATTCCAAATCAGATACCCAAACCCTTTCATCCCAGTGGATTCACTGTATTATCTGTAGTATGGAATCCAGCATCATCTGTCTTTTTCCTTTTCCCTGAATAAGCTAACTCCTGGGAAACTACATTGCATTTCAGAAATTTAAACAAAATAAGGATGTTTGGTTTCCATATCAACCATGCCAGTTTCTCTTTAGTTTCCCATCCATTTGTTCATTAAAACCACACACATCCATTGAGTTCCACAGGTATTGTGGGTGTGTGCAGATATTGGTGGGAGAGTCAGGAAGATCTAGATAGATCTTTGTCCTGATTCAATCTGCAATCTAGAAGGAAAGAAATACGAAAGACAAACAGACAGGTGCAATTAGAGCAGCCCAGAGGCCAGCTCGGCTTTCCTGCTCACAGAGAGGCAGATAAGGTTAGCCCGGGTCAGCGATCCATGCCCTGGGATGGTGAGAAGCCCCATTCATTACACGCCTCAAGGCCTCCCTGACTCATGGTTCCCTCTACCTGTAAGCTGCTCATTCCCGGTGAAGGAGCAGCCCTTCTTCTGCCCCCTCCCTGGAAGAAGACATTAACCGTATCATTCTCAACTTGCATAAGACACTTTTTCATATAAAGCATCTGTGAGTGTGGATAACCTTAATAAAAATTTGATGAAAAAAGGGACAGTTCATGCCAGGTACAGAGATGCAGGCCTGTAATTCCAGTATTTGGGAAGCTGAGATAAGAGAATCACAGGTTCAAGGACAGCCTCAGCATCATAGGGAGACTCTTAGCCTCTTAAACTCTACCGAGACCCTGTTTCAAAACAAACAGACAAAAAAGCGAAAAGAGCTGATGGGTATAGCTCACAGCTAGAATGGGCCTGGTTCAAGCAGGCAGGGGCAGTCCACAGTTAAGGCAGCACAGTGAATATATGTGAAAAGAGAATTTGGATATTCACAGGTTTAAAAGTCCATTCAACATCTCCACTTTCTCCTTGGCTTTTCTCTCACTTGTATTTCTTCATGGGGCCCAGTTATCTTTTCATCTCTTTGGCTTCTGAAGACATCTTTGCTCTCAGAGTTACACCTTCCACTCCAAAAGGCTTATGTACACAGTATACTCACCAAAGACATTTACTATTCCGAGAGAGACTGAATGGCCATCTGTTAGGATGCATCTTGTTAGTCTGGCTACATGACAAATTATGATACATGAGTTGATAGAAAAGTAGGAGGCACAACAGCATGCAGTATTAGAGCTGAGGGAGTCAGATTGGAGCCAAGAAAGCAGGCGGGAAAGCTTTGAAAGTGTAACCTTTCTGAAAACTGTTAGCCTGACACAAGGAGTGGGGGATGAGCATTCTCTGCAGGGAAAAGTGTGTGCAGTGGTCCAGATCTGGGAGGGATTTGGAGCACTGGAAAAACTCAAAGAAGACAGAATAGCTCATCCTAAAAAGCAAGTGGAGGTGGTGTGGATGAGGCCAGTGAGGTAAGCAGGACCAGGTCTTATGGGACCTTGGGGGTGGGGGGGCACATGACTCTTACTTTTAGGTCCCTGACTCTTCTCTACCAAATGAAACGACACCAAAAATACTTTTTTTTTTTCTAAACTTGGAGTTTATTGGCGTTTACAACAGAAACAATTGTGCCAAAGCTGGCAGACTTGTACGCATCCATGCACACACACATGCACACACAAAAGGCACATCAATTTGACATTGTTAAGGGTCATATAATTTGACATTGTTAGGAAGTCAATCCTATAGCCATACACACAGTCCTGGGGCAGCTGGGCAATTAGCTGAAAATTATGTCCATATTTATTTTTTCTCCAGAGGAACATTTCCTGAAGAGGAACCTGAAAGCTGAGGGTTTCTGTAAGAGCTCATAAAAGATGTTGCCTGCCAGCAGCACGTGAACGACTCTCTTTTCAGGATTGGTCTCTGCCCAGCCGACGTCCCCATTTCCCACCCACCTGAAGAGCAAGTAGCTTCTCACTCTGCCGTGTGCCGTACCTAAAGCTTGGCAAGAAGGGCTTGAAGTTCTGTTTACCACCAGGGTAAACTGCTCTCTCCATGCATTCTCGTAGAAAGGCACATTTGGGGGTTCAATGTACCCCCGTGCAGTCACAGGCCCTAAAATGACATCCACACACTCTGTAGACATTGTGCCCACCACTTACTGTCAACGCGAGTCTGGTCCTTAGCACTTGGCACATCACAGTAGATGTAAGTATTCATGCTGATGTGCTCTCTGTTCTTTTCTAGAAATAAATTATTTTGTTTGATCACCCAAACCGACCTATTCCAATTGACCTTACTTTTCAACCACTAATATACATGCCTTTTAGGGTGCATTTTTTATTGAAAGTAATAAATTAAGACATTTGTCGTGAGGTAGTCTCACTTCTGCATAGGAATTATCAGCACATACATTAGCAGGCTCACAGTGTTGAGTGTACAGGAATTCATTTCAGTAACAGTGATATTCATTGACCTCAGAAAGACAACTTCCCATCTATAATAACGTGTAAGTCTCAAATGGTTGTAACTTGCTGCATAGCAAAATACTTTGAGATGAAGAGATTTTGAAGAAGTGGGATCTTTCTCAAAATGCATCCATTGGACGTCTGCTGAAATTGGACTTGCTGCAGGTGTTAAGACTCCATCCGGTCATCCTGTGAGTCTACACTTATGCTGGAACCTTGGCTACTGGTATCGACATTTTCGTAAGATTTTTGGTCTTTGGCAAAGTTGATGAAAACCTATTTATTTTAGGAAAATAAAGCCATTAGTGCCAGTAAACCAAAGGAAGAAATTAAATTAATACATACAAATGCACCCGTTCACACACACAGACACATGCACACACACAACGGAAGAGCAAATAAGAAAGCTGGATTTTAAGAGGCATGTCCACATGTATACACACTCTTATGAGGAGTCTTTTCATACAGTCAACTTTAACTGGGGTTTGAAAATAGCACCCATATTTATAATTCTATTTATAAATGTGATTATATTTATAACCATAATTTAAGTCTAAAGCTATAGTTAAGCCAGGCGTGGTGGAACACACTTGTGATCCTAGTACCTGGGAGGCTGAGACTGGAGGATTGCAGGTTCCAGGAAAGCCACATCAATTTAGTGAGGTTCTCAGCTACCTTGTAAAATCTTGCTTCCAAATAAAAAATAAAATAGGTCTGGGGATGTAGTTCAGACGTACAATGCCTCTGGGTTCAATTTCTAGTAAAACACACACACACACACACACACACACACACACACACACACACTAAAACTCTAATTGAGTATGTACAGCCACCTATCTGTATCTATATTACATACATCAATATCTCTCTATCAAGCATAAACAAGAAGCCCAGCCCAAAGCCCTAAGTTTTTCAAGTCTAATATTAGATGTTATGCCTATTGAAAAGTAAATTGACTGTCATTAAAAAGAAACAACCAGATGTCAATATAGAAATGCTGGGAGAAACCAGTTTCAAGAGAATGCATTCAAATAGAATTTGTATAGAAAGTCCACAATATATTCAGTTGGCAAATTATTTAACAAGCAGACTTCTTTACTTTATTTAAAATCATTAAATGTATAGTTATAGATTCATTCAAAAGCTATTTATCAAGAGCCTAAATTTTTTCAGTTATGGTGCTGGCAATTGGTCACAAGGCAAAGACTAAACCTGTGTTGGAAAATATAAGTTATTTTAAGTCCCTAATAAGATGCCCAAAGCCTCATGAAATAATTGTTTATAAAATGCAGCATAGCCAGGTATGGTGGCATGGCACACACTTGTAACCCCAGTACTTGGGAGGCTGAGATAGGAGAATCATAGGTTCACAGCCAGCCTCGGCTACTTAGTGAGGCCTTCTACAACTTAGCGAGACTGTTTCAAACTAAAGAATAAAAAAATAGGGCTGGGGCGGTGGGTAGCTTGGAGGTAGAAAGTCTCTGGGTCTAATTCCCAGTACTGCAAAAATAAAATAAAATAAAATAAAATAAAATAAAATAAAATAAAATAAAATAAAATAGAATGTAGCATGATATGTTGACCGAGAGGCCTGGGAGGACTTATTTTCAGATCCATTCCAATGACAGACTTAACTGCACATTCTGTATGTCATGTCACTCGAGGCATACTAAGGTAAGACAGGGCAGAGGCGATGAAGGATGGCCCGGGGAGCCCCCAGCTATTGAATGTAAATGTAATTAAGACAGATGTGCGTGGAAGAAAAGAATTCTGTATTTATACTGCTTTAACTGTGTGAATTTAGTAGACATAAAAGTCTGTAAATTCTCTCTAGATACCCCCATGCCACTGTAATCCATGAAGCCAGTTAATAAAATATGCTTTATGATACCTACCAAGAAGAGAGTAAGGAAAGCATTTATAGCTATTTATTTTGTAAACAAAAATAGTATTTTCTTGCTTTAAATCAACACATAATTTTATGAATATAGATATCGTATAGACTGGAAAAATCTTCATTTACCCATTAAACAGTTAATGCCCTTCAAATATTTTTCTAAAATATCAACAACACTCAGTGAGAAATAAACTAGACTGCTAATTTTTTTCAGGTTTAAGATTAGATGATGTTTCAATTAAAAATAAATTGACTGTCATTAAAAAACTAACTAGGATGCATAAAAATTAATATGCGTCACTGTGTAAATGGATCATAGTATACACCTTACCTCTTCCAGAGTGGTCTGACTCACTAGGAAATTTGTGATGTTTAAAGCAGTCTTGTTGGTTTCTAGCAGGTCAAAAATGTTTGCCACTCCTCCTGCTGAGACGGGAACATGGTACTCTAGCATGCTAAGGTGCTGGTCCTGTGGGAACCATAGGAAAAAGATTATTTCAAAATATTAGGTAATGTTGACTTGATTAGATATAACTTTACTGAAAGTTAGCAGAAAATAATAAAATTCATCCCAGTGAGAATGATGCAAAAGTATAAACAGTGGGTACATTTGAAATAGCTTGTAAAGATAAGTTGAAAAATTTTATGAATGTCAAAGAAAAAATAAGTAAAAAAAAGTTAATGAATATGCCAAAGCATTCCACATTCATATTTGTACTTATAAAGTCAAAATTTTGCCTGAAAAACAAATCTTGTGGTGTGGTATTTCACACGTCAGTGTATGCTCGGATCATATAAGCTTTCTCAGGGATCAGTTTTAGAAGTTTCATTTTTATGTTAGAGTTGTTCTAAAAGGCTGGGTATTAGCTGTTCAATTTATATTTCAAAGCACTGTCTAGGAGAAATCTCATTCATATCATGTTGCATACTTCTTGAATTCACTTCAGAATCCTTTATAATTTTTAAATTTTAGTCAACAGTGCCACCATCCAATTAGTACTCTATTCTTACTGTCTTAGAGTATTATTAACACTTTACTTTTCTGAATATTTAATCGGTTACAAAATCTTTTTAAAAAATATATATATTTCTCAAATTTAACATCTCCCCTTTGATCTACACCATGAACATTATTAATTTGATGATCACCATTTCACATCTGAGTTACTGTAACAGCCTCTTCAGAAACCTAGAAATCACATACACTGATTTATTCTGTCACAGAGCAGCTATGGTCATCTTTTCTAAACACTTGTTTGTGTCAGAACTTTCTTCTTCCAGAATCTACTCCTGCAGTTTCTATGGGTCTAATCAAAAGTATATTTCAGGTTGGTCCTAAGACTTCCTTCTCCTCAGCTCTTTGCTGGGTGCCCCACCTCTCTGCATCCACTGGTATTTGCTACCTATCAGGCAGTCTGGCTATCTTCCTTATTTTTACCTTGAAATTGTTCTGGCTATTTCCCTTCTAGAGACCACTGCAGACTTGTAAAGAATGGTCTGCTAAGAGAGAGATCAAACTTTTATCATCACTTCATTTGCCTTCTATATAGTTCAGGTCCCACAAGGAACCAAGGAACCAGGGAAAATGTAATTTCATCACTCAGAAAATAAAGGCTCTAGCCAAGTGATTCACTAAAAGAAAAGGCATATGATCAACATAATTTGTATAAGAAAGGTGTCCTTTAACTTTAAAATTTGATTTAAATTGAGAGGACAGAAAATGGGCTTTGATAAGAATCATGGAAGCTATTATTTCCTAGAGAAGTTAGCCCAAGCCTGGGGAGGCCGAGGCAAAGGTATTTTTGTAAAGACAGAAAAATTCACACTAGAAATGAAACCGCCATATGAATCTGCTATACCATACATTTCCAAGATAATTCTTTCCAAAAGAATTAACGCCAGGATATTATAGTGAAACATGCATATCTATGTTTATAGCAGCACAATTCACAATACCCAAATAATGGCACCAATTTAGGTGTTGTCAACACATGAGTGGGTCATAAAACTGTGAGATATATAGAGATAGATATGGATATAAATATAGATGATGGAGTATTCATACCATAAAGAACATAAATTCCCATAAAAACAATAAAATTACATCATTTGCAGGAAAATGGATGGAACTAGAGAATATTATACTAGGTGATCAGCTGGTCTCAGAAAGTCAAGAATTGAATGTTTTCGCTCACATATGTATACCAGTATTGGGAACTGGCTTTAAAATGTATGAACGTACTAGTACTGGGAAATGGTTAAAAGTATATTTGAAAATAACGCTGGTATTAAAAAGCTAGTGGCTTAAGAGAAAAGGCTGCAGAGGACCCAGGTGTCCAGGGTGATTAGCAAGAGAATAGAGGAGGCCTAGGGTCTTTAACATTTCTAAGAAAAGCAAACTTCCTCAAGGGTGTGGGGGAATGCCTTGAGCCTCCAAGAAATCCCAGACTTCGGATAATCAACTAACACAATTTGGGGTGTAAAGAAAGGTGTGGGGTCTGTGCCAGAGACAGGACAGGTCTACAGGAAGGAATCCCCACATCAAAAGACCTGCCCTAGAAAAAGTCAGAAGACTGGTTATAAAGCTACTGGATATCTGAAAGACTTCGGTGACTTCTTTTCAAGTCATCCTCTATACTATCTCTGGTATAGGGCTTTATTAAATCTATCCTATCTTTCTCTTTGTAATAATAAAAACTGCTTAAGCTTACAGTGTTTTCTATACGTAGCTTAGAACAAGAACCTACGGCTACATCTCTCACCAAAATAGTTTCGGGAGCAGCTTCTGGAGCCCAACAGGGCACCTGGAGCACTCCCACACACGTAACCATAGGAAGCTAAAAAGGCAATAGGAAGCCAAAGGGACTTTACCCAATTGAGGCAAGAGACCAACAGCACAGCGGAAGAGAATAAGGGGAGGGAAGTAGGGGCAAAGGAAAAACTGGTGAAAGAAACAGATAATGTCTGTGTATGAAGGTATCGCTACCAATCTTACTATTATGTCTGGGAAGGGGTGGGTAGAGAGGTGAGGCTTAAGGGAAACACCAAGACCTGTGTGCACTGTGTGGATGTCTGTTTGTATGACTTTGAATTGCACTATGATATATAATTATGGTGCACCCATAAAAGTATAAAAACAGAAGAATTCTCTTAAAAAAGGCATTGTTTTGTTCTCTAAAGTTACTTTAAATCGATATCATGCCTTATAGTTCATTAGGTGTCTTTATGGACACTTTGTCATTTAGTCATAGCACCAACTTTGTAAAGTAGTTACTTGTTCATATTTAGAAATAAGAAAAGTAATCTTCAGAGACACTGACTGTCTTCTTGGCTATCATTCCAGCTCATGGTTTTGCAATTTTTTCCCATTATGCCAGATATGGATACAAAGATTTTCTTTCTTTCTTTCCTTCTTTCTTTCTTTCTTTCTTTCTTTCTTTCCTTCCTTCCTTCCTTCCTTCCTTCCTTCCTTCCTTCCTTCCTTCCTTCTCTCTCTCTCTCTCTCTCTTTCTTTCTTTCTTTCTTTCTTTCTTTCTTTCATTTTTTGCAGTAATGGGGCTGGAACCAAGGACATTTTACCTCCAAGCAACACCCCTAGCCCTATTTTTTATTCTTTATGTTGAAACAGGGTCTCATTGAGTTTCAAAGGGTCTCACTAAGTAGCTGAGGCTGTCCACAAACCATCATCCTCCTGTCTCATCCTCCCAAATGCTGAAATTACAAGTGTGTGTCACTATGTCCAGCTCATTTCTTTTTAAAAACAGTTATTTACCATTTCACCAACTTCTGAAAATTGCTTGTCCATCAAAGAGGCCATATTAATCATTGTTTTTTCTGTCAAGTATATTTATGTTAAGTATGTGCTATGTGAGACACATATGCATATATTCCTGTATGTTCATCTTTTGCTATATACTATATACATAAACTGAAATCAATACTCTATTTCGAGTAGTCTGGGACTTGAAGACTACTCAAATATTTTTTATTTTAAAGGAGAGAAAGAAAAATGATAGCGTCCAGCTGTAATATTCTGGAACTTGCTAATTGTTTTGTTTCTAAAAGTGCCCTTGGTTATCTATTACCTGCCATCCCTCAATTCCCTAACATATATAACTAGTAAACTGGTGTATTTAACTTGAAAATGAATAGAGTATGATCACAAAGCCTTTATGAGGTAGAAATAAATATATGTGAAAGAATGCTATTGGCTTTAGCTACAAAAACTTGAAAATTCTATTTATTCATATTACATGTGCCTTATGGTATCTTATCCCTCTTGAAGTCACATACTAAGATTCTTAACAAAGCTGTGATCAGGTTTGAAATGGCAGACACTCACTATGCTATTGGACGGCGACTATGCAAGCTAGTGCGTTTGAGAAGGCTGTCACTTACTTTTAAGTACGTTTTGGGGAAGTGAAGTTGCATGAACCTGGTGAGGGTCTCCTTACTCACTGTGCTGTTCTTCAAGTGAACCTTGACAGTAAATCCACGTCCAAACCTAGAGGAAAAAAAAGCACAAACCACAGTATGAGCTACATTTGGCCAAAATAGCTCCCTTGGAATTCTAGATAATGAAATAGGACCCAAGCTGGCCATTACGGTCCTTTTTCTTATATAAAGACTGTCATTTTGTCATAAAAGTTCAGGGCATGTGGCAAACTAGAAATAAGTTTCCTGCCATAATTCTTTTATTTATTTACACCTCGATCCTCAGTCAGATTCTTCAAGCAAAAGCAACATTGGAAAGAAAACATAAAATCTTGGCTTTCTTTGACATCTGTGAATTGATTGGTGGAGGATGTCAACTTCTTGGGTTAAATACTTTCTAATTTAGAGTCAGCAAGTTCTTGCGAGACAGGTCATTGAAGATTTGGTGTCAACAGTGAAGATCAAAATCATTAGGGTTTTTAAAAATAGATATTAAATCAATATGCTAGCATTAACTGCACCAAGAATTCAATTTATAAACAAGTCACAACAAACTCCCTGAGAGTAATAAGACCTATTATTCTTTTCTCCTTATCTTGGTTAATATATTTTATGGGAAAGTCAAGTTGTTGCACATAAAGATTTAAAGTATTATTCTCAAGATTGGAGATCACTATGGATAGGTATAAATGCATATATACCCTGGAGAATATAAACTATTCATTTAATTTTAATTTGATGGTAATATGATATTTATGCACATTTCCCCAAAGTGTTCTTGATTAAAAGGTTTTCAGTGTGGTAAAAATGTTAAATAGCTTACTGAAAGCCTGTGCAAATGGCAAATGCACATGCTAGATAAACATCTATGACTTCATGTACTTGTCAAGGTATAATTTGTTGTTGAGTAAACTCCTAAAATTACTTCCTGAGAGTATTCTGGTTCTGGATTATTTATTATTATTATTACTATTATAAAGATTTAGACTTTCTAAGATTTGGGATTTTTAATTAGAAATACTCCCAATGAAACGATTCTTGAAATGACCTCTAGGGCCAGCAGACTGATGAACCTAGCTACCCCATGTGTTAAGAGGACATATTTGTTCCTTACCTGCTCTTTATGTGCTGTAAAGATCCGATGCACTGGAACCTTCCATTCACCATAATGGCCAGCCTGGTACACAGGGCTTCACATTCTTCCATGCTAAAAGACCAAGCAGAATCTTACTGACATTCAGAGCATAGAAAAATTGGGCTGAAGTTCATAGGGTAAGTTTAATTATTTCATTACGGTGCCTTAGAAATCTCTCTCTAGAAAACAACAGCAAGAACAAATGACTTAAGATACAAGTTAAATGTCTTTGGGTACGGTTCATTAATGTTTCTTCTGAGACTTGAGACCATCTCTCTTACCTGGAGTGCCCCCTTCTACCAAACCCAACATTTCTTTTCAGCTCTTTTAAGCTCTGACTCAAGACCTACATTTCCTAAGAACGGTTTCCAAAATAACCCTGAGTTTTTTCTTTATGTCTCATACTCTGGTTGGCTTTTATGATTAGGCATTTATACCTAGTTAGCCTGCACTTGATTACATGTGCTCTCCTTTCAAGGACTATGAAAACTGGAGGCAATCTTGGGTATCCTACCCCTGTCCACTTCATACAAATATTCATGGAAACTAAACGCTTGGCTCCAGAGACAAAGATAAAATAGAAATAAGTCTCTTGATAATAAACAAATCTAACACCTTTCCCACTATATGATCAGTGCCGTGCAACATGAACATAATCCAAATTATAATACAGAGTGAAACTTGTGAGGAAGGCACAGGTAAAGTGCCGTAGTATCTCTTAGACTTAGAGGATCGAGAGAGACCACTTTGCAAAGGAGAGCTATGTGACCTGGTTGTGGAAAGACTGGTAAGATTGGAACTTGAAGAAATTCTCTGACGAGACAGTTTCAAGCAGAAAGCACAGCTGAAGGGAGAACATGGAGCTAAGAAGGGGCAGCATGCGCTCTGGAACCACCAGTTACTCAGACTGACAGACAGCAGAGAGGATCCCTGGACAAAGAGATTGCAAATTTAAAGAAGACTAGATAATAGAAATCTTACCTATGAAGCCTAAAGAGTCTAACTTTTATTTAACAGGCAATGGGAAACCATAGCTAAGAGGACTGTAATTGTGAAAACACGTTTGTAATCCAGTACTTGGAAGGCCGAGATAGGAGGATTGCAAGTTTGCAGCCAGGCTCAGCAACTTGTGAGGCCCTCTGCGACTTAGTGAGACCCTGTTTCAAAATAAAGAAGAAAAAATAGGGCTGGGGAGTAGAGCTCAGAGGTAGAATGCCCCTGGGTTTAATCCCTCGTACAGCACACAAGGAAAAACAAAAACAAAATGCTGTTTAGACCTTACACTCTGCCCTACCACAGTATTCTAAATATAAAACCTACTTGACTTGCCCCTACTTCTACAAATGTAAAATATTTCCATATAATTGTAGGCACTGTTAGTCTGTATTTACTGCCTAGTGTTACTTTTCTCAGTATCGTTCTAAGATGGTGCCATTTGAGAGTTTAAAAAAAAAAACACTTTTATTGGCACATTGTGATAATTTGACTTTCCAGGTCCTGCCCTCAGCTCACCTGTGTGAGGTGAGGATGACGGAACATTTGTTCTGAACTTCTTCTGAAATGATCTTCCAGAGGTGTCGTTTTGACTTCGGATCCATCCCAGAGCTTGGCTCATCCTTAATAGAGAGTTACAGAAAAAATTTATCAAATTAATTAATTTTTGATGAAGTTCTTTACATGAATCACTGTGTCTCAATTCCCTAAAACAGAAATCACTTTTCCAGACCCTGTGACTAACTTGTTTTATACTTAATGGGTCTCTTTCTGCTGCTGTCAAAGAGCTCAAAATTAAGTATTTAAAATTGTCAATCTGTTTTTCAAAAGTGTCTCAGTGAAGTCGACACCCTGTTACTTTACATCTATCTCTTCTGTTTCTTTGGAAAAAAATTGTACTTCAATTACTGACAAGGCAGAGTTTTTACACTTAATACTACATTGTCACATATATATTGGGAGCTCCATCAACAAGATTGCTACCTTGCTCGAGAAAGCAGAATTATGGCTGAGAGTGATAACACGCTATGTGAAGCAGAAAAAACACAATTTGATATTTCAGTTAATATGTTTGAGGTCTATTTTTAGTTTTACTCTGTTAATTGAAATTTAACACTCCCTGGGAAAATAAAAATAAGCTTTGCAGAAGTTTCTCAGTAAAAAGATAAACTTTGAGAAAAATCATTCAAATAACAAATTTAAAAGTGTAACTGTAGCTAGGTATCGTGGTGTACACCTGTAATCCCAGTATGTGGGAGCCTGAGCCTGGAGGACTGTGGGTTCAAGACCAGCCTCCATAACTTAGTGAGACTCTCAGCAACCAGTGAGACTCTATTTCAAAATAAAAAGTAAAAAGGGATGGGGTACAACTCAGAGGTAGAATGCCTCTGGGTTCAATCCCCAGTACCAAACAAACAAACCAAACAAGTGTAACAACAGATAATCTAAACAAGCACCTGGATGGATAATTGAAAAACAATATTAGGTATAAACTTTTTTTTCTAGAAGCAGGGACTGTTTTTTTTTTTTTTTAAATGTAGATCATATTGAAAATGGCATACTAGGTATAAACTTTAAATATATCTGCAATGGACAGTATGTTCATAGATTAATCAGGGGCTTTATTTATTTATGTATTTATTTATGGTACTAGAGATTGAACTCGGGCATTATAACTCCGAGCTAAACCCCCAGCTCTATATTTTTATTTTTATTTTGAAACCATGTATTGCCAGGTTGATGAGAGTCACAATGTTTGCTGAGGCTATCCTTGAACCTGAAGTCTACCTGTTTCAGCCTCCCTAGTACTGTGCCACCAAACCTGGCCCTTTTTTTTATAATAACATATTAAATTTTAAGAAAGACATGCTAATATTATTAAACTTGTAATATATATTAAAGATTGTGCTTAACACAGATGAAAATAAACTGCACAGAATGAGAAAAAATTTTAAAGAAAGGAATGAATATTAATTTGGGTAAAACAAATGACATGCCATTATTTCTATTTTTAAAGAAAACAGCATATATAGTAGATACATTCAGAAGAAAACAGAGTATCTTTCTCTCATAGCCTGCATTTCAGTTTGGCTCATTAGTATATAACATTCCTGTACCACTTTTAACATTTTAAAACGCTTTGTGTGCATTATCTCAGAAGGGTGCCTAAGGATTGTTTTGTTCAATTTAAGGACCACTTACACAATAGGATCCCATTATAAGCATCGATTGGCAGGGAAAGAATGCATGGTAAGCTGCGGTATTACAGAAAGATGGACTATGCATCATTCTATCTGGGCAGTTTAAATGATCTGATCCATTGTACGACTTAATCCCTGGAATAACGTGGTAATTTATAACTAGACTTTTATTGCATACTGTTAAGGCTCTTTTAGTGTTTGAAGGTCATTGAATGAAGGGGATCTTCCAAAATAAGGGCAAGTTTCTCCAAAATAAACCCCCTTTTGCAATGTTGGGCCGTGGGGGGCAAAAGGCCATATCACTTGTCTGTGTAACTAATATTTATACTTCCAATTTCATTTCCCAACTCTTAACCAAAATGTGAATGTGATTTCTTGACACCCCTTTCTAAATTCAAGTCAAATTGCATGGTATATTAACCACCCCATTCCAAGCTAGGTAGGTCATTTTTGAATTCTGGGGAAGTATAATTTTAGTACAACACACTGTCCTTAAGTGTGCCTGTCTTCCTTAGTAGAAAATGGTAAATAATAGTTTGCCTGATGAATCCCTAACTGAAAAAGACATCTGGTGCCATGAATAAACAAGAATTCAGTTCTGGTCTGTTCCATATCTCTACTTTGTTATTTGAATACCTTGAATTTGTTTCAGCTATTTCCCTTTCTCTTGCTGAATGTCCTCTCTGACACCTACTGAGCCATTGCTTCAGAAGACAAAAACATTTTTTGAGGACATATTGTTGTGGTAACAAATTATTGATATAAATCCCCTTAATGTGATCGTATCCCTGTTTTGCGCCTTAGCTGGAACATAGTGAGACCTTAGTAAATAGTGACTATGATAATCATGGCGAAATGTTAATACACGGTTGGATATGCTGTTCTAATTATTTAGTAGCCTCTTTTCTAACGATTGATTCTCTTACCAACAGCAGAATGGACGGTTTCCCTATCAAGGCTATTGCAGTGGATAATTTTCTTTTTGTGCCATAACTGCACATAGAGGTAGCTCTGTCCTTGTAGGGCATCAAGTGCAGTCTCCTAAGGAGTTTATGAACAGTCTGTGGATAATAAAAGAAGAATTAGGTTGACCTTTCCCTGCCAAAACCCTTAATGCTCCAAATAGAAGAAAATCTGCTTGCAAAAAGGAAATTATATCATGGAGAATATAGGCCCAGAGAAAATTAAAACATTTAAGTTCAACATAGATTTTATTTTTATTTTCAAAGGACCACTTAAAATTAATACTTCATTTAAAGAAATAAAAGCAATGCTTCAGAGGCTCATTTTCAAATAGGACTTTTCCCCCGAATGCGTGTGTTTACCATTGCAGATTGCACTTTGTGCTGAATTGCCACAGGATTCTCCTGTAAAGCTTAAAAGCTTAAAAGAACTGAAGCAGAATTCAAAGAAAGGTTCCTCGGTGATTGTCATCACTGCTTCATCTTTCTTCTTACTGAGGGATGACTTGTCACAAAGGCTTTAAGTCTATTTTAAACTGACCCACTATCAAAACTTTAATGCATTAGGAATCATGGGTTCTTCTGGTTATTTCTGTAGTTAAATAGCCCAGGCAAATAATGAAATCCTGGTGGGACTGATACAGCAGGTCTCCAGGGTTGCAAAAACAGAGGAAACTGTCCTAAAGGTTAGCCGCCCCATTACAAAGGCAAGTTGTTGCAGTGAGATGCAGTCACAGATTCAGGGTCAAAATGGAGGACTGGGGATGGAGCTCAGTGGTGGGGTGAGTGCTTAGTAGGTGTAAGGTCCCAAGTTCAATCCTTAACATCTAAAAATATAAAATAAAATAACAGTGGACCAAGTGCTGTGTGCATGTATGTCCCTATCACTCTGAATTACATTATGATGTGAGACGACATGCACCAATAAAAGTCTATTGAAAAAATGAAAATGGAAGCGACTTTATTTTACTTGGGCATTTTGAAGTTAACTCTATGCATTGGTTCTTATTTGAACACCAAACAATGTGCAGGCCTCATCAACCAGTGCTCAACTACAGCCTAACACAAGTGTGATCTCCTTTTTGACAGTTCTTAAAGGAGTAACTGGACAAACGCAGGCCAAGGTGTTCATCAAGCTGAGTTCATAGGTGTGTGTACAGAGGACACACAACTGAGCTAAGGTAGATTCATTATATTCAGTAGGAGGAAAACATCATGGTTTTTCTAGATGTCACTTGGTTTTGTGAGGAGTTAGATGGATGGAGAAGCAGAAACAATCATGATCTTAAAATAAATGTACTTTTCATGTGTACTTACTTCTTTAATTTCTTTTTCTGGAATTCCATGTACCCTGGCGTAGAAATACAAATGTTCTTCTACAGATACCAGGTCATCTAGGGCATCTTCCTGGGGGCAGTAGCCAACCAATGAGCTGTTAGAGTCAACGTGACCCAGAGATCTGAGTTGAAAAGATAAAAAACCATGAGTGAGTTTCAAAAGATAATGTCTCTCTTGATTTCCAGATTGAGAATCTCTATTTTTGGCTTCAGTAGTTAGTGTTTTGGTAAAAAGGGATAAAATAATCCCACAATCAAAGTCACATGTCAAGGTTTTAAGAACTCCATTCATTTCAATAGGGTTCCCCCCCAAAGATTTAATAATATGACAAGAAAATTAGAAAATTGATGTTCATTTAGGTTATTTTAATCATGGTGCACTTGGTAAATGGAAGCATTGGTTTTTCATACCCAGTCTTATTTCTGATCAAAATATTTCCACTTGAAGGGATGATGTCTCCAGTCAGCATCTTGAATATAGTGGTCTTCCCTGCTCCATTCACCCCGAGAAGGCCAAAGCACTAGTTTGAGAAGGCAAAGATGAAAATCTTAGACACATATTGCCATTGTATCTCTTTCCTTCTCCCTGGGTGACATATATTTCCAAGAAAAATATCACTGGAATTATTCTTTGCTATTGTAGAGCTCCATTGACATTTGGTAAAATTTTCACTTATCAAATAAGTAGCTCATTGTGTATTTTTTCCACTTTAACTATCCGAACATTTATATATACATAGAGGACCTACTTTATAAATTACATCATAGCACCCCTTTATGTGATGTGATAGAAAAAAAGCCCACATGAAGTAATTACACTTATACATTTCACATTATTCACACAAAATCACAACTTTACTGAATAAGCTGCCAGAGCAGTAATTTCTTTATGCTGTCAAATAAATTTGATGCGTGAAGTTTGCGGCTCTGCTCAGGAAACTAAGGGAGCTAGCCATATTCTTTTTCTTTCTTCAAAGTTGCTTTAATATTTTAACTGTGGAAATGGCAGGAATATAAATGGCTGCAGTTCTATGATCTCATTTCTGATTTCTTTACAGAGTCATCTGAAGAGTCCTGGAAGTAGAAGGCTAAAGCAAGCACCCGAATAGGCTTTCTGCCTGAAAGTCCACCTCAGAAAGGACAGTCACTGGGGAAAAGGATCAGGACCTGCTGTGTGGTGAGTCAGTGAATCCCCCCTGCCAAGAATGATGGGATAAGTAACACTGGGCATGTACAAATAACACACACACACACACACACACACACACACACACACACACACACGGACATGTCTCCCATGGACACATTCAGAGAATGAGTTTTTTATTTCTAGGAAAAAAACCCTGAGGTTAAATAATAAAATATTTTTTATTTGTTACTTATCCTAATGAAAAGGACAGAAAAAAGGATCTACCTCTCCAGCGGGTATCCCAATGCTTATGTTGTTTACAGCGACGATCTTTTTGTGGATAAGCTGGTAGGTCTTCGTGAGGCGGTGGAGCTGGACCAGGTCATACTCAGCGGCACCGCTCTCCACTCTCAGTCTCTCAGCCCGCACATCCTCATCTTCATCAATGCTCTCCACTGCAGGCGAAGAACTGAATTTTCTGAAGAAGAGTCTAAAAATTGGGCCAAATGATTTTACAGCAGCGGTTTTGAAATGATACTACTCGATTCTAACATGTTTTGATGTGTTTTTACTTCACTGAAAATATACCATCCATTATTATGCTTCCTTAAATTTCTTACACATTGTGCTATTCAAATAAGTTAACAAATTAGTATGGATTCTGTTTTACTCTATTCACCATGATATTATGGGAAATAGCAATGCCTTAAATGTTAACAGGTCCACTGGTATAATTCAGAATTCTAATTCCAGTGTCAAGGAGGTGAGTATGTCTGAAAGTTAGTTCCTAATAAGGGGTTTGGAGTCATTAGTAAAACTAAACACCTACAAGTCCCAGAACAATGATCACTTAAAAAACAAAACAAAATAACCCTCTACATCTCTTACTCTCTATTTTGAAACTGTTTTAACATTGAACATGAGCAAAGTTTAAATGTACCATATGGTATTGTAAACTATAGGCCCAGTGCTATACAGCAGATCACTCAACTATTTAAATGATCAATAGCATGATGATTATTTTGTATTCTTTTTACTGTTAATGCCTCAACTAGGATATAGACAATATTTTAGATTTATCAGCCCTGCAAATTCACTAAGTTCTAACCCACCTCAATATCTTGCTTGACAAATACCTAAACAACAACAACAAAGATGAAAAATCCAACAAATTAATCCAGGTCTTTCTCCCAATGTCCCTGTTTGTTTTAACTGTTTCTTTTAATAATAGCTCTATAGACTTCAACTGCAATGTTTCTTTGAAACTTCCCATTCCATAATCCACACATGCAGTCAGTCTCCAAATACTGAAAACGCCTTATCACACCCTGTCGTGGGTCACTTTTTGTCTATTTCTATTCCCATTCTATGCTTTCACTCCTCGTGCAGAGAGATTTCTCCAGGAGCCTCAAACTGCTCTAGTGACTCTGAATCTTCCATTCCTATCTGCACTACCTCTCTAAAATGATACCTGCAAGTGCCATCTGACCTTGATGCTCCCTGTTCCAAGACCTTTGATGGACCACTGTTTGTGGAATAAAGTGAAAACCAGATCTCTTTATCAAGCATTCACTACCTCACCCCTCAACCACACTGTAAGCTTTTATCTCCTTACTATTTTATTACATGTGTTCTATGTTTTAATCAAATTGTATCCCCTGTTCTTAAACATGCCCTAATATTTTCTTTACCTCTACTTTTATCTTTCCTTTCATTGTTATGTAATGAAAATTTTATTTTTTCAAGAGGTGAAACGTGTACAAGGTATTTAAGTTGATTGGCATTGAAGAATATATAGTGAAAGGTTTCATTATCATCATTCATATGTAGTTCTCTTCAGTAAGTAAAAGCATCCACAATTGGGATAGTCTAAGGACATGTATGCATAAATAATACATACTTCTTTTTACCTCAAATGGTAATATACTTCTTACATAGTTCTGAGTCTTGAGCTTTATACTTAATAGACATTAGAAATAATTCCCCAAATCACATAGAACATTGTATCATTTTTTCTGATGGCTATGTAGAGCTGTATTTATGAATGTATACATATAATTTAACTAGTTCCCTAAATAAAGGACAATGGTTTGCATTCTTTTGCTCCTAGAAACGGCTGCTGTGATGAATAATTTTATACATACATAAGTCTGCATATATGTGTAGAGTCCTGTATGAAAACATCCTAGAAACAGAATTGCCGTATCAGTGTCACATGTGTTTCTTTTCATTAATGGTGCTGTCCTGCTTTATCTGAAATGCCTTATTGGTGACACGCTACTCATTCAATCCTTCTTGTTTCTGCCTCTGAAAGTGTTTCCTATCCTTCCAAGCTCAGCTGTTCTGTTTAGGTTTTTATTTTCCCTCTACCACTGAATATGATTCACTTTAAGGCTTACAACTCCCCTTATTTAATATTGTCCCTTACTCCACAGTAATACTTATAGACCCATAGTGGAGTTAGCAAACTATTTAATAGAATAAACCCAATGATAAATTATGCCACACGTTTTTATAAAGTTTTTGAGCAAAACATTTTCATACTTCTAGTGGAAAGATAGTCTGAGTTGTTCTCCACGATGGATGTCAAGCACATTCACTCTATTTACCTGCATTCACTCTATTTACCTGAATTTCTTGATGAGCCACTCATTGATTAAAAGCCTCAAGAGAAAAAACATGGTGCCCTGAGAGACCAGAGCCACAAACATTGCACCAAGCTTGTCCATTTCAAAGGTTTCACTTGGGTATTGCACTCCATACGCTTTTAAGAAGTCCAGGACCGACTGTTGTTGAGAAAGTTCAATCAACCCGTAGCCAAAACAGAATTGCGGGAAAATCAGGAAAATTCGCTTGAGGGTTTCGGAAATAAGTTCTAGAGTCTAAAGCAAGATAAATAATAATAAAGCTTGGTGTTAAGCTTCCAAATATTGATAAAAAATTTAAAGCTAGGTGTAGGCAAATAGTGAGAGGCCTATCTAGATTAGCAATTATTTCCCATGGATGATGAAATTGCATACAACTATTTACTATAACCAATGGTGGAGGCTAATCGTTGAAATGAAGTAAAACGTATGCTTTTCTTGAGGTGATCTAAGGGATCAGGCACAATCCTGGAAGTAGAATCTCTTCTAGACCTGCATTAGAATTTTGGAATACAGGTCTAGCTAGGGTCTAATACAGAGTACCAGCAGGTGACTGAGGGAAGACTGAGCACAGTACAGCAAAGTTTCAGATCCCAAGGCAATTTCTACTTGGAGGGGGACTATACTGGTGAAATGAGATTGAAGGGGAGACAACACATCTCAAAGAGGAGCCAATGGCCCATTTTCACATTATTCACACTTGAGGCCAACTACTTCCACCTCGTGAATTCTCTGCTTCCTCCTGGAGGGTGCTCGCCTAGTGCTCAGTTCCCTTCATTTCCTCTCTATTCTTTCCAGTTCAATTGCCTGGCGCCGCTCATGCTTCTCATCTTGCTAATCATAATTGTCAGCTCTGAATGGGAAGTGATGCTTACAATGAAGTAGATTCCAATACAGGATTGAAAGGAAATGAATGAGGTTTTCCCCCTCTGAGTGTTCAAATGAATCCTGCCCCACTAGTCATATAACTAAGTCATTTTCCTTGTCACCACCGTACCATAAGAATTTGTTAACGAGCAAAACGGTTAGCCGACCAATTGGTAGCATGATTTATGTAGCTCCATACAATATATCTGATTTCACCTCATCACCCCATTCAAGACCTATCAAATGCCAGTAGTTTTGACACTCAGTAAATACAATAATAGGCATTAACCTAGATGGAGCTTTAAAAGATTTTTTAAAGCTGGAGTTTTTCTTCTCCTGTATTTAATAGAACTGAATGATAGTCATTTCTACTTAAAGAAGGCAGAATAAAGAAAAAATTTTCTACCTTGAACATGTTAAAGCTTCTGATACATTCACTGAAGTTTAACAGAGTAATAAAGGACCTTACCGGATCATTAGGCTTTTCCTTGGAAAGAAAGTATACCACTGACAGGGAAACAATGGAGTTGATGCCGAAAAACAGGTTCACACAGACATAAGTGATAAAGGCCATCCCTGTTTCGTGGAAGAGACCAGCCAGCAAGTACATCCAGGAAAATGATGCATATCTGTATGTTAATAATACTAAGAATCAAAATTATGCCTCAATTATTCTATTTTATAAAGCAATAAAATATAATCTTAATAGATTTCTTTGCTTGGTTGGTTTTTACTTTTATTTGTATTTGTTTACTTATTTTGGTACTGGGGTTTGAACTCAGGAACATTCTACCTCTGAGCTACACTCCAGCCCCTAACTTATTTTATTTTTTTACTTTATTTTATATTATTTTTATTTTTTGGTGGTACTGGGGTTCCTGGAAACCCTTCTATTTCCGGGCTACACTCCAAGACCTTTTTAAAATTTGGAAACAGGGTCTTTTAAGCCAGTACAGCTGGCTTCCAATCTGCAGGATCCTCCTGTCTCTGCCTCCCAAGCGCAGGGATAACAGGCGTGCGCCACCACTCCCAGCTATCTCATTTTATTTTTGAAACAGGGTCTCACTAAATTGCTGAGGGCCTCACTAAATGGCTGAGGCTGGCTGCAAACTTGTGATCCTACCATGTGAGCCTGCAAATTACTGGGATTATAGGTGTATACCACTATGCCCAGCTTAGATGAATTTCTTAAAGTAATGATAAATATTAGACATGAATTGTCAAGCATGATAGATAGATTTCACTTTCATTCCTCTTTTTGGCAAAACAACAACAAAAACCAGAGCATGTTTGTTTATTCATTCATTCATTCATTCATTCATTCATTCATTCTGGGGATTGAACCCAGGGGCATTCTACCTCTGAGCTATACTCCTAACCCTATTTTATTTTATTTGTTTTGAAACAGGGTCTTGCTAGGTTGATGGGAGTCTCAATACTTGCTGAGGCTGTCCTCAATCCTACAATCTTCATATCTCAGCCTCCAAATATTGGGATTACATGGTATTGCCACCATGCCCAGCTCAAAGGATGCTTTAAAAATGGTAGCAAGAAGCCTCTCTTTTAAGGGACTTTGAATAGCCCTACATCATTGAAACTACAAATTAATTTCCCTTGAGGATGGCATTATCATGTCCAGGCAAGATTTTGTTGCTCAAAAATAAGAGTTAAATCTGTGTAAGTCCTATAATTTAGAGTTCATGAAAAAATAATAACATTGTTGTAGGCTACCTAAACAGATAGGACCTGGTTAGAAGTTGGGTAGCCTTTTCTGAGCAAAGACTTGAGCAAGTTTGGGGGAAATTAAATAAAACCAGAGACAAAGAGGCCCTGCATTAGCCATAATTGCTAACTAAGGGATATTACTACTATGTATTCAGGGTAGAAAGAATTGTTAAGCTATACATGGATTACCTGTATTAGCCTGCACAAAAATAACAATATGCGTGTGCCCTTTGACATCTATAAAAAGATAAGGTATTGGTGATTTATACATACCTTCTAATGCTATAAAAATTTACATAGGTTATCAGTACATAAATTCACATGTGGTCACCCAACTTTTCTGGTTATTCTAAAGACTCTATTTTTACTTAAATTAGATTACATATGTAAATTGGTAAGCCTAATACTTGGCATCCAGTAAGTGCTCATTAATGATAACAATATTAATTTTCAGAAGTATTTTACTTTATACTGTGTGGTCCAGCAAGGGGAATGTATTGTTAGTCATCACTCACATCAAATGAAACCCCATGATAATTGCAAATTAGCTAATGAGATTTAGGTCCTATTTGTGTCTAAGGGTATTTAATTTTGTTAATTTTTCTTTTATTGCTTAATCAGCAGCTTACCCAAAGAGGAGAAGTAGGAGAGAGACGGCGCCTAGGTTGCTTTCACTGTAGAAGGCAGGTAACTTGAAAATTGCAATGACACCAATTGAAAATGCTACAGGGACCAAGTAGAAGACCTATAGGGATATGTAGAACAGTATTTAATATATGGCACATATTTTTTTAAAAAAATCAATAACCCATCTAGTTTAAAGCTGCAACAAGTTGACCTAGAAAAATTTGAAGGAATGAATATTTATTTATGTTCCTATGGCTTGTAACATTCAGCTTATTTCATATTGATTTTCCTTTAGAATTTGTCTCCTGCAATATGGGGTCAAGCCATTTTCCATCTTTATAGATATACAAGAAGTCCCTGGTGTTCCTGCCTGTAGGCTTTAAGATTTGGGATCATTCAGTGACAGAGGTTCACTGAGAAAGATAAGAGAGGCAGGTATCTTGGTATTAGAGTCAGTCTTCAGCGTATCGATTTCATTTTGAATGCTGCAGCTGTCTCAGATGGTTGATTTCTGAGGCTTGGTTATTTGTGTGAGGCACTCTGCAGAACAGCAGGGCAGAGGGTCCCACACATTCTTGGAATCACAGGCATATTGAACAAAGAACTCGGTGTTGTGTTAGCAAGTGGAAATAGCAAATGATGAAGAGTTTGAAGCAAGATGCCCACAAGGAGAGCATTGGTAATTTTTTTTGGGGGGGGGCGGGAATGAGGCCTTTTTAATTAGAATGAGCACTGGATATAAGAAAACTGAATCTCAGTAGTAAGTAGACCTTTACAGAACTAGGAAGTTGACACTTTCTTAAACATTAAAGCTCCGATTAAGTCCAGAGCAGTCATTACTGTTCTTTTAGATGTGGTTTCTACAGCAAACACATTTCAGACCTCACTGGGTGCATTAATAAAATGGATATGAAGTTAATTACCCTCCAACTCTTCAAGCCAATGATCTTGACAATGATGCAGACAATTTCACCATAATTACAGGCAAATGCATACGCATCCTGGGCTTTTGGCCAACACCAGCACGTTTGGAGTCAAGAAAGACCATCTGAACTTGGGTAACATCGTTTGCAAATGAGAGAGCTATCAGTATTGACTTCACTCCTCTGCTAATCTTCTCTAATGTGTCATTCAGCAGGGGCTGCTACTTCGAATTTTTCATGGTTGGTTGATTAAATTTTTATCAGCTTGATAATTTGGCAGAATGGACTAAGACTCTTCTGCTGCTAAGCTTCTATTTCCTCATAGTAGTGGTTCTCAGATTTTCATGTGCTCAAAATCACCTGGGAGATCCTGTTCAAACTGTGTGTTCTCTGTGCTCCACTCCCAAGACACAGATTTAGTAGCTCTGCAGTGGGGACCAGGTACCCTGGGAATCTGCTATCTCCCAGAGGCGACTGCAGGCAGGTCTTTATTTCCTCTAACCACTGAATATAATCCTGACTCGTTATTTTTTTCTTAATTTACTGTCCTTGTGCTAATAATTTGAACAACTAGAGTCACTCTTGAATAGAACACAGATGTCTTCTATTCAAATGAGCCCTGTCTTTCTTGCAGTGACTGAAGTCACTCACCATGTCATAAATGAAGTTGGTTACCCAGTAGCAGGTCACGCCGATGCCTGAGATGTGCTGCAGCTGCTTGGCTTTGGTCTGATGTTCCCGTACAACATAGGTGACAAAGCTGGCGGTGGTGACAGAATAGCCCATCAGGATGGACAGTGCCACTAAAACATCGATTAAACTGCTGATTCTATAGTAAGTAATGGGGAGAGGAAAGCACACATAAGTTTTTGGAACTCTTCTCCTTTCAGGAAGATTCATGTCTAAAACCATCAACAACACAAAAGTTGGCTGTGATACAAATAAGGCTCCCTGTAAAGCAGCCAGATAATATCTCTGCCATGACTCTTCGGTGACCCTGGAATAAATGTAGTTCTGGCGGATCTGAATCGACTAGGGATATCTGATAGAGAAACCTCAGTCTCCAAGGGTTACAGTGTGTATGCAAGCGATATATAGATCTTGAGCACAGGCAGGGTACTTAAATGCTATGCAGGGGAGTTGAAATGATGAAGCGCTTAGGCACTTGACTCATAAAAGCAGCAGACTCGGTGAATCTGCAGTCAACAGGTTCTACTTGGCAACCCCACTCCACACCCTTTCAGAAACTTCCTTTTATCCCAGTCAGTGAATTATATCACCAGCCCTTCTAGATTGACTTTCATTCACATACAACTGTGATTTCCATTTCCAATTATAGCACTTTATACAGCAGCTTGGCTCTGCCAAGGAGAAAGCAGTCATGCCAGAGAAAGGGGCTTACGTGGCTTGCTCTTGGTCCTGCACGCCTGGATAGGGATGGCTGTACATGATGATGCCTGGAAGAAGAGACGGTTCTTCTATTAGTAGGTGTTTAGTTAATCAGAAAGGCCAGCCGGGCATGGTGGCACACTCTCGTAATCCCAGGTTTCGGAAGGCTGAGACTGGAGGATCGTGGTTCACAAACAGCCTCAGCTACTTAGTGAGGCGCTCCACAACTTATTGAGACCCTGTTTCAAAAATAAATAAATAAATAAAAAGTAGGGCAGGGGGTGTAGCTTGTAGTTAGAATGTCCCTGGGTCCCATCCTCAGTACTAAAAAAAAAAAAAAAAAAGGCCGATTTTGAGATGGATCACAGGCAATACTTTGTATGTTGTAATCTAAAGAATTTTACTTAGGGGATCCTCCCTTAAAAGAAAACTTTCCCCCTAGCCCATCAATGTCATACAATTGGTGACACCCACATATAAAGAAAAGGTTTTCTCATTGTGTATGGAGCCTTTGAGAAAGAGGACAAGAATTTACATTTCTTATACAGCATATATTTTCTTTTACTATAATTAAACTACTGTTTTCCACTTCCTTTTCTCTATCTGGTCCCATGTATGTTTTTGTTTCAGCAGCACTTCAGAATGTCATATACTTAAATAAGCAGTTCAAAGGGGTTCCAATTATACAAGGGTCCCCAAAACAAATATAACCCCCATCCTGCCTTACTGTGCTAATCCTGTGCTAGCAAAATGCTATAGCCAGATAGGACCCTTATTTCTTTTTTACTCTTCTTTTTTCTTTTTTGCACAACTGGGGATGGAACCCAAGGGCATTGTACTGTCAAGCTACACCCCCAGCTCTATTTTTTTGTTCTTTACTTTGAAACAGGGTCTCAACTAAGTTGCAGAAGGCCTCACTAAGTAGCTGAGGCTGGCCACGAACCTATGATCCTCCTGTCCCAGCCTCCCAAGTACAGGAATCACAAGTGTGCACCAACTTGCCTGGCTCTTCTTTACTCTTTATGAGATGCCTATTTTTCTAGAGTTCCACAGCATGGGGCTTGGGAGATTCAGTCATGCACCCATTGTGATAATAAGACCCAAGAGGATTCAGTGGTACTGGCTAACTCAGAAGAGAACTCATTTAATTCAACTACAGTTGCAATTACTAGAATCTCCCAGGGTGCCATATGCTTTCTGAATTAGAAACAAGACTCTTTTTTTCCACTTTGTTACAGGACCTGGCCTAGATAGAGTGAAAAATGGAGTAGCAACTGTTTCCCTAAGATGACAATATGAAGGCTAAGTCTGTACTGTCTGAGTAAATATAGCATAGATGGTAAGGGATGAAGTGAGGAAATTCTCTACTTGTTCCTAGACAGTCACACGCCAAACAGAAACTTTCTTATTGATTGCTCATATAGCACATGCTCACGGTATTAGAATACTCAGGCATAGCGCCTGAATATCATAGAGGATTCTAAAGGCATATTCTCTCCACTAACTTAAATTTATATTTTTTTATTAAGAAGAATATAACATATTTTGAGGTTGAGTTCTTCAGCCAGTGTATGTTAAAAAATAGCTAAAGAAAAGCAAAGGAATAAAACTCAACTTTGACCTATAATTTTAATCACATCATTGAGAAATGCACTTTTCTTATATTTTGTGTAAATTAATGGGCCCTTTTTGACTAAGATCCTATGTTCATTGGGGCCCTACTCAAATCCTGCTAAATTGTAATAGAGGCTAAAGAAATCTTGACTTTTGTTTCTGCTTCGTATTTTAGAACCAAGAAATAATCTACTAATCAGAGAAATCTTTGCAAGTACATTTTTCTCCACTATGTATAGTCATGTAGAACCAGTCGTTTTCATACATATCTTTAGCTGAAAGATCAAGCAAATACATCAGGGTTAGAATCCTGTAACTGTCCTTAACTATCTCTATAGGTTCCACAGCATCCACCATAATGTCTCAAGTACAATAATTAGTCAATGCATGCTCACAAAATAAAATAAAATCTTAAAATTTCAATTAATATTTCCCATATGCAATAGAAATTAAGATGTTTTATGTTGTCTCTAAAGACACAGCTAAAATGAGATACTTATCGAACGGTAAGACTAAACACCAGAGTGAAAAGGGCAATCAGTATGTTAGTGTTTTTGAAAATAAAGGCTTAGTTGTATAAGAAGCAAATTTTCATGTGAAATTAACCACTAGAGGGAACCACATGAATATAATAGATATTGACATTGCAAAGGAAAGCTAATTAAAAGATTTTTATTAGCATGTTAGAATTTCAAGAAAATCAATTTTACAGCTAAAGGCAAATCTCAATTCATGTAGAATCCAATAAAGATGCTTTTAACCAAGTCGTATGTTAGGGAGAGTGGTGGAAGAATAACTGGGTTGATTCTTAAAGACAAGTACTATCACCATGGTAGACCCCATTCATGCATTATAATGTGTTTTAGGATAATATTGTTTTTTAAAGAATAAAACAAGCTTATTTTGGAGAAAGTAGAAAGCTAGCACTTTCATAAGTGTAAATGAGAAACATTAATAAGGAACAGAAGACTCGCTACTACTATATGTATTAGTAGTATATAGAACTCAAGCTAAACCTCATTTTTAAATTAAAAAGTAAATTTCAACTTAGTGTCCATGTAAAATTTGTCCTAGAATTCTTACTTTTTACACTCTGTAACTTAAAATGCAATGGAGGGAGCTATGGTAGGCTGATAGAGTCTAGAGTGGCTGGGGTTATCTTGGTCTAACTAAAGACCTCCAATTATAAAAGAAACCAAAAGGGAGCCAGAAGAAAGCCCACCAAGTGCTATGTGCATCTATATCACTCTCACTATGATGTCACTACATTATCGCTATCACTATGACATCACTACATGATAATGTGAGACTATAATGCACCAATAAAAGTACAAAATTTAAAGGAAATCAGAATACAAGGTTAAAAAGTTGATCCTTCCAATGTGGTATCATTCTCAAGTTCTTATTTTTCATATCTTTGCTACATTTTCTCCTAGCAATTTCTACAGCTGTTTTATTTTCATTACCGGTCACAACAATACATGTATTTTGCTCTGAATAAAACATCCTACTGAAAGTCAAGTTTTCAACTTTACTGCAAACCAGGCTGTACTAGACCAACCTGGCTTTAGTCATCATTTAACTTAATTTACCACTTTTGACTATGCCCTTTATTGATGCTCTGGATTTAGACTATCAATCTTGTGATTTCCTTTATGGTTCCCCCTGCTAGGAAAATGCCACAGCAGTTGGGAAAAATACTATTTTCTCTGAAATGCAGACTCCTAAAGACTGTGTTGCTGGGGTGAGTATTTGATGCTACTGTTTACTTCTATGATCACCAGTACATCTGGCAGGCACTTGTGCCCGACAGCAAGAAGATGAAAGAGAAGGCAGTGTGAGCATTTCTTAAAGACAGTTTACATCTTTTTTTCCCTACTGAATAGGCTTATTAGGCCCAGTCTTGGCCAGCAAATGTGTTACTCAGTTTTTCTGTCTTTATTATTATTTTATAATGATTAGTATGAAAAAATAATTTGAGCAAGGCTCAAGAAGATGAAATGGTCTGATGAACAGTAATTGAATTAGCAAAAAGTAAATCAATTAAAAAAAATCAACCTTATTTTAAAAACTATGTGGACACCTCTGGGAATACCCCACAGAATCACAGAATCAGACCTTGCTGAGTTCAGAGAGGCAGTTTGGAGTATTAGGAAAATTAATAAACAGGAGTCAGGGAGCCCTGGTTTCAAATGCCACTTCTGCACCTCAGAGAAGTAATATAGTAGGGAGTAATAATACTCACTCTGATGGGTGTTGTAAAGATCACCAAGATTCCATATGAAGTATAAGTCATATGGTAAGTTCTCAATGAATGGTAGCACTTTTGGCCAAGTGTAGGTATTTTTAGTGTAAAAGTTTTGTCTTTGTGTTTAGATTTGTGAACATGATAAACACGAAATTTTTGCCTATATTTATATAAAATGAGGTTTAAGATATTTCCTATGAGATACAATTACTAGGGTGAGAAAAGACATGAGTATAAAGTTGGCATTATTACCCTGACTTGATAAATGAGGAGACTAAATTAACCTGAAGTTAAGGGGATTATCTGGAATGTTCCATCTGGCAGAAGTTACTAATTCCAAATTCCTTCTAAAGACCTGTGATTTCGATGCCATGAACACCCACCACTGGAAGAAACAGATAAATGTGCATTTTTAGATGGAGATGAAGAGAAACGGGATGCTTTTGTGAAAGTAACTTTACCATGTCGGGCGGCATCATGTTCTGACATGTTCACTCGTAGAAGAAAATTGTTCAGGCTGTTGAGGTAAGCTGGAAGGGAGTGGTAGCCTTCTGGATCATACCACACCTGGTAAAATTCAAAGAAACCACAGATCAATGTCATCTTCCAATAAATTAGGCTGCCCTAATATCTGGTGGGCTACCTTGTTTACATTTAAGAGCACCAATTTCCCTGAGCACTGATTTCTTCTTAGAGGATTATGAACTTTTTCCCAGGGTACTGACCACAGATGCATATACTTTCCACATAACGATTAGAATGACAGTTTTTCTGAGTGATAGCACTAAGCTGTTAGGTATTTGTGATCTTTTCTGTAGGCAAGGCTTGAAGTAAACTGGAGACGTCATTAGTAACTCCATCTCTGTGGCAGATCCACAGTGATTCTGAGACTAGAATTAATTTATTCTGACTCTCAACAATATTAAGAAAAGTAAATGACATATTAAGAAGGGTAGAGGAAGGGATAAAAACACACATAGAAACATTGGGTTCTCAGCAGCAAAACTGATAACCTTGAAGTCCCCCACTAACTTTCTATTCCTTATAATCCAAAAAAGAGTGAGTTACTTTACTCTCTATGGCCAAAACAGAGAGGTTTAAAATATTGGTGCACTTTGATTCAAAGCCAGTTGATAATTCAACATTACAAACTTGACTTGGAGAGAAATTATGTAATATTAGAAATTCCCTTGTTTGTGCAAGAATATTTCCTCTGTGTGTGGAGACAGCGGAGAGAGGAAGAACAGGAGAATTGGCACTGAAATTTAGAGCATTACTGTTTTCTACATGACCTTGTGAAAAAATGCTAAAACAGGCACTGTAATATCTATCTCAAAGAGATATTGTAACGAGGAAATGAGATAGTTTGTGTAAAACATGATACTGATGCTTGGCATATAACAGCCGCTAAATGAATATTAGTTTTTCCCACTACCAGATGAGAAATATGTGAAAGATAATTTCAAATCTCGTGTGGATAACCATATGCATCTGATTCAGTGACTAGCTTATTTCAAAGCACAGTTATGATCTAGAACAAGATCCCAACAGAATTATATATCTCCATCAAATTCAGTTGTTTTCAGGTTCAATAAGAAGCAAGGCTAGACATATGTGTTATCATTCTCTGTAATGATATCTGCATAATGAAACATGGATAAAACATAAATTCAACAAAATCATAGACGGAGTATACCCAGTAAACCATCATGTGGGTTGAGAAATAAAAACTTCCTGCATTCAGAACTCCTTTTTCCTGACCCTCTGTGTTTCCAAATCATAATACTCTCTCTCCCCTCAGAACAATATGGTTGAGATCAGCCTACTCTTCAGTTTATACTAAAGACAATCATCAGTCAATGTGTTACTTTTCATGTTTTCTTTTGCTTATGGCTAATGTTTGGGAGACTTAGCCTGCTTGCTATATGGAACTGGACGCTTTCCTTTCCATTGTTGAAAATTCTATTGAAGAAATATCAAATGTATATATTTTATCACATGGGCATTCAGGGTTGTGGCTTTGGCTATTCTGAGAAATACTCTCATATCCAGTTTTGTTTGACCCTCTTGGTGCTAACATGTACTTGTTTCTGTAGGGTATAGACAGGATTGGAATCTCTAAACCATGGGGTGTGCATGATGCTAAATTGATTATATGTGTATTCTGCTTTGGCCTCATAAAAATGCTGAAATGCTTCAATTCCACCATCTTATTTGTTTGACATCCCAAAGAAAGACCATAAATTACCTTGGCAAGTGTTCTATTGGCAGGAACTGCCGTTATATCGAAACGGAGGTCATTGGTCAGATGTAGCCCGAAACTCCAGCCTCCGTATCTGCATGGAGTGAGAACGTTTATATTTGTTTTGCTGAACAGTCTTCATAAGTTGGTCTAAAATACTTAAGTAGGGGCTCAATATTTTTCTTTCCATTAAGAATACATTTATAGTATGAAATAAATGTGGCTTGACAAATATTTTATGTTTTATTGATTCCTTTTATCATATTTTAGTCTCAAGTGTCTATTACAGGTAGCAGTAAAAAGTGCCTTTAAACAAGTGCAGATGTGCAGGAATCAGTATGCAGTGAGTGACAGATCATCTAATCAATCCCTCATCATAACCGATCCATGCCCTGTCTCTTCAGCTTAAATGTGCTCTCCAAGTAATTAATACCAAAGTGATAAAACATCAATTCTTATCTTTCTGCAAATGGTTCAATTTTCTTTTGATCCCAAACTCCTCCCCCTCAATTTATTCCCTGGTTCTGTTTATTCCCTTTTCTTGGATATTATTAGGTGAATTGGATATATTTAACTACTTGTGAGTTCACAGCCTCTTAAAGATAAAAAAAAGAAGTTTATTTACAAATTCCAAGTACTAGCCAGGCGTGATGGCACACGGTTGTAATCCCAGTACTTGGAAGGCTGAGAGAGAAGATTGCGGGTTCGTGGACAGCCTCAGCTACTTATGAGGCACTCTGCAACTCAGTGAAACCCTGTTTCAAAATATAAAATAAAATACAGGGCTGGGGTGTATCTCGTAGGTAGAATGCCCCTAGGTTCAATCCCCAGTACCGCCAAAAAAAAAAAAAAATTACTAATGTTAAATAGATTAATTTAGATGGTCAACAAATTAGAATCAGCTGAAATACGTAATGGTGAAGTGTGTTTCACATTGAATAATCTTGTATGAAGAAAATCTTCTTAAATGTGATGCTGTAGAGAGCTGAAATTTTTGACATACAAGTGACATTGTAGTACACTGTGCTTTTTTAAAATGGGGAGCTTTACAACAGTTGTCTATAATAAACCCATTTAATTTATAAAAATAAATTATTTTGTTATAAACACTAAAATATAGAAAATAAAAATATTTTATTTTAATGTATAAAATAATATAATAATAAAACCCAAATTTATTTAAACTATTTACATGTATATCTGTGACTAGAAAATTTCTGGGACAAAATATTAATAATGACTACATCTGGGTGGGGAAGTTTTTTCTTTTTTGCTTATCTGTATTTTAAAATTATTTCATAGAATGTTAATCAGTTATGTATATTGAGAAGCAAAGGAGCGAAAAAGAAAGAATATGGTTGTAACTGAAAGCTCAGAAATGTTATATCCATGAAAAATGTGTAGATGGCTTAAATCTGTGGTCTTGTTATATCTAGGAATATTCCATTCACAGATATACTCTTTTTGGGGGGGGGGGTTGGGGATGGAACACAGAGGCATTTGACCTCCGAGCTACACCCCATGCCCTAGTTTTTTTTATTCTTTATTTTGAAACAGGGTCTCACTAAGTTGCGGAGGGCCTCACTAAGTAGCTGAGGCTGTCCGCGAACCGCGATCCTCCAGTCTCTGCCTCCCAAATGCTGGGATTACAAGCGTGCACCACCACGCCCGGCGGCACAGATATACTCTTATTGAAACTAAAGCCACTTGTCATCAAAAGGCTTACATTGAAACTTTCTGAATAGGTATGATTCAGTCAATACTTTCTCTTTTGCTTTATGAAGGAAAAACTACAAGCTTAACAATGCCTAAAAAAGCCAATCCTTTTAAGTTTGCTCAAATAAATCTCAAGAGTCATTACTTAATACTTCAGTACAGAAGAATGTTTAGACAAAACTGAGAATTTAACATATAAATAATAAATAGAAATGTACAATATTTTCTCTATTGTTTTAAGCCTAGAAGTCAGTTTCCATTAACATTAGCAAACAAATATGTTATAGACAGAGTATGTTACCTTTTTTGGACAAACTCATTTGCAGTTGATATAAGATAATTTTCCATGTGGTGTCCAGTGAGGTTATAAACAACTTGCGAAGAATAAGTTCTTCTATGAGGTGGCGAATAGTTAAATTTAGGACATTCCTAAAAAATAAAAATAAAAATTAATTTCATTCTGATCTGTGCAGTGCAAATCAAGCACACACTGTTAAGGAGCTTCGGTCTCATGATTTGTCTTTTACTGCACTAGGTAGGGTCTCATAAAACTGTCCTTTGACTCTAAAGAACTTTCAAAAACTCATCTTGCCTATTGTCAAGAAATTAGAATAAATAGTATCTATTTAGAGTACATAGAAGTGTTTTGGACATATTGAAAACCAAAAATAACACAAATTAACAAATGTACTATGTTTCACTGTACTGACAGGTAGTACATTTTGAAGAATATCATTAAAAATTAAGATGATATAAAATTTCCTCTATAATTCATAAGAAAGAAAAAATCCCTCAAATTAAAAGATAACATAAGATATAAACTTCTTCTTAAACAGATAACTTAAAAAGAAATAACTTTACAGAGACTGACAGAAGTCTGTTAAAAGTTCACAATACATTAGTTTTAGGTACCTAATCTAGGAACTTCTTTAAATATGTATTTGTGTGTATATTACATATTATGACACTAATATTTGTATGTATATTACATATTACAGCACTAATATATATTAAGGTTGCGTGTATAGTTTATATTAATTTTATATTTATAGAAAAGTCACAAGGATAATACAGAGGTAGCACTGTCTATACTTCCTAGTTTCTCCCACTGTGAACATCTTACATTACGTCGTACATTTGTTTAAAGCTTGTTCAGAAACTCTTACTTTTATGATTGCAGCTTTCTGCATTTTGCAATCCCTTAGTTCTCCTGCTTCATTGCTATGAGATAGGAGTTGGGGAAATGTCAAGCATTTTCCAGTTTTCCCTTTATGCCCTCATACTATATGTCCCAAAGCCTGGGGTCAACTCCACAGGGGAGTCCCAAGATAACAGAGGAGCTGGCTACTCTCACAGGTCCATGTTGGATTTCATCTTACCTCAGGTTGTATCAATTTAAGATCATATTCCAGAATGGCACATATTCCACAATTAATTAAGGGCGGCACATGCCTGTAATTCAAGTATTTAGGAGGCTAAGATAGGAGGATCATAGGTTTGAGGCCAACCTCAATAACTTAATGAAGCCCTCAGCAACTTAGCAAGACCCTGTTTCAAAATAAAAAAGTAAAGCACGACTGAGGGTGTAACCCAGAATTAGAACACCTGTGGGTTCAATCCTTACTACCATAAAAAAATAAAAAAAATCTTAGTGCTTTATCCATGGCACATAACATAGCTGATGCACACTGCATCAATTTTGCAGAATGACTCATTGTTATCAAACAGCTGGAAACAAACTGAAACAGTAGGTTGAAAAAGTCTAAGATTTACATATATATGTTTGCAGTACTAGGGTTGGAACCCAGGGACATTCTACCTCTGAGCGATACCTTACAGCCCTATTTTCTTAATCTTTATTTTAAAACAGGGCCTCGCCGAGTTGCAGAGGGCCTCACTAGTAGCCAAGGCTGTCCTCGAACTGCGATCCTCCTGTCTCAGCCTCCCAAATGCTGGGATTACAAGCGTGCGCCACCACGCCCGGCTCTAATATTTTGATTGATAAAAATTATCCAGCTTTTATTTTTAAATATTAACTTAGTTGATTTTTGTGAATTAAAGAAAATACATGAAAAGTTACAGAAATCAGCTAAATTAGATGAACAATTTAAAAACTCTGAATAGCAGGGTTAAGACTAATTTTTAAGTATTTGAGGATTCCAAAAGACTCTTTTCACACCCTAGTTCTTATTGTTAGTGTCTGTCTTGCATGAGAAAACCAAAATGGGGTGCATTCACTAAAAATATTTTCAACCTAAAGTACTATACTAAGACAAGTTAGGGTACAGATGTATGTCACTGTGACAAAAAAAATCACTAGATTTCTCCTCACAACAAAGTAAGTTGACAATACAGTGAGACTTTAGGACTAATAGTGACTTTTTTGCATTACAGTGTTTTTTAAATTGTTAAAAAATTGACTATAATAATCGCACAGACTTAGGGAGGATAATTTTTTTTTGAGACTTATGTCCATTGTATAGTGATCAAATCAGGAATCTTTAACTTTCCTAGTGAATTTGGGTTTTATAAGTCTTGTGAATTAAGTATATTATATGAATGTAAGAATATGCTACAGTGAAGTCCATTGTGTATGATTAAAATGAACAAATCAAAAAGGTTGGTGAATTGATACTCTTAGAAAACTAAGGTTGGTTCCTATAGAATATAGACAGTGATTGTTGGATATGTTTTCTCTTTCAGAAAATGTTTTTTCTTGCAGCCTGGATGTGTTGCTTGGAGACTTATGGAGTTCTGTTCTAGACTTCCACATGACTGACTTCCCAGCTGACCACTATGGTGGCAGTCTAAATATATTTTCAGACATGACAGTTATAGCCTCATTTTGTCCTGTGAAACATGGAGCTTTCTAGTGCAACTGAACTAAGACCAGAACTTCATTTTCAGTTGCTTTTCACAAACACCGTCAGAGAATTACTTACCTTTGGAAATCTGTCCTGCGTTGAATTTAAAACTGTGACCTGAAGTTCACAGTCAATATTTTTGAGCTGCCCAGGTCCATATCTCTGAGATTTTGGCTTCCATAAAATGAAATTATATTGACTCTTTGGTAACCTAGATAGCTTTTTTTCAAGGTTTGATATTTATTCCCCTCCTTTTCCTACTTCACTGAAACTGAATTCCATCTTACCTGAACATTATCTGAGCAGGAACAAACACCAAAATTAGTGATCGGTTCTCCACTGGTATTCCATCGTTCTAGAGTGTCTTTTCTTAAACATCGTCTGCAAATAAAAATGATATAATTGAAATGAGATGTATGTCTGTACATGTGCACATATATGCAGGTTCTCATGCTTATGTAGAAGTATTTAAGTCAGTACTTAATAGTAAGTTCAATGTGCACTCCTGGGTATAAATTACCGACTTTCATAACTTGAGTATGCATTACACTACCATGTTCAGGTAACTGGACATGGGGAAGGGGTTGAAGAAGAGAATGTATTGATTAAATAGGTTAAGAACAAAGATCACTAAGTTGTTTAACTGTGACAGGATGGGGTTTTTATTACTTTGTTTCTTTTTGTTCTTTACATCCTCTCTTCTAATAGGAAGGGGATGTTTCGGCATAATAATCATAAGAATTCTTAAATAAGTAATACCATATAGAACAAAGACATGGGGTTTGGCGTCAGATGACATGGGTCTCGGGGTTAGTACACATCTTACTATCCAGATTATTTTTAGACAAGTAACTTTTAGTCTCGTGAGCTTTAGTTTCTTCATCTATATAATGATAGTAATAATTCACAGGATTGTGATTATTAAGTGTAAATATGTATACAAAAGAGCTGACAAATTGTGAGGTATTTAATGTTTACAGTATAGCAATGCCAGAAAACCACCTAGAGGAAATAGATAAAATATGTTAAACACAAATTTCTGTAAGGATACCTTATACCAAATAATCCACATGCGACACACACACACACACACACACACACACACACACACACACACACATTATAATGTGGCAAATGGGAAAGAAAAAAGCAAGAATGCTTACGTATCACTCATGTTTAAACACACGTTGTCAATGCCAGGGAAATCCCACATTGCTGAGACCAGTCCTCTTGTACTTGGGTTATAATTCCTGCAATATTAAAGAGTAGAATCAAATTCATGATCTTCTGCTGGTTTCTCACACCCAACTGATGCTCATGAATAAGTTGAAGGTATGAAATTATGCTAAATATAGGACAACTTACTTAAAAATCAAAGAGAGACTCAGCACCTAAGGGAAAAAGTATTACTAGAAAAAATACTCACAAGCCTTATTATTCTATTTGTCACTTCCATTTAGGGATCACTTATTATATATGTCATGTCTTGTTGTACAGAATTCTGACATTCTGTGTAATTTGTCAGAACAATAAAACATTGTTTAGGAACATTCTTTTAGTTCATGCAAAGAAACTCACGCATAGAAGGCTGTCTGATCGGAGGTACCATAAAGAGAGGGGGAGATCTGAATCTCTGGGTAACTGTTGCTGGCGTCTCTCAGCGTGCCGAGGCCCATGGCGGTGGTGACAAAGACGATGGGCAGGACGACCTGGGCAATGAGACCTTTCCAGTTCCTGCGGGTGTGGTGGAACCTCTTGATAAGAATGGCCATGATCTTCTTCAGGAGCAGTCCAAAGCCATCCAGCCTTTCTCCTCTTGTCAATACTTTGTCTGGTTAAGGAAAAGAGATTTGGTATGGATCTGGGAAGTCTTTATTTCTTGGTTCTTGGGAACTGAGCCCAGGGCCTTGCACATGGTAGGCTAGAACTCTACCACCCAGCTACATTCTCAGCTTGGTTCTGGGAAGTCTTAACAAAGCTAGTAATAAAATTACTTCAGAAACTATGGTATGGTAGGAAAAATATATTTTAATAGTTTGGATCGGAGGTTTAGCAATTCATTTGTCAGCCTTGGGCTTGAGCCCCAAATTGAGGACCATAATAATATCCATCTTGCATAAAGCTGTATATAAAAGTGCTTTGAAAATGGTAATTCAATAGACACAAAATATTCGGAAACATATAAAATCATTTTACATGTAAAAGTTAGAGATTAATAAATATTTTCCCCAAACTTCAAAGTCCCAATGTAGACCTAGTATGTATTACTAATTACAAATTCTTCGGAAATAGTTTCTATTTAGAGATTGAGTTTAAATATGATAAACAGAAACTAAAACACCACCGAGTCTAAGAACTCATTCCTTTTGTGTGTAAATTATGATTATAAATCTAATTTTCTCTAATTCTAATTGTAATGAGGTTCAATGAGTTCACTCAAGTGTAGGAAAAGGAATGCTCTCTTCCAAAGTATAATTCTAGTTCATCCACTTGCTCATCACCTTATCTTTAGAAATTTGGGATTTGGGGTGATTATGGCCTTTCAGATCTTTATTTTTACCATTAGAGTCTCACTCACCAAGTGCTGTGTGCACATATGTCACTATCATTGTGAACTACCTTATGATGTGAGATTCTAATGTATAAAAGTATATAAAAAAGAACTCACTAAAAAAATGTCTGCTCTCTCCCCAAATGTTCACCCTCCTCCCATCTAAATGTGCTTTAGGTGCTGAGCAAATTCCATGGCTTGTGAGAGTCAGGCAGCTGTGGAGGCCATAACTCTTGTTCTCCCAATAGACCTTTTTCTGGCTAATCATTTCAGCAGCTTTCTCTAGAAGTAGGTTAAAATATAGCATTCTCTCCCAAGGCCTGCCACCAAGCACGCGTTTACATGTGATAAGATGATGGTATTCACCAACTCTGTGTATATTTTTAATTTTCATCACAAATTATGCAGCACAAAAATCATGATCTTCATTTAGCTGATAAGGAAAAATACAAAGCTGCTTAATTTAAAATGAATTCCAATTAAACAGAGTGAACAAGTTTAAATGCAAACTCATATCTCCGAGAAAGGGAACTGTAGAAGAAGCTGAATGTTTTGAGTTAATTAGTATGCTTTTCTGTTTCTTGAGAAATTACATGTGGATGACTTACAGGTGTATCAAATGGAGTAAATGTGCTTTCTCAAAGATAATGTCAACGAGGGGAACATTCTGACTGAAGAATAGTTTCAAATTATGAGACAAATGTGGAGGCGAATACACAGCATTGACGTCCTGAAGCAGATGACCACATTCTAATCAAAGTCCTCTATTCCCCGGACTCTACCATTACATTCCACAAAGGATGATAAACGAGGAATGTGTCAGAGGACAAATGAGAAGAGAATTCCAGAATTATACAAACATAAGAGATTATCTTTTTTGAGTTTCAGAGACAGGCAAATGTTTAATTAAAAGTTCTGTTCCTGGAGATTTTTTCCCAATTTAAGCAAACTGTTGCAATGACTACTCCTTAATTCATATA